>NC_137734.1:5893996-6281005 GCF_964034855.1 Anser brachyrhynchus
AAAGGAAAGGAAAGGAAAGGAAAGGAAAGAAAGGAAAGGAAAGGAAAGGAAAGGAAAGGAAAGGAAAGGAAAGGAAAGGAAAGGAAAGGAAAGGAAAGGAAAGGAAAAGGAAAGGAAAGGAAAAGGAAAGGAAAGGAAAGGAAAGGAAAGGAAAGGAAAGGAAAGGAAAGGAAAGGAAAGGAAAAGGAAAGGAAGGAAAGGAAAGGAAAGGAAAGGAAAGGAAAGGAAAGGAAAAGGAAAGGAAAGGAAAGGAAAGGAAAGGAAAGGAAAGAAAGGAAAGGAAGGAAAGGAAAGGAAAGGGAAAGGAAAGGAAAGGAAAGGAAAGGAAAGGAAAGGAAAGGAAAGGAAAGGAAAGGAAAGGAAAGGAAAGGAAAGGAAAGGAAAGGAAAGGAAAGGAAAGGAAAGGGTTTCTAGTATAGCTTGTCACTGCCTTTCTTGGCACTTGTGATGACAGCCACAGTCAAATTCAAGAGAGTGACTGGCAGTTAAGGTCAGTTATTGTTTGGGGCTGCTATGCTTTAGCCTCACATATGCTTAATGGATAGCAGATCGTCAGGGCTACCCAGAACTCAGTGTTTGGCTCTCATATGGCTACAATCTCTTCTTACACATCACTCAATTCTTTACTGTTTCTAAAACAATGCATTATTTTTCCTTTTCTTTTCCTGGTACTTCATAGTTAATCAGTATGGAGTTTAAACAGGGATTTTTATATGTATAAAAAGCAGAGCTCCTTAACACCTTTATAAATCATCCATACTTCAGTCAGGGGTTATTACCAGATGGGTATCTGTCGAGGCCTGTCTGAAGAGACTTTCTGTGACTTTGATGTATTTTTCCTATGCTGCTAACAAATGGGTCACAGCCCAGTTATGCGATTATACAACATGTTTACAACTTCTGCCATACTGAAGATGCACAGAATATTGCTTGGCAAGAGCCAGGACATGCATCTTGCGTGGTATGAGAAGTCCTGCCTTGCTCCCTTCCATCCTTCTACATACACGAGGAATCTCACACAATTTCCTTGCTGTCATATTTGAGAATGGAAGGGCTGATTCTCACAGACAGAAAGTCTCTCAATCTTTAATACGCTTTCAAGCTCAGCTACAAAAAAAGGATTGAAATTGTACTGCATAAAGGCTTCTGTGTTATGAAGTATCATCATCCAAACACTTTAAGTAGTATTCTATAACATAGTCTACCATAAGTTCAATTTTTACTCAATCACTTGAAATGCACTTAGGAAAATTGCTTCTTTTGCTGTTTTCACAACAGCTCTGGAAGTCAGCCTCTGGTTTAATGATAACTGCTTTAATCACAGTTTGGCTTGTTTCATTTTGACAGCATTGATGTAACAAATTATTTATTTTCTGTATGTTAAATATACTATCATTGCAGCTACCGGAATTTTGTTACTGGTGCACTAAATGCAAACGACAAGGTTTGCATCTCATTAAGGTAATTTGTGTGTGCATAATTTTCAGTAAACACAGTGAATGAAATCACGTATCTTTTCCACCAAAAGTGTCATCTGAAACTATTTGGGCTTCTTTTAGTAACGGGATTTATTTTTCAAACCCCACTAAATATAGCAAAACATGTTTTTTCTCAAGCCGCAGAGCCAGACTGGAAAACGAATACAGCATCCTCAAGCAGGACTTGCATTAAAAAATATTGTTACCCCATTAGGCTGTACAACCCCCCTTCGTTTGCCATGAATTGCTGCATTTGAAGCCAAGTGCAGATTCTGCAGGGTGTGCAAGGAGTAAAGGACATTTGCTCCTACACCATGAGCAAGGGGATGGGGGAATTCTGTCCCTAATTTGTTCTGATCCTGCTGCCTCATTAGGGCAGTCTGTAAAAGATGGGAAATGTTTACCATGTCACTGAATGTGAACTTTCTGCATGGAGCTGTTAACACAGTAAATAGCTCAGGAGGAGGGAGGGAGACAGCTGGAGTACATTGTGTTTCATAAAGACTATACCGGGGCCTTGAATCTTCGTTTAACCCATCACTGAGGTGACAAATATCCACCGCTTTGCTGCTGGGTGATGCTGCTGCTGCTTGCCTGTTAATTTATCTGTTTTCAGGCTGTCTAGACATTGTTTGGGTCAAAAAGTGCTGTCTCTCCCCTGCCGTGGGATTTGCCTGCTCAGCTCTTGCTGCAGGCTGCTGTGCCAAACGGGCTTTACAGAAGAATGCTCCCTCTGTCTGGATGGCTTATTAAACAGGACTCCAAATATATGGAGGGGTTTTCAATCAGGCTAAGGCTTCCTACAGATAAAGTTTATTTTAACCTCTTCTGTCTAAAAATACACTGTCAGGGATAAATAATTCAAATAGTTTGTGGTGGTTTTTTTTTTCCCCTTGTGATTAAAAGTCTGCCTAAAAGTGTCCTTGAAATGTTCTCTTAGGAGATTCACGCATGTTTTGGATGGTCCAACCCCAGACTAAACTAAGTGCCAACCTGGGGCCCATGCTGTGCCTCCCACCGATGTGGTACCATGACCGGAACAATGGAGACATGGGCACTTATCAGAAGCCTTTCATGTTGCTGCCAAATAAATGTTAGGAAATACTTTTAAAATGGTGCTTCAGGTTAAGTAAAACTGCTAACGCATACCTTGACCATATATTTCATGGCAGTACCTGTAAAGATGTTGCCCTTTGGGGGACTCAGATGTGAGGATGTTTTCTATGTGAAAAGGTCATCCAGCTGCCTCGACCAAGTTGTTGTCATGAGATTTTCAGTTTGGTTCAGCAGGAGATAACGAGGAGTTCCAGAAAAGCTGGACTCCTTTTCAGTATAAAATAACATTGTATTGCATTGAGTCTTCAATAGCAGTATTGATTTCCTAATGTACCTGCTGTGGTGTTAGACTGTAAGAATAATGATCAGTCTGGGACTTGTTGAAATTCCTCTTTCACACACAATCCCCTTTTTGGGACAGAAAATTGGGTTTTGGATTAACTGTTTTTCTTTGCAAGGGCTACAGAAACTACGGAAAACATCTGTATATCTTAGAAGAATTAAGTCTCCCAGTCTGGAGCATGCTACATGCACTGCGTGGTAGGAGCTGTAGTTTCTATGTTTCGTGTTCCCATTTCATTGCATCAGTCAGCCTGACCTCATCTTCCAAGATTTATAAATGCCTCATGCCGTACGTAACTCTCCACTTCTTACTGCCTCAACACAGAGCGTAGGAGAGTTAGCCCAACTAAGGGAGCTACAATGAAAACTGGCATAAGCATTTGTGTCAGGGTCCACAGCATCATTCTTACGTGCACGTGTTGCTGTCTGTTCAACAGAAATACTCAAGTTTTTCTTTTTTGTGTGTGTGTTTTTTTTGTTGTTGTTTGTTTTGTTTTTGCTTTAACTCCATATTTATACATAAATATTTTTGATAATTGAAAAATTCAAGGAAAGGAAATCCACCCAGCCTCACTGGTAAAAAACTGCTTCTAACCCTCCCTCCTGGTTCACCAGTCAGCATGTTGTTATCTGTAGGTGGGCTATGCCTGCCCTCCGCAGAGCGCCGGAGGACCAGCTCTGAGCTGGCAAAATTCTGTCATAGGCCCACAAAGGGAAAGCTCTTGGTGAAGATGAATTCTCAGGACTTTCAGCTCAGGCCTGGAGGACAGGTCTCAGTTTTCTTACATCTGTTAACTATACCTGGTTATTTACTGAATAGCACTGAAAGCAATTCTTCAGCGGCCATTTTCTTCCAGGAAGAAAATGGCCATCTCATGACCCTAACCCAGGCACCCACCCACATGAGGTAGGCCTCATACAGACGCTGTTGAGTTCACCAAGGCCCTGCTTGAACCCTGGCTTTTGGCCACCTGGCTGTCAGATGGCCAGAGTTCAGGCAAGCGTGCCCAGACAACAGCCATTAACCCTTCAGGCCAAGCTCTGAGAACTTTTTGCTCTATGCTCTTGTGCTCTGCTGGGTCAGCAGAGATTAGTGCCCTTACACCAGCTTGCTAGCAAGGCTACTGCGTAGAGCATGGAAGCAGCATATGTTCAGATGAACAGAAATTCCTGACAGTGGCTGCCCAGATCGGCGTTAAGTAACTCCGACTGTGTTTCTCAGGCTTCACATCGTTCCTCACAAAGCAAGGACTACAGAGAATCATTGTTTAAACATTTCTCCCGCCTCCCCATTGGAATTTAAAACAAAATGTCATGGAAATATAAGCTTTGTTACAGCTTGCTATTACAAAGCCTAAATTTTAGGCCAAGTTAGATCTGAAAGAGTTTCTTTATTAGTACTTTTCCATTACTAACTCTATTTTTTCATAGAATTTGCATAGGTGTCCTGAAATAGCTACAATCAATGTAGTAATTCTAATGAGAGCACTTTCCAAAATACAAACTGAATAGAGAGGTACTTTGTCTGATTTGCTTGTGGACCTACAGCTACTAGCTTTTCCACTATCCTTTTTATTCTGAATGAGTAGGTTCAAAGAAGAAAACTACCCAAGCTTCTCATGTGACTCCTGAGCTGGAGACAGTGACTGAGTGGTGTCTCCCACTGAGGCAGGGAATAAAGTGAGGTTTAAGGAGCGGAACCTGTGGGAAGTGGGAGGGATGCTAAAAATAAAAATTAAAGGTCCTAGTATGTTTTCAACCCACATAAACTGCTAACCTTCTACTGTAGCACTTACAAGTCTCCTGCTAGAGGCATCTCCCAGAATCCTATTCCCAGCTGTATTACAAATCCCATCCTTCTCTTCGCCTTTGCTATTCAGGCTCAAATATGCACCTGGTGTTGTCTGACACTGCGGAGGGTGCCACAGCTCACGTTAACAGGGGAGCCATGTGGGTGGGCCACTGTGGGCTTACTTTCCTGTCAGATATATCCCAGCCTCAGGTCTGTCAGGGACCTTCAGGGTGGGTTTGGGACAGCCGCACTCTGCATGAGGAGTGGGCCAGCAGTCAGATAAGGAGAGGAGGTGGAAGATGGATTCAGCTGTTTGGTGTGCCAGGGACTTCCCATGTGACTCTCAACCAGACACTTTGTCCTCTGGTGCTTCAGTTCTCTGTGTCTAAACCTGGGCAAACGATGATTTTGTACTTCCCTGTGGTGCCATTAGGGGACATTAGGAACTGTAGCATGTCCCACGTTCCATGGGAGAGATGAATGAGCTGGTTTGTACGCAGACCTAGCAGCCAGAAGAGCAGGTACTCCTTTTTGTGCACGTCTACACCGGAGATTTGAGAGATGGGCAACATGTTTGTGCAGGTCTCTAGGGCTGAGGTGGATTTGGAGCCTGTAGCTCCTAGTGGGTTACAAGCAATAAAGCATAAGGTCGTGCTTATAAAGAATAAGAGCAAGTGTCTGCCTGTGATGCCATGGACAATTCAGGAGTGGGGACAGGCAACATTCCCTAATTCACTCAGCCCCACAAGGCGGCTGTCACTTGGATGCCAATGTCAGAACTGGACAGAGTTAGATGTGGGCTCATCACTCCTTGCTTTAGGTGCATTTAAACATGTACAGGATATTTCTGATAGGTCTATGGGGCAGTTTTTGGTTTGATAGCAAATTGCATTGCTTTTTAAGAAGCAAGTATCTGTTGATGGCACCCACGAAGTTATTCTTTCCTTATCTCGGCACTCAGAGGCAGTATTTTTTAGATCTGTAGAGACTGCTGATCCGAACTCAGCAGGTGATTTTGTTTGATTCATCTTGTGCTGTTTTGTCTGCTCAGGTTCCCTATAGCTTGCTGTCTAGCGAGTGCCCATAGGCAGTTTACTCAGTGTATGGGCAGGTAGTCTTGTTGCCAAACAGCCGTCATGGACAAAACATCTTTCATCTCTGTCAGCCTTATTTTGAATTGGTAACCCTCGTGAAAAGAAAGCTGGCCTCTCGTTCCTTGGCATCTCAAAACAGTGCCATGGTGGCATTTACACCTGAGGGGACACAGTGTGTTAACAATTGCATCAGAACCTGATGAAAGTTTGGGAAAGGGGAAATACACAGTAAGAAATGCTTGATTCTCTATTCCCCATTTGAAGTTGACAAAACAAAAAGCCTGTACAGACACACAAAGATTTCAGGGCACTGGTAAAAGCCGCACACCCATTCAAATTTTGCCATATTCCCTTTTGGTATTCTACTGGTCTGTCATAGATTGCAACAGGCATCCATTTTGTAATTTTTATTTAGTTCCTTTTTCACTTTTGGAGATGCTCTTTGTTATGCCTGGATACAGACTGAAGTGAAACGCAAATGCAAGTAGTTTATACCATTGGGGTATTTTCCTGGCTGTGCCCTTATTGCAGTGCGTGTCTTTGGTCTCATATAAACACTCGTTGGCTTGTAACCCCCTGCGATGGCTGAATAAGAAACTGGAGCTCAGAGTTGCTGTTGTTCTTAGCTGCTGATCGTTTTGTTCCTTTGTTTATTCCATCTGAAATTGGTTTATCGTTCAGCCCACTTCTGTTCCTGTTGGATTTTTTGCTCCATAAACTGTATGTCTCCCTGGCTAAAAAGTCAACAGTTGCTGCACTTTCATTTCCTCCTGTGACAGTGAATCATAACCAGGCAAGGGCTGCAAGACCAAAAAACAAAAGGAGAGAGAAGTAATGCAGTGGATCAGCTTCTCCAGGATGTGTGAACTCTGCAGGGTGCCATTTACAAATGCAGTCCATGAGCTGAGCCTGAAATAGTTTCCTTTGCAGTTGTGGAAGCAAACGGCCCCTTGAAGGTTTGCTTGGTGATTCCAGCCAGATGAACTCAAGCTTTCCAAAGAGAACAGCCTCACAGCAGTGCCTGGGAGGTTCAAGTGCTTCTTGAACCTTTTTGTACTCAGCTACAGCAGCAGCAGATGAGCTTGATGGCTTTGGAGGACCTTCCAGTCCTACATCCATGGCCTCTGAACATTTAGAAGGATGTTCAGACATGCAGCAGACTATCAGCCCTAGGCTGGGACTGTGAACGCATGTGCTCAGTGTGGGTTTTTTGAATCCCTCTATTCTACATCAGCTTCTACACTGAACGAATCTATATGGCCTTATTAGCACCTTCTCTAAAGAGCAACTTTTGGAGGGACAAAACTGCCAAAGCAATGGGTTTTGTGGGGCATTATCACTTCCTTTTTAACATAGGGTGTAGCTGTTTGCTACTTATTTTGAGAAATTGCTTCGTCATGCCAGCAGTGTAGCGCTGTTGTGGAATATCATGCCAAGTTTGGATTATAGAGAAGAGGGAATGACAGAATACATGTTCAAACCAACAAACATATATATGTGTGCATGAGTTTATTTAACTTTAAAGACTAATATTTGCATGGAAAATATGAATGAAAGAAGAGTTATTTCTATTTTCATCGAAATATTCTTGAGAAAAAAAAAATATCAGCTTTATAGGTAGGAAGAACCTAAATTGTATTTCACTGAGAAAAAAATCTGCTTTTTTCTTGCTACCAGTGGAATTTTCCTTAAAAAAAAAAAAAAGAAAGAAAAAAGAGAGAGAGAGAGACCTGGCGTAGTTTTCAAAACAAATGGGTGTTCATCTGAGAGTATGACATCTTATACAAAGGCAGCCCAAGAAAGTATTAAATCACTGAATTGCACACTGGTGTGGTGAATTGCTCAACTGAACACACTGATAAAAATGCCAAACAAAATGTTCCTCATTATTTTCCAAGGACAGTAGATATCGTTCCTGGGTTTTCACTTCCCTCCAATGCAAAAAGGAAGCAGTGTAACTGTACTGCAGGTCACTCTGAGGTGAGTTTCGGTCCAGAAAAAAATTATGCTGAGGGACCATCAGTTCCACACAGTGGACCTTCAGGAGATGCCTCTTTACTTGAACTTGCAGTTTTTCTGAATTTTCTACTTTAAGTTTGTCACGTGGCACAAGTACTTCCTAAATGAAGGTATCAAGAACTTGGTGGATGTTTGGGAAAAGATGTTTTGCAATGTATTGAGTTTTGCTCATATTTGAACCCTTTCTTGTCCTCTGTGGCTTGGTCCAATGCCTTTTGGTGTTCATGGAAAACTCCAGTTGAACTGGATGAGTTTTGCAGGCCTGGTTCTGTAACATGACAAGTTTCTTCCACTCATGCTAGAAAGAATGGAAAGTGCTAATCAAACTGCAGGAGGTGGGTGACCTCTGCCCGAGCCAGGTCCCCGGGTTCTGCCCTTGGATACTGAAAGACAAGGTAGAAGAGAAAAGCCAGTTCCCCTGCAATGGCAGAGTTCGGACATGAAACAGTTCTTAAATTCATGTAGGCTTCTGAAAAAGTGACATCTTTCTTTCTCTATGAATCACACATGGGATTTGCATCTTGTGTCACACACACACTGAATAGTGGAAAGAATATGACTCAGTTTTATTCTTTTTATGAATTGAACGCTAAAGCAAGATGTTTTGCATTGTTTTGGCAAGGAGTCTCAGTTCTCCCTTGTATCTCCTCCAGCACCTACCCACTCGGAGGCACACACACGTACTACCCCTCACCATGCCCCCTCCACACTCCTTTCCTTTGGACCTTCTACTGGAAGTTGTTTACTGCTAACTATTCCCTACAGTGACAAGTCACTGCTGTTATTACTGTATAGTTATTATTATTTTTGTGCCAGTCACTCATCTGGACAGGAAAGCTTTAAGAACCTTAATTACTTTGTGGCCAGACATGGAGCTATATTTCTAAAAGTAGCTTTTCTTTTTTGGATGAAGTTCATTTCCTACAGTGTCTGGTTTTATGAGTTTGCTAAAAGCTTTCAGGTTCTCAGGAACCCCTGCACTTTCTTCTCAGAAACACACATCATAAAAAAATAAATATATATAGAATATTGGAAATTTGGAACAAGTAAATAGTCTTCAGCTCCTTTTAATCATATACATGGCGTCATTTGCATTTTCACATGCCTACTCTGCTTTCACTTCTGGGCTAAATACCTTTCTAAAATGAATTTTGTGATTATTGTATGCTATAGTTCAGGATCCTTTCAGCTGAAATGTCCTATTGAAAATATCACTGTTATTCTTGAAATGTAGTTTCTGGCACTAGCCACCAACTATGTTAATTTTTATATTTTTTAAGAGTGCAGCAGAACTGGCAGAGAGGTAATGCGTAATTCCCTCGAAGCTATGTCCCCATTGATTTGATTTTTCCTTGACAGCTTATCCATCATGCTATATGCTTATTTAGACAAATAAATAAGAGGGCTGTTATCTGCCAGCCTGGCCTGAGGGCTTTTAGCAACACCAGAAAGTCTGCCGGCTTTCCTTTCAACATTCAACAAGACGATTAGGGAACCACATTATGGTAAAGGTGGATACTGCATGTTAGGAGTGGGAAGAGAAGAGCAGGTCTGAAACTTGTGAACCTGTGAGAAGTCCGGGTGTGATTGCACAGTACTATACATCTGACAGGCAGCAAAAAGAGCCTCTGAGCTGGGATCAGAGAGGTGGCTTAAGAACAACTTGAGCCTAATTCTGTGCGGTGTATGGAGCATTTCTGGGATTTACTGCTCATGCTGGGGGATAGATTTTGATAAAACATTATGCTCTGAAGAAAACAGATTTGGGTCAACTGCAACATTTTATGAATTCACGTTCAACTTAACAAGTTGTTTCATTCTTAAAATTTAAGCAAGTCAAAATGTTCCCTTTCAACATTTCACATGAAACACTACACCTTTCAGAAATGTACCTGGTTTTGTTTTTTTAAATGCTTACAAGTGAAATGATACTTCTTATTTCAAACTAAGTGACATATTTTACTCATCCTAAATGATTCGTTTCATACTTCACATTTTCATTTCGTTAAACCAAACAGGAAAAAAAAAGAGAGAGAGAGAGAAATTTCTTTTTGAATCTCCCCTAAAAGAATTTTCCACAGTTTTCTAGGGCAGTTTTGCAAATAACTCTTCCCCTTCACGAGAAACTCTTCAGTGCATTCACAGAAGCTTCCATTCCTCCACTTGGTCTCCAAGGGAAATCTCCTCTCTCTCTTTCAGTGAGATTCAGGTTTTATTTCAGAGAGAATAAACCAGTCCTGGCTGCTGGTATCTTGAGGGCAGACTGAGAGCTGGAATGAACCTGCTCAGGCTTTATGCCCTTCAGTTAAGTGACTTACTGTCTGAACATGGACAGGCTTAGTACTTCTCACAGTCAGATAAGCTAGGGATGAAATCACAAGCAGGATTTTCCACAAAATCTAGATTTTGCACAGTCTATCCTGAAGGTTTTCATAATGTGGGCAGAAAATCATCTCTAAGGCACAGCCCTAATATCTATGCGGAATCATGCATCTTTACCCAGGCTATCAAAAAAATTTAAAAAAAGAATCCAAGTTGAAATAAAACATGGAGCTGTGTCTATATGGGTGTTTGGAGAAGATCTGATCTCATCTGGCCTAATGAAGCTTTGCCACCAACTTCATAAGGCTCAGATAAATAAAATACTAACTTTCCAAGGATGACTTCACTTCTTTCTAATCTGGGTTGGAAAGCTGGAAAAACCTGCCTTATAAAAGTGAATGGTCTCATCAAAATGAAGATCTCCCCTAGTTCAAAGACCTAAAGGAGAAACAAATTATATCTTTCCTTAGCTTTTTTTAATAAATCCATTTCATTATGGAGAGCTTAAAGTGACAGCTTTTAAAAATCACTTTTCATTCTTTGCCTGTTCTCTCTTTCAACAACACAATCACACCCCAATTAACTAACTGTACTGCTTACAATAAAGACTAATGATCCTCCACTGGCCCCCACCTCCATTAGCAGCTTCAGAATCCCACCAGACTCCCAATTAACACATTGATTTTCTTAAAAGGAAAATAGTGATCTTTGGCTGTCCATTCCACCAGCTGTGTGTTCCATCACCCGGTCTCCAGCAAACCCATTGATTTCCTTAAAATAAAACCAGCAAACGTACATTAATTCCCCTCCCCTAACTGCGGGGTCCCACTCCGATTCCTCTTCTTGCCAGAGTTCACTGGGACATTTTATCTAAGGAGCTTAAAGACTAATATGCCTCGTTTCTCTCCTGCTGACCCACTGGTTCATCAAACTGATTGCAACTGACTGCAAGTGTGGGACTGAAGGGGAACGCTCAGCGAGGATGTTAGCTGCGTGCTGCCAGTTCCAGCTTGGTGCAGCATCCAGATAAACTGGGGAAAGAAAAGGGTCACGGAAGCCTGTATGTTAAGGTTGTGTCCCCTACAATCACACTCTCATAATTAGACTTTGTAATGAGGGAGCCCTCATTATCGGAAGCTTTACAAGGAGTCTGCAAATGTTATTCTTGAGGATGGCTGGAGGTCAGGAGGGAGCACATCCACAATGCTGACTTGCCCCGAGGCCCAGCAGACGAGCAGCAGTCTTACAAGCCCAAGGGGAACTCTGTAAAGGGATTCCTTGTGAGAGAAAACAGTCGAAGCTGGATGTCCAGGAAGCTTCCCGTTAGAGAGTACTTATCATGCTGTGCAATACACTGCAGATAGAGGTTATAAATAATTAGGAATGAGTGACCCAATTCGGATAATAGCACCTGCCTGCCTGTAAGCTTTTTCAAGCACTCTTCTGCCTGGGCTGTACAGTGTTAGAAACTTCTTCGGGATGTGTATGAAGCAATAGCACAGACAGCTTTTTCAATAAACTAAACCTGGCATCTTTCGAGGTTTCATCGCAACATACAGACTTCGCAGACAGAAAATAACAACTTCTGCTGGCCACCTAAGTACCTGTTTTTCACAGGCAGACTACAGCGACTGAAGCTTGCTCCCCAATAGCTAACACCAGTACCCACAAGACTCCTGTAGTAAAAAGTGCAATAAAAACCACTGTGAAATAATAACCAAGTGATAAAATTACAAGTAGGAACACATAAAAAAAAATCACATGCGCTGCAGGAACAATGATAAAAGCCTGCCTCTCAACCTGTCTAATCTCACACGCAAACCACACCCTTGGGTATTGCCAACCAGCTGAAAGCAAGAGTGGGAGCAGAGTAAGTGAAACCACATGAATGTGTGATGTGCAGCAAACATTCAGGATCCATATTATAGCCTTTTTCCTTTGGTGCTTAGACTAGATTTCTTAGGAAGGTTTCCTCCCTGTCTGGATTTGAGAACCAGCAGTCAGTGGGCATATACAGACATCTCAGGTTATTCCACAAAGTAGCCGTGCCATACTACAGAGGATGGCATATACTGATGGCTGCATTGTGCCAGGTTACTTGTGCAGGAGTATAATTCTTTTGCTAATACTCTGATCCTTAAGAAAAGTTAGTCCATGCTTTCTTGTCGTGTCCTTCAGGAGACATCAGCTTCTGTGAAGGGGAGAGAAAGGGGAGCATAGGAAGGGCCTATTGAACAGGTACAAGGAACAGATAAAATAGTGATAGACACAAAGCATGTCCTATGGATTTTATTGTAAAATACATTTTCCTCTTGCTTTTGTTACTGATTGACCAGTCAGAAATCAAAGATTTGTTAATTTTCAAGCAAACTGGAGTCAGTATCAGCACTCTGGTTTACATCCCCTGTGTCAGTATAACAGGTTAAGGCACAAACCATCCGGCAGTGGTATCTTACTCTTAATGAAGGCAGCAAGAGGTTTGCTAATGTGTTAGAAAGAGTCAAGATTTCACTAGCCTTGTAATCGAGTCTTCCTGAATGCAAATTTCTTTCTCTACAAGGTGATTTGAATACTACTCACCTTCAGTTTTTGTGGAGAGAGCACACGTGGGCAGGCCAAATCATATGTGGTTATTGAGTTCAAAACCAACACTTGCATCAGTTTTGCTTCTGTGGGTTTGGTGTGTTTTTTCTCTTCTCCTAGCATTTACTGGACTTCAAATGCAAACAGTACCGATAGGGCCAGGCTGCATTTATCTTTTCAATTAGAGAGATCATTCTACATACTAAACGAGATTAACATGCTGCAACTTGAAAAGCTACGTAGCTTTTAGGTTCACTACTGGATGCCAGCATACCTACTACTAGAGATTTGGAGATAACGACAGGGCATTAGACACTCTCTAAATTGCAGCGATTATTTTCAATGAGAATAAAATGAAGATAATGCTGAAAATAGCACTGCACTTTTAAAAGAATTATTACAGGGCCTAAAACCTGGGTACGTATATGTATTTTAGCAATATGCAAACCGAATGCTAAGCAAAGGCTGCATTTGTCATCAGTGCAGCTGAACCCTAAAACAATCACCCATGGCGTGCACATTTTGAAAGTCACCATTTTAAGCAATTAGTGGGAGGGGTAGGTTCCCTACCACACTGAACCAAAAGCAGCCTTCTCGTGCTTGGTGGGTGAAAGCACAGCTTCTGCTTTCTGTGCTCTTCTGTACACCCTCATCTAAAGCCTACTTATTTATTAAAATGCCAGCTCCAATTATGACGGCCCAGCCTACCCCCAAGGTTGCCAGTATACCTGGATTTGTGTCTGTTTCTTCTCACTCTTTTTCCGCCTCTTTAACATGAGAAAATTATTGCCAAATGATTAGCATTTGCAGTAAGAAAATAGCTGGGTTAAACGATTCAAGTTTTAATTCTGTTCTAAAACATGTGATCATTTGCAGAGCTTAAAGAGAATTACAAACACTAATTGAGTCTGACAGTGTGCATTTGATGGCAGAAAAGGAATATTAAAGCCATTTCACTCATAGGTAAACAAAAGTAGGTAAAAGTAATATAATTTCCCTGAGCTCACACAGAAAATCTATTATGAGGGTGAGCTGAAAACTCAACATTTCAGATTGTCTAGTATCATGTCCTATGTAAGAGAAAAGTGCTCCAAGAAATTGCAGTCTCTGGTTATTAATTTCGGTACTGTGAGAACTTGGGATCTTGTTTTCAAAATAACATCTGCTAAAATACACACGCTAATAGATACATCTGCATTCACAAGGAATAATGTAGCTCTACATTCGGATTTCCACATGCAAATCTTGAATTAGTCTTCTAACAAGTTCATTATGTGAACGATGTCTAATTTGCACATGCTGTTTTGGCAACTGTCTGTGCAATTTTCAACACGCAGGACTGCATGCCTGCCCTTTGGAAACTGAAGCTCTTTAGCAACCCTTCATGTAAAATTCCCTATTTTTATTTCATTGAATTAGGCTGATCTGAGAACTGTTAGTTCTTTTTATTATTATTATTTGAAGGGAACCAATAGAGACTAGCACAAATGGCATCCTTAAAAATGAGTTGAGTATGATTGACTTTGAAATCACTTTAGTCTTCCAGTTTTAAAGAGGTTTATTCTGATGAACTGACCTGAATGTTAACAGAATTGGAATTTTAATTTGTATTCAGACTGTAAGAATATCATCCACTCAGATGAGACAGTGTTGTTTAATTAGGTCTAGTAGTTAACTCGGCAGAAAGTAAATGTACTGCTAGAGGTTTGGAAGACTGCTACAGGCTCATGGGATTTGCAGGAGTTTGGAGAAGCTTAAAAATAAGAAGTCAGTAGTTTTAGGAATTAGAAATGAGTGCTTAGAAGGTATCGGAAAGGTTCTGCAAACTCTGTAGTCAGCATCTTTTAACTTTCTGCTTCTCATTATTGTAATGACCTTGGAAAGATTTAAAATTTTGAAATCCAGTAAATAAAGTAAATCATATGTATGGAAGGTCCAATTTTTGTGATTCCAAAGAAAGCCCTCAGATATTATGGTAAGTCTGGTATCTACAGTATCTTCTACAGGATTGTTTGTGGTTCATTTATGATGTGAATGACCTATGAAAATTCCCAGTGGTGTATACACCACAGACAGCAGCCATTAATAGCAGTAGAAGGATATTTTCTTTACATTACAGCTTGAATGTTTGCCGTTTTTGCTATAGCTGACAGAATAAATTATATATGCTCTTTCAGATTACCATGCCCAAATAGTTTAATATATTATTGAGACTTTGCTTCTGCTTTTTTTGTTTCTGTTTCTGTTTTTGTTGGGGAGGGGGGCATTTGTTTTAATTGAAAGAAACGCTGCAAATTACAGACTGACATATTTTGATGAAATGACAAGGCAAGCAGAAAGCCATACATACTTGAGAGCTGACAAAATGAGATAGAAAAAGGGAACTATTCTTTAAAGTTATAAATGTGAAAATTGATTCAAGAACACTAGCTGTTTTCAATTTTTTATTACCACATATTTTAAGGACTCCCATGTTCTTACAAACTGGAGTTTATGTTCTGATATGAAAATATAATTAACACTTAAATTGACACTTTATTTCCTGCGGAGTGGAATTTTTTCAGCTCTCAAATGCAAGCAATTTATGAAAAACCATGGTGACAGTAAAACATCCAAACATCTTAAATTGGGGGGTCCTCCTACAGGAGTCACTGGCATGGGTGAGTAATTTTATTTGCCTGTGTGGCTCACTTTGGGCCTGTCTGCACCTGAAGGAGCAGGAATAGTTTGTCAGATGGGGCTGGCTGCAAGGCTGAGTGCCCGTGCTCCGGGGACTGCCAGAGAAAGGGTTTGCATGTCACCCTGCAGCAAGGCATCTGCAGATACTTTTAAAGTATCAACACGATAGGAGCTTTGGGGACAAGGCTGAGGAGTGGTTGTGAGCAGGCTGACATTTTTGCACATTTAGGTTGCACGGATTTCCAAACACTGTGGGAAGCCAGAGTACTTGGTAGTGCATTTGGTTGTCCGCTGGACTTCCATGTCACATCAGAAGGTATTTGGAAATAGTCATATTTTCAAATTCCCTGTTCGTTTTTATTCCCTGCGTACATGCATATTCCCTGTGGTTTGCTTCAATGGCTGGCTTGTACGGAAGTCTGTGCGGCAGCAGATATTTGCTAGAGCAAAGGCCCTTTCTCAAACTGCCTGAAGTAAATGGAAAGACTCCCTGTAGCAAAGCAGCACACACACAGAAAAAACAACAACTCCAAACACAGCTGTCATTGTTATTACAGTAATGTTGAGACGCTCGGCTAGCTGGAGTCACAAATGAGATGCATTGCTATAAACCACACAGCAAACACCCTGCACAGCCATACCTGACTTCTCCACATACAGCGTCCACAGGGAGGGCAGGGGCCTGGGCACAGCCCATTTATTTGTTGTAACTCTAATTTTCCAAAGCCAACACAAAATGTCTCCTGAAGCGTGAGAAAGGTCTGGAACAGAAAAGGTGGTCTTGCTGTTGCTGGGAAAGAAAACTGTAGAATCAGTGGGTATGCATTTCTTTGTCATTACATTCTACTGTCACAGGCTTCTTCGTCACAATCCATGAACACAGTGCTAAAACAAATTACGTGGTGGGGCTTTAAACTCAGTCTTGTGTGCTTGTACAGTATCTTCATCTTAATACCTCGACTTAGGTAGTAGTGAAATGATGTGCTCTTTTCATCAAGGTAGAACAAAACCTTATGTTACTCAATAGAGCAAAGAAAGAAATGAGAGGTCAAGGCTCGCTTGTGGTAACAAACCTCTACCACCTCAATACAGATGACAGATGTTTCAGCTGAAAAGGATGAGCAAGATGACCCAGGATGGATTGCATCCCATAGATTCAGAAGAATGAAATTAACTGATAACACTTCACATAACCAACGCATGTGCCGCCCTGGAATGGGGCTGATCTGTGGTCTTCCTCTCCATAGGTTTCAACAGCTTGCTATTAAATCCCTCCCTCCTTTACCAGTAATGACAATTACCTCATCAGCATTTATGAGATATTCTGGCTTTACAATACTGGAAAGTCAGTACAAACGAATAGGTAGCTGGTAGCACACGGAAAGTCCAGCTAAGCGCTGAGCTGTGGAAACACTGGGCAAAGTTACCAGAAATATTCCCTTCAGGGTACACTGTGCATCCTTACTCCTCTGGGAAGATGGGGAGGTGTAATATGACTGTTTTTTCTTTGTTTAAAGCAACTCAAGCAGAGACACTTTTTCAACAAAATGTCACAAAGCAGGAGACCTACATGGTTGACAGTCCCCTCTCTAGGTTTTATCAGCCATTATTCTGAGAAGAAATGACTGTTCTCCTTGCCTGTGTTGGTAAGCAGGGTGAGAAGATGCAGCAGTGCATTGGTCAGGAGCAGTACACAGCACACTAGGTCCAGTTTTGGAAACCTTCAAAAAAGTAGAGACAAAATCCTAGGGAAGGGACAAAAGGAAATATCTGAAATGTAGATACCATCAGTGAGAAGAAAAGATTGAAAGAACTGGACTGGTTTAGTCTAGGGAAGAAGAGAATAAGGAAGGGCATGACAGCAGCCTGGTACTGTGGAGTAGGTTGATTTAAAGAGGACGATGGTTAGTTATTTCCCTTTTCTACTGGAGGCAGGATATCAGCTTAAAAAGAAATCAGCTTAATTTGCAGGAAAGGAAATAAAAAATAGATTGGATATTAGGAAAAGTTTTCTGCTTATTAGGAGACGTAGGGAGTGGAACAGACTCTCTAGGTTAGTTTTAGATCTCACTCTCTAAAAGGTTTTTAAGATGGTGTTACTCACACAGAGAAGGCAGAAGTTTGCCAGGGTTAATCCCTTTGTACAGCACAAGGAGGGGAGGTGCAGAGTTTCCTTTAGTTCATCTTCATGCCCTTATCACACCAAGCGGAGGCAGTTAGGCCTAGGGAAGGTGCCGTTCCATTGCTATTCAAACAGGCCGCTGACCTGGGCCAGTCTCACTGAAACTGTTTTACTTTAGACAAAAGTGGGAGGTGACAGGAGAAGTTCCATTTCTGGAACGAATTATTTCAGTTTAATTTTCTTTATATAAATAGTAAATCAGATCTTTTGTACTTCTTTCAAAAGTCTGCATCAAAACACACATTTTGATTTTATTGAAATAAAATTTAAAAACTGAGCAGAAATTATATTTACTCCATAGTTTTCAGGGAGTTTCACGATTTCAGATTCCTGTTTGGAAACAAAGCAAACTTCAGCAGCGCTAAGCCGTCTGTATCTTGGAGCAGCTCTCCTCTCCGCAGCACTTGTGTGATCTTTGGCCTCTGGCAACTGGCAGGGTTCCTCGGGGTGCCCAGGGGAAGTACGGGAAACTGAACTGCTCGGAGCTTCCAGAGATCTGTGGGCTGGCCGGGGCTTTGTGTGCCGCTGCCTTGACCTCAGCATCACCAGTGCCGGCGTCTCCAGGGGACCCGCGGAAGACGTCTGCGAACATCTTCTGCACTTTCTGTTTCCTCCCTGGTTTGACTCAAGCTTTAATCGCCCCTGTAGGTTTTACAAGACTCTTTATTTCATTTAAGACGAGTGAAAAGAAAGGGATGGGAATCTCAGAGGATTCTGTGACTGAATCATGGCTGAAGTTCAAAGCAGCTACTTAGTGCACCCGTGGCCAGGCAGCTTCGGGGACTGCAGCTGCTCTCCTGCAAATCCTGCAGCCTGGGACCTTGGCGTGCGAAGGGCTATGTGTTCCTGAGCTGGTGGTTCTAGCAGCTTCCTCCTGAGCAAGCCCAGACTGGAGAGGTTCATTTAAGACATCATCAGCCATCTCCTCATGAAGTAATCAGCTAAAGAAATAAGACTGGGCAGATGAAAACCTAGGAAGGTAATAGAAGCTGGGGGAATGGAAGTTGGTGCCTGAAACAATTAAGAGTTCAGAGGTGAGTCAGAGAAAAAACAACTGCTTTTTATTAAAAATTCATTTCAATTTCATGGGCAGGCTGGAGAAGTAATTCCAGCACAGTCTGACTTCAGAGAAATGCCTCCCAGATAGCAGGATACAGAATAGCTAAACAGCACCGAGAAGACGCAAGGCAGAAGTGTTATCATCAGGGCAAACTTCTCCCAGCTAGACGTGCTCCGGCTGAAGAACACTAGAGGATTGAAGTGAAATGTCCTTGGTGCAGGGAAATTTACAGGCTCTTCTGCTAAGGCTCCTTTCACCAAACTCTCCAAAACCCTATCAAGTCTGACATCTCCGGAACCAATGATGCACCGGGTTGAAGCATTACATCACCGGCACCCGGCTCCATTGGCTGGTCCTGCCCTGAGGACAAGACATTCCTTCTTGCACCTTTTCAAAGATGCTGCTTCTCAGGAATTAACTCTTTGAAGGGTGTCACCCAGGGACAAACCTAAATTGTTAACTGAGGTATATACACGTATTTAATACAAGAGGTTTTGCCGGGGAGCTTTAATCTCCAAAGGAGCAGCCGTGTCTCATCAGACTATTTTTCAGCCTTCCCTGCAGAAAAATGAACTATGTATTTTCTTTTCTCCAAGAAGAAAAAAAATAAAGCTGTCAGGGATATTATAAAAAGCAGAATGGACTGAATACAGAGTACTATGCAACCTCAGAAAATAAGGAATTTCTCGGGGAAAGAGAAGGGCTGCTGCAGCATAAGGAAAAATTCCTCTAACTGGTTAATTAGATTAATCAGTGGCTCTGAAAAAAAGATGCTGCAGATGCAGGTTAGCTCTGCCTTGCTTGAATTTGTATCGCTCTATTTCAGTTTGCATCCAAAAATAGCTGATAGATTTAGATTGTGTTGCAGGAAAAAGAGTGGGGTACATCTGTGTGTCTATATTTTGTGTGTGTGTTCATTCCCCTTTCCGAGTTTCCAGTGTGACTAGTGTGAGAAATCAGTTTCATAAGATTACTGCCCAAAATCAGCTGATGAAACCCATTGCATTCTAAGTAATTCGGTTATATAACTTTTCCAAAAAAAAAAAAAATCCCGGGGGGGGGGGTGGGGAACACAGAAAGATGCAAGGAAGTTTCTGGAAGATCATTTCTTGCCTAACTTTTCTTTCTTTCTTTCTTTTTTTTTTTTTTTCCTGAAGAAATGTTGTTCCAGGGAGTGTCTGACTAGTTCTGCAGCTTGGCAAAAAAGCCAGACGTTACCTCATAGCTGCGGCCAGACAGCCCATTTCTATGCCAGGCAACCACTGCAGAAGCACACAGCACAGGGCCCTGCTTGATTAGCACTTCTGCTGTTTCAAGAGTCCTGGAGTGTTTTGTTCAAGGTGGGCTGCTGAGTGGGGACTCGGTGTGCTTTTGTGCAAATGAGCTTGCAGGCAGGGGGAGGCATATGGGGTGTGGGGGAAACTGGGGGAAGGGAGGCGAAGGGACACAATAGGGGAAGGCTGCATTAATATTCTGCATTCACGTTATCTTTGGGAAACAGGATCCGTTTGATCTGACCTGGTCAAAAAAAAAAAAAAAATACACCACGAAGTACCCAATCCTAAAGGTCAGAGTAAAAGAGAAAGATGGGGAAACAAAGAGCTATAATGACAGAGCAGGTCAAACTGAATTAAATGTTTAATTGTTTCCCTTGTGCCTCATCAAATAGCTTTCTTTAAAGCAAGAGGGATCTTTTCTTCCTGCAAAAAAATTACCAATTCATCAGTGAGTTGGAAGGTGACGAGTGTTTGTAAACATTACAGTCAATATAATTTTCTCATCGTCTCTCTCATTGTTGATTTACCTTGTTTAACTGTGTCATTTACCCAGCAAAACTGTGTCTGTATGGCATATAATATAGATGATGGGGTCCCTCTACAGAACTACAGCCTCCCAGCATTGCTCTGAACCCGATCCTGCCATTTAGCTGATGTTCTTTTCAGCCGAAGTACCGCTTGCACAAGAAGAGGGCAAATAGCAGGGCGCCAGTGGGCAGAGATGCTCTGCCCTGCGCCACCGCACCTCCTCCCGGCAGTGTCCTAGGGTGACTTCTTCCAGCCGCTGAGACTTGGTTCAGCACTCTGGAATGAGGACAGGCTGTGCAATGAGCTGGGAAAGGAGCTGGTGTGTCCGCATAACAGCCCAAGTTCCTGTACTTGTGTCGCAGATAGCTGTGGGGATGCTGTAAGGCACTGGTGCTTCGTGACCGTTCCTGACGTATCGTCTCTGTTCTCGTAAATAATGGTAAAAACTTTTGTTTAGGAGAGAAAAAGCACATTTGAATAATTCTATTTTATTGAGTGACCAGATAACTCCTAATAAACTCACCTTTCTTTTCGGAGAATACTGCAGGATTGTCAGAAAATTTGATCTCACAAAAGAGCATGGGTTTGGGTTATCTTTAGTAGCCAATTTTCCAGATGAGAAAAGTTATGGATAAAGTGGTAAAATTCATTCACCTTGGTCACATACAAAGTCAGTGGGAGGACCAAACCCTTAACAGCTCTTGACTCCAAGTCTTATATTTGACCCCAATGCAACACGTGCGTCCATGGGAGGAATGAATCAGACCTTGTCCAGGAAAACTCCTGAAACTTCTTCCAAACCTTTTTTAAAAATTTTTGGGCTTACAAGGAAAAACAGGTTCCTAGATTTTTAGGAACTTCAGCTGTAGCGGGTGTCAGTTTGGAAGAGGAGTGGGAGGGACTAAAATGTTATGTTAATAGTCTCAGGCTAAAAAAAAAAGCGGGATCCGTCTGACTCAGTACAGACCAAGTCCAACTGCTGTATTGTAAGGCCCAACAAGATGTGTCAACACCAGGGTTTGGGAAACCACAATGGGAGCTCTTCCAAGATTAGAAGAAGATATGTACTCCGGATGTTCCCAGCTCCACTCACGCGGGCTAAGAGGCTGGTGATTCCAGTGCTCTCTCCAGGTGCAGCACTGGAGTGCAGTTGCTCCGACCAGGTCCTTCGGCTCTGGGTGTCACGGAGGTCTGGAGGTCTGTTTTCGGGAGGTACCACCTCGGCCGTGTGCTTGCTGGAAGCATCACCAGCTCGCTGGGCCAGCGTGGAAGGCGATGGCGATTCCACCGCTACCAGCAGCTCTCCTACCATTGCGCAGTCAGAAGTGGGCCTGGGGTGCATTTGTAGGCAGCCTGTTGGGGTCAGGTGTGGCATGGCTTGCAAAGCCAGTGCCGCTCGTAGCTGGGGAACTGAACAGCCGGGAAACTAGAGTGGTCGATGCTCTGCCTTTGGACTTCTCAGGGATTTCCCAGGGCTCTACATTACTTGCTCCGAGACCACTGCTTGGCTCAAAACCATTTGGCAGCCCGGTTGGATGTATGTAGCATGACTGTGATATTTGTGGGAGTAACGCACATAGTGCTAACAAACATAAAGCTTTCCTGTGGTGCAGAATCCAGCTGATGCCCTGGGTGCCAGGGAGCAACGTGAGGCTCTGTGGAGAACCTGGTCACAGGGCTGCAGCATGACTGTGAAAAAGGAAAAGAAGGAAATTGCTCTTCTCTTCCTTTTTGGCTAATAAGGAGTTGGAGCAGTGAGCAGGGTGGATTGCTGGGTGCTGTGAACTGTGCTGGCTGTGTCCCTCTGCATCCCTCCCAAACTCTTGTCCAGATCACTAATAGAAATATGTTTTAAATCCCATTTTACAGTCACCATAGGACCAAATCATTTCAGGGCCAGATTTCTTTTTTAGCATATTTAAGTTTAGTATAGAGTAAATTTGCTCAAACTTTGGCCTGGTGCTTAAAAACACACTAGTAACCGTTGGCACATGGGAGTGAATCCTAAGCCACTCCTCTGACTTTTTCCTCAGTGTAAGATTTGCAGTTTTTTACAGTTTCTCATGTCAATGATGGCAAAAGAATGTGGGCATCCCATCTTCCAGGGATGTTCTGAGTGTGATTTGGGAGGCTCTAGACTTTGAGTTGTCCATGAACTCCTCATCTGGCTACTCTAAAAAATGTTGCTCAGGCCACCGTGTGTGGTGCTCATGGCAGGCTAGATGTGCAGGAGCATTGCACAGCTCATGCTGCATCTGTGCTCCTGCATCATCACGCAGATGGATGATAGGGGACGAGAAGGCATTTGGTGTCACCTCCCCATGGGGCACATGGTTAGGGAGTATGGTGAGGGAGAGCTCAGGGCTTTGCCCAAAGCTGTGTCTGCCTCTGTAAAGCTACAAGTACCAGGAACAGCTGCAGAGTCCTGGCTGAGCAGAACCTCCCGAGGTACCAGTCACTCTCCCACTGTAGCAGAAACATATGCTAACAAAATGCAGTTGGAGGAATTCGAGGCATTGCAGGTCAAGGTATGCAGCACAGACCTCAAGGACAATTTCAGCCCCAAGCACTAGGTTCGTCTTACACTCCTGTTTGCAGCCAGCCCACACCACAACACAGGCAGAAGGATGGTTTCTTGCAGTGGGAGTGGGAAAGGCTAGTTAAATATATTTATGGGATACAGTAGAAGAGACATTAAAAAGTAGAAATCCTTGACTCTAACCAGATCCTCCCTCCCAGACAAATTGGAAGCAGTTGGGGAACCGGAGACTTGCTGGAAGATGGACAGAAATGAGAACCAGCCCTGCTTACCCCAACCAGGAACATCAAAGCCATCAGTCCCAGATGCGGTCGGGAAGAGGTTATATTTGTACAGGGAATGGAAGGAGGGGGGTGCTTATTGCTGCCTCGCGCTGCGGATGCTAGAAATTTAGCTGTACGCGTAGGCATTACCCATTGGGAAATAGGTATGGATGCAACTGCTGTTTCCTTAGAAGATAACAGAGGTATTAACATTAAAGAGTAGAGATTGTTTAGATTGTTTGGGGAGGAAGAGAAAGGAATGAGAGAAGAGAGAGCTATTTGAGAAGAAAAAGGATTTATTAGCCTTTGAAAGTGGGGATCTGAGAGAGGCTGGAATGGGCCTGCTATGTCATTACGGGCTGCAGTTGGAGATGTTTCAGAGAGTAAACTAGTAATAGAAATATTTTATAGGCCACCTGACCAGAAAGAACAACTGGACTGTGAAATGACTGTGCAAATAAAACAGGCATGTAAAAAGGAAAGAGTGGTAGGAATTGAAGATTTTAACTACCCAGGCATAGACTGGAATACATTAAGGGAAGGAAAGTAAGGCTGGAGGTATGTTTGCGGATCAGACACAGGCCTGCTTTCTAATTCAGTCTGAGCATCAACTGCATGGCTTGGGTATTACAAAGGGACTGCATGAGGCCATGCACAATAGGGCAGAGCCCTGGGGAGGCAGTTTTGACAGGCTCTGAGGGAAAAGATTTTTACAGTGGATTGTGAGGCAGAAGATAAAGAAATAAAAGAAAAAATAGTGGGTTTTGTCTGACTGGCCTTAGAGCTTGAATTTCAAACATTTGGGATTTACTGGGCTCAGAGTTCCTCAGAAGCAGTCAATGGTGTGTCTGCAAGCATCAACTCATGACCTACTAATTAACAAAACCGTGCAGCGGCCCAGCTTCACCCCAGGTGAAGCTCTGGCTGCCGTTACCTAGGCCTGGGGAAGGAGGGCCTGTAATGAAGTCCTGGCCTCACTGTCACAAGTGGTAAAAGTCAGACTTGATTTAACAAGGCCAAGATTTCATTACTGGTGCTCGTGCTCTCATTGGGTAGGATGATGATGATGGGAAGTGGAAGTGCAAAGATGAGGGGTTAGTGAGATTCCAGCAGGAAGAAGGTCTGGGGGTTTTGTTGCCTGCTGTGTAGGTCTCAGAGTCATCGAAGAGTGGGAGGCCCGTGGTTAAAGGTATGATTTCAGATCACTAAGAACACAGTTTGAAGGCATTTGAGCCTGCTTCTCTGAGAGCACAACTGAGAGGGTTTGGCAGAGGCTTGTTCACCGACAGTGGTGTGGGTGGCCTTGTTCCAAGTTGTTACGGTCCTAGAGATGCAGCCACCTCTCTGTGTAAAAACAAGCAATGAGTCTGGAGCCAGGTGAACCAGAGGGCTGGTGCCTGCAGTCCGAGCTGCTGAGGGGTCTTGGTCCTTGCTGTAAAAAATCTGAAATATCTTTGTAGAGACAGAAGTGCCTCCAAAACTTCACTACCGCAAACCATGTGACCTGCTTGTGTTTTTAAACTTAGAATTGAAATACTCTGAAAGTGTATGGGTATACTTCTTGTTAATTTGGAGCTTCTTGCTGTCATATTTCTTTTCTCTGATTGAGTCAAAGGTACTATAAGCAGCTACCCAGGAACAAGACTGACTTTATTTATTTACTTCAAGGGGAAGAATATGGATCACTTCTGGGCAAGGTACTGCGTGTGTGCCTGTATAAAATGGACAAGGAATAGCTAATTTTTAAGTATTGTAGCTGTCATGAATCATCTGTTGTTTTCTTATAACCCATATACTTGACTTCTTCTCCAGCTAGATAGGAAATATGAGATGAAGAAACAGCATAGCAGGTAAATTTGGGAGGTTCTAGGAAATTGCATGTGGCTCTAAAATAGCTGTAGGTATGTCATGTAGAAGGATGTGAATTTTACTACAAGTGTAGAGCTACTGCTAAAAAATAGTCTTCTCAGTTTATTCCTCTGTATTTTCAAAAGAATGGTGTATATATATGGATTTAGGAGAAGCAGAGGGAAGAGGTTGTGAAGAGCAGAAAAACCTCAGCCCCATGATACCAATAGATGCCAATGAATCACAGCTCTGTTAGTCACCATTACTGCCTGCATGAATCAATAGAAGACTGACTATTAAATAAAGGTTTGGCCTTTGTATAAAATATTACCTGATAACCAGCCAGTCTATATCCCGTGAATGCATCATGAAGGACTCAGAGTGAGACCTCCAAAGGGAGACATCTCTGAACATTAGGCAGAAGAAGCAAAAGTTGAATTTTAAGTCTTTATAAAAATAATAATAATAATCTGGTATTTCTATAAAGGTAATTTAAGTTTTTAATTGAATGAGAGTAAGCATTCCAGTGAAAATATTTGGACCGCAAAGGCTACCAGAGAGAAAGGTAATTATATTTGTGTTGCAAATGTTTGCTTAGCAAAATGAAGCGCACTGTGGCAGGTGCCCAAACCTAGTGGAAAGCTGCAGGCTGTGAGTGCTTCAGGGTGGGACACAGAGGGCAAAAGCAGAGCCCATACTGCATCCTGGGCAGCTCCGTGAAGAAGTGCAGTCCCATCCTGTGCTGGCAGGACCCAGTGCAGCTCTGGACAGCAGCAATCGTCAATCCAAAAGCTGTAGTTTGCAAATGATGCGGGCTTGTATTTGTGCACAGCAATGGATGATGCTAGTGTCCAGAGCTAAGGGCATATCTCGACTGCAACTGCTATTTGTAAAAATAGCAAATTGAACCAAATACTAGCACTGCCTTCTCTCCTCTCCTGCAGACAGGAATTTGGCGAACAGAAGTCCCCTCCACCCCAAAAAAATACCTATGAAAGTTGTCAAAATCTGAACAGATTTTCTTTCTGTTAGTAATATTCTGGGAGGTGAGGAGATGTGCATTTGTTCCTTAAAACTGAGGTGTTTTTTTTCTTCCCAAGAAGAACAAACACAATCTGTGACAATTGTCTCTGAGCCGCTAATCCATTTTACCACCTTCTTTAACAGTTGGTGGAGAGTTTTTGTCCATTCCCAATGAAGACTACTCATTAAAAGAAAATCCTAGCAGACTGGTAGGGTGTAATAAAGATACTTTTTTAATCCCTCTTTACTCGAAATGACACACAGGCAATATCTTCACTTTGATTCACCTGGAGTGGTTGTGGGGCCTATTATAAATCTGATTAAGTTTCTCAGCTCTCAGAGGATTTTAAGCAGCAGCTGATGTTCCAGTTCCTAAAATATAGTTTGTGGCAGCGCTTTTGGGATGTCTAAACAGCTATACATTCCAAAAAGGCTGCTGTTGTGTACCTGAAAGGCAACCTGCAGCGGGGGCGGCAGGGGAGCCAGTGTCCGTGTGGTGCAGTCCCGAGCTGAGCGCTGTGCTGTGCTCGCCGAGCCCTAAATCCTCCTTTGCCTGTGCTGCCCCCAAAGCTGTGCCTGCTCCTCCTGCAGCCACTGGGATTTGTTTTGCGAGAGCCAAGCGTTGGTCTGTACTGCTGATGCTTAGGATAATTAAACAATAGGAGCAAAATGATTAATAAGGTTCTTTTCTAAGGCATGTGGAGAAGGCTGAAAGCCTGGAGAGGGGCCACTGAATTTGACTAAATAAACTTAGCAGAATAGGAAGATTTTTTTGGCAATTATTGGCTTTTTTTTTTTTTCCCCAGGCTTTCTAACCCGTCACTTTAACTTATTGGCTTAAGCCACTCCTTACACCCACATCAGATTTTGCCTTGGGCCATTCTGCTGCTCTTGACAGCTGTCTAGGGCAAAAGGAAATCACCCGACCACAAATGTTTTCTCATAACTTCATAACACGGGGATCTGAGGAAGTCAAAACCTTGGAGGTTCAGACCCTGCTTTAAAAAGTGAGATAAAATTAGGACCTGAAAACCAAGCATTGCCCTCTGCCACCTGGGCGGTATATCCCGTTGGGCTGCTGTGTACGCAAATTAATAGCAATTAGCAGCAATTTGAAAATGGTTACCTGAGTTGCTAAGTCATTGTGATAATTAGATGCCGAATCACAGCCACTCCGTGCTCCTGGTTTGTACCCGGCTGGCGATGCAGATGGTGGGGAGGTGCTGGGATGTGGCAGCACCTCCGCAGGCCGAGGCCTGGGCTGGGCAGGGCGGCCTTGGTGGAGCTGTGAGCGGTCAGGATAGAGCTGAGACACGTGCAGCGCTGATCCGGCTGCTGGCTGTCCCCAGGGTAGGCAGGGAGAAGGGAAGGATGCCTTTGAGCCTGCCCAGCCCTCGTGAACTGTCAGCAGGCCCACAGATGGAGAGCCGGGCTGCACACCTCTGCGTGGAAGCAGGCCCTCCTTGTGCAAGCCGCTTGGTGTGCGTGTGAGCTGGCCTCACCGATGGCTGTGAAGGGCTCCTGCGGGCTGAGGGTGTTCGTGTTGCCCTTCCCACAGCACAGCTACGGCAGTTTTGGTGCCTTGTGGGGATTTAAGCTGCTGGTGTTTCAGTACGGTATCGCCTCTATACTGCAGATGTTCAGAGTCTGCTCTGTGGTACATCTGAAACCCTGATTAAAGGGTGTCTGTGAGGGAGTGACACCGAAGGGACTGGGAACGGGCACGTGCTTACGGGCATTACAGTTCTGTGATGCTCAGCTTGTGCTCCATTAACTGCTGATGGTCCCTAAAACAGGTGGGGCGAGCAATGACTAGAAAATAATAAAAACCCACTCCATCTTCCCACACAGACAAGCTAGCAAACAAACCGTGAGAAAAGAAAAGCAAATTAATGAGCAGTCAGTGTTTTGGGTCTTTTTCATTTTCTCTGCAAATGGGTGAAAGGGAATCTTGGGACTGCTTCAGGAAGGTCAGAGGTCCTTCAAACTTCAAAAGGTTGAGGGATATGACTGGATCAAAATGAGCTGCCTTTTAATTTTTTCATGTTTTATTTAGACCTCTCCTCCTTCTGAATCTCCAGGAAAATGTACACTTTTCCACACCCCTGTTCCTTTTCACAGAGGAGGAATGAGGAGGTTGTTGTGGTTTTGGTGAGTGTGACTGCCTGTCTGAGCTAGTAGGAGATTAAGCAACTTGCCCAAGGTCACAAATAATTCTCTGATTCTCCTTGATGATTTTCAATACAACATATTCTCCAGCACAAGTCCTCTTTGAAGGACTTCCTTTCAGTTTTACTGTGGCTACTTGTATATAACAACTTTTTTTTCCCTATTTTATACACTTACCAGTGCTCAGCCTGATTTGAAGGGAAGATGGTATATTCTTCCCAGAACTAACTCTGTCTGCAAATTTGGTGATGTTTGAGGATCTGGGTCTTTCTGTCTTCCCCATTCTTTCTCAGAACTTGTGTTCAAAAACCTTGAAGGGATGTTCTTGTGGCTCTAAAGTGCACTGCCCAGTTTTGATTTTAGTCTACAACTATGACGTGTGGCTGTAAGCTCAGCTGCACGCATGCATGCACTCCTTTCTAGCCGTGTGTTCACACTCTCAGATCTTGCTGGAAGGAGGAAAAAAAAAAAAGGTGGAGGCTCATGGTGCTGCTCCATGGTGCATCCAACAGGGACAGAAAGAAAACTGCAAAGCTGTAGCTACTGGCTATTAAAAAGCATAATTAAAAATTTAATTATGTCTGAAAATAGTAGTGTCACTGGCTAGACATGCAAATCCCACTGCAAGCCAAGTGAGAAATTCAGGTTTCCAGGAGCATCCTACTTGGGGGGTCTTAGCATGGAGTGAGAGGATGGGATCCCTGTAAGATAGGCATACCTGTCCCAGCCAGATCACCCTCCTGAACCGCCTTCCTTCCCTAGCAGTCTGTCTGTCCGTCTGTATTCCCCCGTTGCTGTACTTATCTGATGGTCAAAGTCGCTTACTCCTTATTTACATTGCCCACAGGGCATGTTGGATCGGAGCACATTCCCTCCCTTGTTACGGTTGATGAATGCAGCCCTATTAAAATATCATCTCATCCTCACACTAGATTGCAGCCTAAGATAATGTGTTTTTTCCTATATCATTTATACAAGAAAGATTATGTTAAATGCCAGACCCAGTAAATATTTCAAGATCCACTGCATTGCTGAGAACAGTTTCTCCCCGGGCATATGTTTCAGAGCCAAAGAAAACACTTTAAAAATTTCCTTCCTGTTTAATTTTTTTAAAGGGCATTTTCCCTATGTCTCTTACTGAAATGACAAGTTGTCATGTTCCATGATCTTATTACAGTTGCAGATGTAACTCAGCAGGGAATCTGCCCAAGTTTACGTTTAAAATCATAAGACCCTGATTCTGATCTTTTTTTATCAGTTTAAATCTTTCTGTGGTGTAGGACTTCCAGCTTTACCTCATTGTAATCAAGATCAGAATTGCTCCTAATTATAACACTTAACTCCTGTGTAGTGCTTTACACTTTCCAAGCTCTCTATATTCATCAATTAATTAATCCCCAAAGCAATATTACATTCCCCCTAGAAAGCTGGGAAACCAAAGCACAAGGGTGAGAGGAGTTTGCCAGAAGGCAGGGGTGGTGGAGCTGGTGCTGGCACCATGAATGCCATCAAGGCAGTCACTGGGGTCCCTCCCCAGCTGCCCTCTCCTGACTGTGCTGTGCTCACATGAAACCGAGCCAACGTCACCTGGAGGGTCCTGGCAAGACCCCCCAGTGGGATCTGAGTTCTTCTTGGTTTAGAAAACAGGAGCTTGGAAAATCACCTGTTCTGAGAAGAGCTCGTGAGGCATCTCAGTGGGGCTTACCTGCCCACGTGCATTGCTGTGCTTTTGTCAGGAGATGGGCAGAGCAATGGCCTGGCACTAGGAATAAAACCTCAGACCAATGAGACCTTCCTTTAGATACGTATGTATGGGAAAGGGCCTTTTGTAGTAGCTGTAGTAGCTTCTAATCCCATGATCTTCTTGCAGTTTGCAGCTTAGTCTCTCTGAAGTCCTTGCTGGATGGACCTGAGCTCGTCCTTCCTAGCTTGTCTGTGCAGGGAGATTTTCCTTCATTGCGGTGTCACAGTAACTGCTCGGTGCTAGCCGTACCAGGATAAGTCTATGGGTTGTGGAATAAAAGCCATGGCTGCACAGACCTGCATTTGCAAAATAATATAAATTTTATTCCAGAACAATACCAAGGCAGGAATCTTACTGACCTAATCTGTAGTGGATTAATTATCCTAGTCCAGCTGTTCTAGGAAGGTATTTCCCTGTAGGCAAGCCCATAAAGGGGTAAAGGGGAAATGTGAGCTTGTTGAGGGATTAGGCAGAAGGGTGGGATGTTTAAAAGTTCAGCTAAGCTTCAAATAAATGAATTGAAGTCCTTAGAGGCTTCCCATCACTTCTCAAGGAGATCAGATCGCTTTTATCAAATAGAGAATAAAAAGGACTGAGATGCAGATTTTTTTTTTTCCTACTAAGTTTGCTGGTTGGAGAGGGAAAAACAGAACTGTCTTCTAGAGGAAAAGCAGGTTACACGGGCTGTAGTTTGTCATTTTTCTGGAGGGTGTGAGTCATTAGGAAAGAAGAGGGGAGAAAAATAATTTTCACTAGTTGCTACGCATAATGCAGAACAGTTGTTCCTATGTTTATTTCTGTGTTTTCCGGCACTGAAGCTATTGGCACGCACCGTTGTGAGATAGGGATTGTGCAAACTCCAACTGGAAAACAAGTATTCACTGATACAATAGCAGCTGCTTCCAACTGTAACACCTGATGCAAATACAGTAAACATATCAAAGAAGGAGGGATCATTAAATGAAATGAGCGTTCTCTTAACTTTCATTTCCTGAAATGTTCTTGTTTGTGTGGTTTTTTTTTTTGTTAAATAACTGGAGCAGTTGCACTGGACTGGAAGTGCACACAAAGTAAGGGCAGAGAGGAAATCTTTGATTTCTCCTTTTGTATTATAGAGTTTGGAAACTGAAAAATACTTCTTTAAAAATAGAGACAGCAGGAGATTGAATGGTTTATTCTTCTTACAGTGTATTAATATTTTGATTCAATATTTCATTAATATAACTCTCCTACATGCGTTTCTATCTTTCTTAAGAAAAAATGAAAACCAAAAAAAAAAAAACCCACCAGCTGTTGTTTGTGTTCATCCCAGCGGTCCTCTCTCCTGTGCATGCGAGGCTTTGTCCCTTTCCCCATTTTATTTTCTTTCTTAAACCCTCAAGTTGATAAACCAGATTACTGTCAAATTATTTATGTTGTTTCCTCCACTAAAATCAGCCCTTTTCAAGGATATTACCCTAAAAGCAGCCAGGTCTGCTGACGTGGTATTGTCTGTTGAAAATGCCTCTGGTCATGGCTGCTTTTCTCGGAACAGTTACAGGTACATGAATCACGGCACCGTCTTTCTCTTGCTTTCTTTGACTTGTCTGGGTCTTTGTTTTAGTTGTTTGTTTGTTTGCAGCTTTTTTATTTTTTGGAACGGATTCACAGGGCAGAGTCACGCAGGAGACATCACAGCATTAACCTGGGCTGCCAAACAGCTCTGCATCACACACCACGCACAGTGTTTGGTGCCACGGCCGCTCCAGGCTCTGCTGGAGTTCCTGCTGCCCTGATCGCTGCTCTCTTGTGTGTGGAGCAGCTCCGTGGCCTCTCGTCTGTGTTGTGGGAGGCTGCAAGCTGCAGCTGGAACGGTCTCGGCACTGCTCTCTGCTCACAGTTTAGCCTGAGCACCCTGACTAACTGCCGGCGTTCCCAGGGCACATCCCTTCTCAGGTTGTTGTGTGCTCTTCCTCTGTTGACTTCTGTATATGAGGGCACTCGCTGCGCAGAGGTGATCTAAAGATCATGAGATGAAGAGACAGACAGCGGTTTTCCTCCTTCCTGGCCCACCTCTCCCCCCTAGGCTCCCCTTCCCCTGGGAAAGCTGCTGCGGCACAGACTCGGGGCTCGGCCTGACCCTAGGCAAGGAGGGAGCTGAGAGCACAACTGAAAAGGATCAAATCCTTCAGGGTTTTCCAGAGCAGACACAAAGTACACAGCAGGAGAACATCTGCTTACAGGGAGGACTGTGGAGGACTTGGATCAGTTTTGTGTGCACCTCTGGACAGATCCCAAGAGCACAGCAAAGTCAGATGCTGTATTCTGTTCTTACCCTTGACTAGAGCTCCTTCAGGTCCTGGAGGAGGCCCTTTCCCTGCATGTGGTAGGGCAGCTGCACAGAACTTGGGCAGGCTGTGCTCTGTAAAGGACCTCTGTGTGGGGCTGTGCGTGATGTGCACGATATCTCCTCTTGCATAGCTTAGTCCCAGTTTAGTTCTTCTCTTCCTTTAGTTCTTCAGCCTTGAAGCCTCTCTCTCCATCCCACAGTTACTCTCCCCCATGCATATATCTCTTTTAGTGCTACTTTGATACTTGCATTTCTTCTCTCTCAAAGTTTGTCATCTACAACAGAGGCTCAAACTTGTCTGTATGTTCATGGCTAGGCTAGTAGAGCCATTCAGACAGGCTAAGAAAAGCCAGCCAAGCAGGGCAGAGAAAAGAAAGCCTTCATGTGCTTTGTGGATTGCTCTCATGGTTGGCGAAACTGGCAGGGCAGGAAAGAAATCTGTGTTTGTCTGTGTGTGTCTATGTGGAAATCTTTGTAGCTCCAGTCTAGACCTTCCCTGCTGTTCAGGGAATGAGGGAAACTGCAGCCGGAGCAGCGAGCCTGGGTGAAATCATAATAGTCCCATTGACATCAGCCGGCGCTCGGTGGGTGTGCAGACCCAACACCCTGTCAGGGAAATGGCTCGCACTTGAGCTGACACTGAGGCACCCTGGCTGACACCACTCCTGTTGCTTTCTCATGCAACAGCTGAAATACCGATCAGGAGCCTTCCTCTGAGCTTTAAGGAGATCCAGGAGAGCTGTAGATCAGATGTTGTGTAAGTAAACAGTGCTTTAGCACCCCATTTCAGTGGGGACATGTATGAGGTACGATGAGAGTACCTTTTCCTTCCATGGTGCCATCGATGCTGTTTTCTCACACCAGAACCAGAGAGCATACGCTGCCCTGGAGACTGAAACATGTTGAGGTTGGCCAAAGACGGCGTGTTGGGCCATATGTTGACCCAAATCACCAGGAGATTCTGCGGGATTCGTGTCCCAGCTTTGTTGCGCTCAGGCCTTCCCTTGTGCTTGTCAGCCTTCCAGGGACTGATGTCTGGCGTTCCCACCCTGTCTGCCACCCAGTCCCAGCGAGCTTCTTGCTGGAACAGGAACCTTTGATTTCTCATTTTGCAATAACTTTGGGGGTTGAAACTTCTTTCCTGGGTGTTTTTTAACACTTCAGCTAAAAAGAATAAAAAAAGCTGTGTCTAAAACAGAACCTGTTATGTTGTGTGCAAATGAAATGTTTACCCTTTTCCCCCCCTCCTCTTTTTCTAGTTTGATAATGGCTTAAAACAAACTGGAGTCAACCAGCAATGACACTGTAGTGCTGTTATCCTTTTTTTTTCCCCCCATCCTTTTCTTGGCACTGATGCCTTGCACTGCCTGTGTCCTGACTCCCCAGAAGACACTTCCCGGGAGCCTCTCTTTCCCTGGAACTCCAGCCCCAGCTCCCCAGGTTGTTCCTGTAGGTACCAGCTTAATGACATCAGCTCTGCCAGTCTGTATTTGCGGCTGCAAAAATAGCAAGGTGGTGACTCAAAAGGAAAAGTGCTTTCCAAGCGGTTATGTTGTATTTAGGATATTAACTGCCACCCTTCGGAGGAGGCGGATGAATGTGGAGGAGGAAGAGGTTGTTTTGGAGATTTTGTGAGAAACTTCTCTTGACTGACAGCGTTCTGTGACAGTTCCCAAAAGCAGTGCTTCTAACTGGCTCCTGAATTTGCTTATCTTTTGGCAAATCTCCTCCCCAGCCTGCTGCCTCTCCTCCCCGGGGTACTGAGCCATTGTAGAGAGACAACAAAAGAAACTCCCGGCACGATGCTGGCATGGCGCAGGGCGTGGGATGAAGGCAGCTCTCGGCAGGGCCGCTCGCAGCGGAGCGGTGGCTCCGGCAGCCGGCGCTCATTTTGGCCCTGGTGACCAGAATTTTGATCGTGTGTCCCTGATTATTTTCTGAGCTGCTGCTGACTTTTAAGACCTACTGCATGGCTAACTGATGGAAAATAAAACCTTTATAAGCGCTACTGGCAGTAGGGGTGAGGGAGGATCTTATAATAAAGCCGTATATGGCACGCTGGCCTGTGCTATAACTGTGTATTTCAATTGTGCTCTGCAAACTTTGCCCCTGCAGACTGATGGAAAATGGCTAGATGGAGCATGGATTCATTTTCTAAAGGAAATGAGGATATAAATTCATTTAAGGAATGACATGCCAATTTTTCTTGCTCCGTTTTCCTCTCATAATAAACGGTACAGCTGCCAGGAATTTTTGTGAAAATAACACTTGCTTTCTTTTTTTTTTTTTTAAATCCTGCTCAAATGTTATAAAATACCCAGAGCCAGATATATCATATTTAAGATCTCAGAGAGGTAGACCTCACTAAACAAATGAGGATCTGTCCCTGTCCCCGTTGACTGCTGACAATGATAGTGACATAGGCTGCAACATTACTTCACCAAAACCTGGAGAAAATATATAACCCATTTACTTAATGGACTGAGCTATAATGTCATCAGTTAAGTGAATCCTGTGAATAAAGAACAAGATGAAGTAATTGCTTCCAAAACATTTATGGAATGAAGTAGAGCTTCACAGTGACTGGTCTCCTGGGGTCCCGCTGATAACCTCCTTTGAGCAGTTTGCTGTGTGATGCAGGGATCCTCTCCCAGGTGTCAGTGAGGTCCCACGTCACCAGCTGGCACTGAAGGGGGCAGCTGGGATCTGACCCTGTTGTGGCTGGGTTTGTGGATTGCCATCTTGCTTTGGTTTAAAACAGCAGCTGGGATAAGAGCCCCCTCTAACCACAGCGATTCAAGTTGTTACAGAGACGTAGTGCCAAGTCCTGTTAAGCTTGTGAGCTCTTTTAACGCCTCCAAAATGCACCAGTCTAAGGATCTGAGCACATCTCCTCCAAGCTGGGCTGCTTGACCTGCACTGAGCGGAGCCGAGAGGTCAGTGCTGGTGTGTGTGCCCCTTGCTGGGTGGTGTGGGCTGAAACTGAGCCCTTCACGGGATCCTCACGAGGTTGGCACTTAGGGCAGGGCAGGCCCACGGGTCAGGAACCTCCGCTGCAGGAAAGTGGCTGTTTTAGCACAGCTCCGAGCTCGTGTCTCTGTACGGACACGGGGCTGCTGGCTCCTCAGCTGCCAACCCGGAGCTGTGCTGCTCCCTGCGGCGCGGCTTCGGGCAGCGGCCCCGTGTCTCCTACTCCTCGTCTTGACTGGCTCTCTGTGTGACCAAACGCTAGGAGAAAATCTCAAGTGCCCAAACTGGCACTAATGTTCAGCTATATTTCTGGAGGTGCTGGGCACCTGAACAGCTATAAACACAGCCGCTACAGGACCAAGAAAGGACCCAGAAAGCTGGGGTGTGTATCCCAGCTGAGACAGTTTCAAAACAAGTGAAGAAACTCTTCTGGGCCAGTGTTGCAATCCTTACTCCTTGACTGCCGTGGGAGGCCAGCAGGAGCAAGGCTGCAGTGTTTGCAGCTGATCTTTCACTTGGCTTTGGCTTTTTTCTGAAGAGGCAAATAAGAGGGTGTTGAGCTGTTCTAGTGCTTTTCTGATAATGAACAGAAACTACTGTTGGAAATACCATTTCTCCTGTCCACGGAATAGACAAAGTTGCTTTCTTGAATCCTTGCAGCTCTTACTGGTAACCTGTGGTAGAGTCAGGAGTCCAGGTTTAAGGGACATCTGGAGGACACCTAGTCCTGCTGTCTGCTCAGGGCAGGGTTGTATCCAAAATCAGATCAGGCCGTAGCCAATAATCAGTTTAGCCCTCGATGGTCATTTTTCAGACATTTCTGCCTCTGTAGCCACAGAGCTAATCTGGCATTCAGCACGATGAGTTAGGCAGAAATGTTCACCTCCAGAGCAAGACAGAGACAAGAAGCTCTCGAGGCAGGTCAGCCGTGGGCAGGCCGGCTCATTTCTGTGTCTGTGGCACTTCCACTTGGCAAGGGTCCCATCCCTGATTCCCGTCTTCCCTCCTGTCCCCGCTGCCCTGCTGCTGAAGGTTGTGGGACCCCCACGGGTGTGCAGGGAGCCAAGTGTTTGTGTGGCTGCGCCTTGGGGAGCAGGGGCAGGAACGGGAACCGTGGTTGTTCAGCAGCTGTGCTTACAAAGCAAAATTAGCAGCCCTCCCTTGCTCCTAATGCTCCTTCCTTATCCTTTGCACAATGCCCCTATCTGCCCTTCGCATGTAATTTTTGTATTTCCCTCAGCAATGTTATTTGCACAATGTTTTTTTTCCCACATGCTTCTTTGTGCTGGATACTTCACGTTGGCTGAAATGTTGAGTTCTTTCCATCTGACTTAGAGGTTTCTGGTCTTACAATTGCTCTGGAAAATGTTAAGTGCTTAATTAACATGCAACTACTGGAAAGGAAGAGAAAAAGGAAATATACAATCACATTCTTCTTGTTTGACAGAGAGGAGAGCCTTACGCTACAAAATGCACAAAACCAGGTCCTCTCATCAAGAGATCTGGGTTCTTTTCCCACCCCGGCGCCTTGTGTGATTTCCAGCCAGTGCCTGATTTTTGAGCCTCCTCACCTACCTCCTGCTATTGTGTTTTGCTTTTCTTTCCCATCCATTTATTTTCTTATCTGCTGAGGTGGTGAGCAGCTTAGGGCAGGCATCGTCCGACCTAAAACGGTTCCTGTGCTGGCTAGCAGTGCGCCTGCCCTTTGTGCTCAGTGGGGAAGAGAGACACCTCAGAGTGATGCTGATCTGAAGGGGGATAAATCACAGCTCAGCGGAAGCCTTTTTCTCTCCATTAGCTGCAAAGGGAACCTAAAACTACTGTGTTACTAACCTGGACAAAGAAAAGCTAGTGGGAATCTATGCAGGCTGGAGCACATGCAGCATTTATCACAAACAGCTCAGCTGAAAACTTTTAACACCTAAGTATAACAAATGATAATGCCAGGAAAAGATACTTTTCCTGAGTTTCTTGCACACAAAGAATCTCACTGCTGAATATCACTATCAAAGCAAGCAGAGCAGAAATGACTTGAGCTCTTTTCTGTAACAGCCATGAAGGACTGTAAGCAAAATCAAGCACTGTTCTTCTGGGAATAAATAAATAAAAGAGGCAGGATCTGTATTAGAGCAGTGCTTATGGAAACTCAGAGGAAAGTTAGGGGCTGAGACACTGGAAGGAAAAGAAGACTAGTGAAGGTACCACGATGGGAGTGGGGAGCTTGCCCTTGTCGAGCCGTTCTTCAGTGGGAGCAAATATCCCGCACAGCCCTGCATGATGAGCAGACTCATTGTAGTCAATCTAGGTGGAAGAATTACTTTGGGGAAAGGACTTGCATGGTATTTAGCTGCCTGCCTTCTAAACACAAATACAGCAAAATGGTGAACGCCAACAAGAAGTCTCGCTTTAAAATAAAGAACTTCTGCCCCTAAACCTATCAATAGGCCAAATGGCCTTTTGAAATGTAGTAATTTATGAGAGAACTGCAACAACAGTGGAATATGAAAGTCAGTAAGGGTTTTTAAAAGCAGTTGTAACTGCTGGGTGTGAGGATGGGAGAGCAGGTCTGTTAGCGGGTCTGGTGGAGTCACTTCTTCATCAACCCCCAGTGGTTTCCGTACTTCCTTGCCGCCCTTTCCTGCCCACCCTATTCTCTTATCTTTGCTCCTGCTACATCTTTTTCCACTGGATTACTTCTGATAGCTTCACTTTTTCCTCCAAAAACCATGTATTTGTGAAGACAAGCTGTCATTTGCCACAATACTTTGTGTGTTTTGTTTCCCTCCCTGCCCTGTGCTGGGTTCTCTCTAGCTCTAGCTCCAAAAGATGGTTTCTTTCTTTCTTTCTTCTCCTGCTGCCCTGTGCCGGTGCAGTGCCTGGCACCACGCAGCCCTGTGCTGCTGCCCTAAACCCTACCATGCACCACTCCTGTGCGTGCTGAGTAGCAAGACTCAGCAGCCAGCAAGCAGGTGACAGTTTCTACAGTAGCCAACATAGCCACTAGTTGAGTAAAACAGCAGTAAAATTCTAGCAAGTAACTTGCTAAAGCCTTTTCTCATGCACTGGTTTCCTGCTACAAACTCACGACTCGGGCTCTACCATTTTCAGGGGCCCGTTCCTCAAAGGATGGATGCCTTTCACCCAACAGGGCGCTGCATCCCTTCCCTGGGATGCGTTAGGTATTTGTGCGAGCGCCATGTCGAGGTGTTGTTGTTATGGTAACTCGTGTATTAGTCTTGATTCCACATATAGTGCAATTATGAATGCTGTTGTTTTAAAATAATCCGAGCTGTCTCCAGCCCAGGGAGCCAGCACTGCTCAGTAGGACCTGCACATCCACACTGAGGCAGAGCTGCTTTACCATATGTTGTTAGCAGAAAAAGTTGAGGAGAGAAAATAACACATCGGAAATATTCCTGCGGAAAACCAATGGAGAAGTCCACATTTCCCTTGAACTTTTCTCCACAGCTATGAGACAGACGCCTACTTTTTTTTTTCTCCTTTTAAATTAAGTCAGCCTCGGTTCTCAGGTAATCACAAGTCCAAATAAGCAAGGCTGCGCTGTACTAATTGCAGTGATTATATAAGCTGTGATACTTGCTTACAGGTGCTTTAGGGAAGGACACTTTCATCCAAGTCTGTCAAGGTCCAGAAATTGTATGCCTGTGTCAGACTTCCCTTAGCATATCCCGAAAAAGAGTGAGGCTCATCCCTGGTGGGAGCAGAGTGAGAAGCCGGGGAAGGAGCCAAGAAGCAGAGGAGATGTGCAAAGAGATGCTCCCTGGTGTCCTTGGGTGAGGAGGCAGGGCCAGCTGGCCACCCAGCACAGGATGAGAGCCACTGACCCTGGCCCCTGGACACGAAGGCAGAGAGGGGACGTGCTTCCTGCCGTCGGTAGCGATAGCTGAGCACCCCAAGCTCAGCTCCCCGGGGACTCGCTCCGTTCCACCGGTCAGGAAGCTGTCAGCTTTCTCCCTGCAGTAGAGAAGGTCCCAGCCAGCGTCCTGACCTGCACATGAGCAGCTTCTTCAGATCAAAGTCTGAATTTCACAGCTCCCAGCTTCCTCGGGCTTGTGGCCACTGCCCAAAGCCTCTTGGTCATGGCCATCGGCTCCCTGTGCCCCCTTGGCCACAGACCGACCCCTGCTCTGGGGCTCATGCTGTCACCACTGCAGTGGCCCACAGCACGAGGACCTCTTCTTGCCCCCTCCCTTTCCAGGTGTAACCGACTGGATGGGAAGCAGCTCAGACCTGAGTGCGATACTAAGGACACAGGAAACCACTTAGGATTGTTGCTCCAGCATCCACGATTTGCCTCAAGGCTCCAAAACGTTCCCTGGATGCTGCCCAGGGGACTATAAATTCGCTTCTATCTCTCCAGGCTTTGAAGGACAGACATTTTCTCTTAAATAGACCTTCTCTGCTTTCATTCCCTTATTTATCTGGAGCTGACACTTTAACACAGTAGAAGCAGCCAGGCACTAAAAACAAAGAGAAACCCGAGTCCTTGACTTCTTCTGAGACTTGCAGCCTGTGTTTAAGAAGAAAAAAAAAATATCTAACAGAGAAAGTGCTTTTACAGATTTGTCTCTTTTGCTTTTCTAAAACATCAAATAGAGCAAAGATTAGTGGTTCCTTCTATTCCACGAGATACTAAAAAATAAGAATAAAAACATTCACAGAATGAAAAAAGGAAAGAAACAATGAAACAAAAGATTCAGTGTACAAGGTGTTCCTTCTTTTTCTTGGGAAAATGTGCAGTGAGGCTCAGGTCGGTTTGTCTGCATTGCAAACCTCCACGTTGGGCTTCTGAGAAACATTTCATTTAACTAGGTACTTGACCCTCTGCGTGGCTAATGTGTACCCAAACTGAAGGGAGGAAAGCAGGAGGCAGGAAAGGAAGAAAGGAACTGTTTTTGCTCCTGCTATCTTCAAAGACTGCAACATTTCTGTGGGGTTCCCAGATAAACCACGGAGGAGAGCTCTCCCATCCTTCCCCCGGCGCTGGGAGCTGGCGTCCCCCGCCCCGTGTGTTGGGGGGCTGATTTCACCTTCTAACCATTTCCTGCAGCGTGTTTTACCAGGCCTCTGCTGTAAGTAAACCAGATTGCCCAGCTGGGCTGGCCTCAGCAGCAACCATTACCACTTCCAAAGGCTGAAATCAAGGCGCTTTGCTTCGTGTTCAAGTAAGGCACAAATCAGTAACGGGAGAGCAGAAAGATGGCCAGGCATCCCAAAGCGCTCCCAGCTGCCTGGGATAAATGGCACCTTGTGCTATGGCAATTTCCCTGTCTTGGGCAGCTTTGCGTGGAAGTACCCGGTTTGCTTTCACTCCTAACCCTGCGGTGACTGCCATGGGCACGATTGCTCTAAGTCCTTGGAGGATGCAGAGAGCAATTGTGCTGCGCTCAGGTCAGGCAGTGGGATCAGGAATGAGGAGAGCTGTGACCAGGGAGGGAGGCAGCTGCCAGGACGTTTTTCTGTCCAAAAGTAGTTTAAAAAAATCTGGAAGGTACTTTGGGCGCTGGTTTGGCAAGCAGTGCACTAGGCGTCCTAGCAGGCTTTGCCATTCCCTTCTTTAATCAGCAAAGGCTCCAGGCTGTAAGACCCAGCCGCTTGTTTCACCCCTCAGATGAGGTCTCGGGGGCATTTATTTCAAGCAGCCAGGTTTGAAGCTCTTGGTCCTGGCCTTGAAGAGGAAAATGGAGCTGGTCCTGAGCACCACGGGTGGTTCTCACGTGGGTTTTTCTGTCGCCACCATGTGAGACTAGTGCGTGCATGCAACAGGCACCGAGCCACAGCCACCAAACACATCCAGACTGCCAGCTGGACTTCAACCAGACAGCCAAAGGTGAAATCTTATCTCCATGCCTGAGAGAAAACAGGAGGAGATGCAGATGGTCCCAATAAACCATTGCAGGAAACAAAGTACACTTGATAAGGAGCAAGGGAAAAGGAGGACGAGAATTCCTAATGTCAGTGATTCTGTTAAAGACTTTGACCATGCCTTATGGGAAACTGCAAAGTTAAAATATAAATAAACTGACTTTAAAACCTCAATATTGCAACAGTAGCGGCTGAGTTGAATTTAAATTACCTTCTGTAATTCTTGGAATGTCTAAAGCTCTAAGAAAGTGTGATGTTTTTCTTACCTCTTACATAACTTTTTTTGTCAAATTTCTGAAGCACTGTATTGATTTCATTTTTTTAAGGCAGAGATTATCAAGCCTCTTATTGGATACTTGCAAATAAGATGCAAGGCCTAGGCGTAAGGAAGGGAACTAATAATTCAAAGGACAGAGGATGCTTAAAGTCTTGTCCAAATATCCTAGCCCTTTTCTCGGAAGCCCCTGAGTACTGAAGAAAGACGTGGATGAAAGCATCATATTAATACCTGTCATTTTATTTTATTTATTTGCTGTGTGTGGTGCAGAGAGGGAGTCATTTCCCAGCTCTAAATTACTGCAGGTCTTGTCCACAAATAGGACGTTAACGCTGCAGACTACATCGAGCATTTGCTCTTTGCATTCAGAGAGATCTGTTGGCTTGAGAAAAAGGCACTCGTGTATCTGCTCATAAACAGTGAAAACCAGACAGACGCACACGTAAGACCTAATTTGAAGGTTTAGTTTTGTCTTCACCATCTGAAAAGGAATGTGTATTACATCAGCAAGAGCACAGTCTAGTTCTCTTTGTGGCTTAGCATTTTGGGATAAGTCCTTGCAGACCTGCCATATTCTGTCTTATTGATTAGAATTAACTTAATAATAATATTGTGCCTCTGCTGAACACAAAATGATTCTATAAACCCCGTTGTGGTTTTCTTTCCCCCTTCTGAAATGGTATATGAGACAAGTAAATCTATGGGACGCTCTGAGACTGACTGCTGATTCATTTCTGATTCATAAAAATAAACAGATAGCAAGACATATGTCTGAGCCAAACAGCATTTACTCTGTGGGAACATGTAAATGTAATAACACTCTTTAACAGGGTTAAACAATATTAGCCCTCTGATTTGTCATTATTAGTGTCACTAATTCTAGTTTCATGAACATCACTGAAAATATATGGCACACAAAAAACAACGACCATAATGTGAGCACATCCATCTGTCTTTCCAGAAGAAAAACAGGCTTGGCAGGGACTGCAGTTCTGCGAGGATTTGAAACAACAACTTTTTATTCATTAAAATGTGGTTATGGTCTGAAAATGGACTTGGGGGAGAGGAGGAGGGAGGGAAAAAATGATCTCTCGTTACAGACAGCACTTAGCCATTCCAGTTTGTCTTCCACTGGCAATCTGCACTGACAGATACAATGGCTTGTTGCTGCCCCCATTCAAGGCAATGGAAAAATTCCCCGTTGAATTCAGTGGGAGAAAGACCAGACCCCAAATCTGGACTGCTGTCAACAGTGGGGAGCCAATGTCAGTCTAAACAGAGCAAACTTGGTTTCTTTTTTGCCCCATGTGTCTTCAGCAAATTGCCAGCCAAGTGTTGAATCCAGACTCCTTACAGCTCTTGAGTAGAGCGGCGGGTCAGGCTCTGCCAAGCTTGTGGGCTTTGAGGCTTTGTGAACCTCGTGAAATATTTACTGGCTTTGCAGAACGTGATCGACTTCTGCAAGCAGCTCTGACTTCAGGTCAGGGCTCACCTCCCCACCAGGACGCTGCTGCTTTGGGTGTCCGTGCCTGCATGAAGGCAGGGTTTGAAGTGTGGCACCAAGGGTGGACAAGCACAGGGGTGCCACGACCGAAGCCACAGCCAGGACCAGGCCTTCTCCAGCATCTCCCCTCCCCTCCTTGGCTCCCCTCTGTGCTGACTGCCTGTGCTGTGCCCACCACTCTCACTCTGTACAAAGATGCCGTGGGGCTCCCCTTCGAGATGTGAGGGGCTAATACCGATAAATAACATTACTCGGAGCAGAAGAAACACTCCGCTGCAGCCGAGGGGCCGTGCTGTGATGGGACAGTGGGATGGCAGTGCAGCCTGAGCCGTCCCCTGCCCCGCACGTGCCGAATGTGCCGATGTGGGACCTGGGGGTACCTGGCCACCTGCTGGGGCCAGAGCTACCCCCGCGTGGCCGCAGGGGAGGACAGCCGCCTGTTTAGCCGTGCCGACGGTCAGCGCTTCCCAGCAGGGAGCTCCAGCATTTTTCCCTGACCCATCAGCACGGGGACACCGGCCACTCGCCGGGGGGACATCACCCACAGTGTGTGGCTGCAGGAGCTGAGCACAGAGCAATGGGACAGAAAGGGCTTCAGAGCCTTCCCGTGGCCTCTTCCTCATTAACCTCTTCCTAGAACCACCAGCGTGGCAAACCCCAGACCTGCCCTAAGCTGTCTGCTCCAGCTCCTGTGTGCAGTCGGAAGGGTGTTTTCCTGACACCCAACCTCAGGCTCCTTTGCTGTAAATTGAGGTGATTTCTTCACGTCCTTTCCCAGCGCAGAGGAAGAGCAATTGATCACTGTCTGCTCTATAACAAACTTGCCCGTATTGGAAGACTTTTATCATATCTTTCCTCATTCTTTTATTTCCTAGACTAAACAAACCCCTTTCCTACAACCTTTCCTTACAGGTCATGTTTTCCAAACCTCTGATTCCTGCTGCTCTTCTCTGGCCTCTCAGGGATCAGTCTGTGTGTGTCTGGGATTATGGTGCCCCAAGCTGGATGTTCTGCTCGCATTTTGCTGCTTTGGATACAGGGCTGGGACAAATGGAATTAGCACGAGATGAGGAGCTGATTTTTAATCCCCTCCACTATCCCTGAGCTGGATAGCGCTGCTGGAGGGTTTTAGAAAAAAAAAAAAAAAAAAGCTGAGGTGGGAGCTCACTGAAACACTAACATGAAATTATAGCCATTCCTCGTTATGACCAGCTCCTAAATTACGCCAAGTCCTAATTAACCCTGCGGTTATTGCTTTGCGCAGACAAATATTCACTTAGACGTTCAGCTCCGGCGAGGTTTCAGGGGCAGCATGAAAAGTTTGCCTCGCTTCAGCTCAGCTCGTGCACATACCTCTGCCTCTGCGCCTTCCTGCAGCCCCGCCGCTGCGTGCATCACCACGGTCACTGCGGTGGGACGGGGGGACGCTGGTGTCGTGCCCGTGTCCATGTCCTATCCGTCATCTCCTGGTAGCTATTTACACTGCGCGTGTCGCTGCGTGGGGATGAGCACGGGGTAATGGTGAGGCAGTAGACAGCCTTTGAAGCAGCGAGCTGAAAAAAGAAAAACACTGTTGGGTTTTTAATGTGCTAGACTGAGCCTGGGAGGGGACAGCTACCTGTCACCGCACCGGCATCTCCACGGGCACGGGGCTCCGGAGCCTGGGGAAATCAGGGTCTGCACCTGAAAGCTGCAGCTCCTGGGCCAGCTCTGGGGCGTTGCTAGCAGCATGTGTTAGTCAGCCTGTTTCCTCGGTGTTTTCAATGTCTGAAGCCTGTTTTTTCATGACAGAGTTTCTTCTGGCAATTCTGCCCAAATTTTCTTTTTTTCCGTGCCTCTGCACTCCAGAAAAGGTGTGGCTTTGTGCACCGTCCTCCTACAGCTGTGAAAACTCTGCGAGTCTGTTCAGATGAAAAGAGTGACAGAAAATTAAATTTTTTTTTTTAATCTACTGTAGCAGTGCTAGCAAAAAGGTGGGTGCCGTATAATTTGGGCTGTGTAGGGCCAGAGAGCAGGACGCTGCAGCACCTGGCTAATTCATTTTGATTCTTTCTTAATTCTACTTTTCCCCTCAATTGATTTGTAAGGAACCACCGTTGCCTTTTGATGTTATAAACTAAGCTGTACAGGAGGTTTCAAATGAAACCATTTAATTTTTGTAATCCTCCACTTCCTTCATGAAGAAAACATTCCCCAAACTCTGTGCGTTCGGTGCCAGTGGTAATGGGAAACCAAGGGCCACTTCCAACCAGATTGACTTCTCCAGGCAGTCCTGCCATTGACCAATCCAGTTAATAATGCTACAGGATTTTAGAGAACACGGAGAAATGTTGGATCTCCTCAGTCACCTGCAGGATAACTTAGCACTGCGCATCAGCATTTAAAGGGGATTGTCCGTAATTAGGCTACAATAAAAGCTGAGTGCGGTGGTCACAGACAATAAAACCCGGGGAAGTGTCTCTGCGGCGTGTCTGAGTGTGGGCAGCTTTACATGGCCATAAGTCGTTCACAGGAGACTCCTACAAAAAGTGCATAGCGTGTGTGTGTGTGTCTGTATGTATGTGTGTACGCACGTGGATGGATGCAGCTCTAACAGTCCGATTAATCACGTGTTGCCTCCAAGGAAAAAGGTCGTAGGTTTGGGGAAATTTACAGGAATTAATGGAAGATGATCACATCTACTTCTGTGGTCCCACAAGACACTGAGGTTTCTCTGTCTTCCTCTCTGTTTTCCCTTGAGGCTTATGTTGGAAAATGAACAAAGCACAAAGGCAGAGACCTGGTGGCTACCGCGGGGACAGAGACGGCCTCTTGGATGGCATGGGAGAGGACAGCCATCACTCTTCTCTCCACCAGGAGTCCAAAGCACCTCCGTAAACTCACGCTGCTGCTCTGCCAGTGCAGAGGACATCTGCTGAGGGCTCTGGAGGTTTCGGAGCCGCTCAGGCAGGTCGCAGCCCCAGAGCCACGGGGCAGAACTGCTAATCCCACCTGGAACAGGCACCGAGGGGTGGGGAGCCCCAGGTGAGCTGGGGGCCAGGTCTCAGGGGTTGTATGGCCAAGCGCCCAGCCCCACCTGAGCGCTCCCGTCTCTCTTAGACCCCTCCTTCGCCACGCAGGGGTGGTGACAGGGCACCGGGGCACCTGCAGGAGCAAAGTACCACGGAGGCAGCTTTGGTGCCGTCGCTGCCGGGTGCAGACCGGCTCAGACGTGCCCACCGGGCTCAGCCGTGCTCCAGAGGAGCCTGGCTGCAGCTTATCCACGGCGCCTGCTGCGTGTTTCATGGCACTGCTCTCTGCAAAAATGAAATATATGGTTGGGCAATAAAAGAAAAGCTGGAAAGAAAGATTTATAATTTTCCCCTTAAGCCTGTCATTCATGTCATTAATATAGATGTGATTTAGGAGGGCAACAACTTTTTCTTCTTTTTTCTTCTCTCTTTTTTCACTAAAAGCTTTGTGTATGTACCCACAGTCTGACAACCAAATGGGTCTGCCTTTCTTTTTTCCCCTCCAATATATGGATTGCTTCTAATTCTGTCAGTCAAATGGAGCTGCAGTTTCGGGAGGGGAGTGATTACGGCTCCCCGGAATAAAGGACCGCACGCTGCGCCGCTTCTGTTCAGCACCGCTAGCGATGGAAGAGCCGATCCCAGGCTCCTGAATAACAGGATTTTTCAGACACACAAAACACACCTTAGAAATACTGTACAAACAAAGCTCAAAATCTCCGAGCACCAGGCTTATTTGCTGATTGTTTCTTTGTGCTTTATTTTCACTTTCCATCACGTGCCCCAGGACCCATTCGGCACGGCCGCTCGCTCGGTGCCTGGCCGCAGCCTGGCTCAGCAAAGCACTGGGCACTGCTTAATCCACGTCTGTGCTTAACTCACCTAAATCGAAGGGATTTAAGCTTGTGCTTAAGGTAAAGCCTTTTGTTACATAATTTGTTAAAAGAGACTTCCCAATGAGAACTGAATACGTGGTTTTGGTGAAATATTTTGGGCAAAAAATGCAGCGTAGCGGATACTGCAGTGCTTCCCAAGCCAGTGTCAATTTTCCACAGTTTCTGTAGGGAAAAAATAAGAGTATGAAAAATGTGAAATGTTTCTGAAGATGTTTCTAAACAAAGTATTTCCAAATTTTGCAAACCACGCTTTTGAAATTTCTTCCACATTATTTAGCAATGTTTAAAAACCACTTATAATGTCAAAAAAAGCCTTTTATTTATATGCGAACAATATCTTTTATTTGACTTCAGATAATTTCTCTTTCCTTTTTGACTCCTCGGTGACTTTTGACAAATATTCATTTCAAGTTCCTCTGAAACAGAAATATGATGTGAGTCATTTTTGGAACCACATTTATTGGCATTTATTTTTATTAACATTTACTCTTGACTATTAGACATGACTTTGTTTCTTTAATCAAGCCGTTCCCTTAAAGGGAGATATAAAAGCACCTGTGGAAATACTGAAGTGGGAAGAGTGCCTGTGCATCCTCCCCTCCCTCCGTCCCCTCTGTCCCAGCCCTCCCAGGTGTGACAAATCCAGCCGCTGGCAGCTGCTGGAGGGGCTGCGGCGTGAGCAGAGTGTGACCCCGAGCTGCAGCTCTCCCCGGGGACAAGGAGGCGTTTCAGTGCCAGGCTGGGATCCCTGCAGCTTCCCAGCCCCACCTTCAGCAATCCCACAACGGTGTTTCCCAAAGAAAAGGGAAAAGAAGGAGCTAGTACTGGAAACACAACATGCCACGAGTATTTTTACATTGACATTTCAATGGACTGCTGTATTCATTTCTTTATTTTCCCATTTCGTTTAAAAGATGAGCCCCATCTCAGTGTCCTTGGAGTCGCTGTTGCCGTTCTGGGAAACGAGGAGGTACCTGTCCTGGAGGCACGGCTGCAAATGGCCTTAGGGCAGAGGAGCAGAGGTGTCCGTGACCCGTTCTGCAGGTGGGAAGCCAAAGGGCTGTGATGTATCTGGGGAGTCAGGGAGTGCTGCAGGGCTGGTAACCAATCCACAGTCCCCGAAATAATCAATCCAGCGCTGCTGTCATAAGACTATCTTCTCCATGCAGTTAACGTAAAAAATATAGATGACTCGAAATTGTACTCCTACATACCCAGTGTATCAAATGGATGATGGAGGTCCTCAGAGACCGAGCATTTGTTGAAATGTAAGATATTACTTCCTGATTCCCCACTATGTTTTATGGTGTGGCAAATTTATTATGGAGATAACATTCAAGGCCCACACTTAACTGAATTTAAATCCAGGAGAACCTATCCAGGTCAGGTTTTTTTCTCATCACTTTTAATGGCTGCAAACATCCTGCACATGTGAGTGACTGTAACAGCATGCACGCTCTGTTTGCTGAGGTACAGTGGAGCGAACGCTTCGGTACAACATGGTAAATGTTTCATGAAAAGAGTATCAAATGGACTGTCTAAAACCCTCCGAGACTGTCTGCTCTGCACTCAAATGCAGGACATTATTTCATGATTCCCTGTGATCCCTTTGGCATTGTAATTCTAAACTGTGCAAAGAGAAGTGGATGAAGGCGGATTACAAATTGTAGTCCCCATAAAGAACCTGTAATTATTTGTTAAACTGTTGTGTTTAGTCTCCTGTTCTGCTCTCTCCAGAGCGGGCTATGCGGTACTTTCCAGTTTAACTCCCTGGCTGTGTTACTAGTTTATAAGGGCCGGGACTACCTCCTCCTCCTTTCTCCCAGGCCTGCAGATAAGATTTCTCCTTCAGATCCAGCCGATAGCGTGAGCGTGTCTGCTGGCAGAGGGTAGCTGCCTGTGGGGCACGAGCTCCAATGCCACGCTGTGCTGGCGGGACACTTCCTGACCTGGCAGCAGACATTTCTGCATTTGACATGTCTTCAGATGCCTTCTAGTACTTGTTTTCTTTCACTCTTGTTTGCCCTTAGACACGATAGGGTTTGTTTGGCTTGAAGATAAAATTTCCTCTAAATTGCGTGGAATTATCAGATTCTCTGCCCATTCTGTCTTCTTTGTCAGAGGAAGCATCCCATGCCTCATCTGATGTGTGTGTCTGTACCTATATCTATCTATCTGTATGTATATTCTGTCTTACGCTGTTCCGCTGTGGTTTAAAATAGCAGCACTTTGCCAGTCTCTGCTCTCCCACCAGAGACAGGTAGGGTTATTTTGGAAGGTGCGAGGGTTGTTTGTTTTAATTTTTCTTTAAGTCACCAAAATGGTGTTAAATATAATTTTCACGAAATGCTCCAAACCCACTGCGTTTGCCTGGGTGTATTGTTTTTCAGGCTCTCTCCCACCTCTAATCAGCTATGATTCGGCACAGTTGGCAGTCTCTGCTCAGCAAGCAGACTGTCTGAATCACAGCTCAGCCCTAGAAAGGATGGTCTTTCTAGGTCAGGGCTAAATATACTGCCTATGGGGGTGAGGATGGAAAAGTTCCCATTCCAGCTGCCATCCTCTACTGAGTCTGCGGAGATAAAACTCCCCACCTTGCTGGCACGTTGGGAAGCTTCATTCACTGGGATCTGCAAGTGGAAGAGGGAAAGTCCTACAGTGGCCCTGCCCCGGCAACAGAGGTCCCCCGGGGACGTGGCATTCAGGAGAGGGTCGGGGCTGGATGGAGAGAAGGGGCATCAAAGCAGCCCCAGGTCATCTCGGCATGAACCAGGCTCGTGTCTAAACTTAACATCTCCCTTTCCTAGGACGCCAGGCTGTGGTGGTGGGGTCGAGGGCTGGCTTCACCTCCTCTCGGGGTGCCCTGCAGAGGCACTGGCCTGCAGGCTGCCCCTTGTTCTCCTTGAGCCACCCGGCCTCAGGCAGTGAGATGCAGCTACCGGGCCTTTCCTGGTCACGGGCGTCCTTCCCAAGGGGCTAGCTGGCAAGGAAAGCAAGCTCAGGACCCCTTGCTGAGACACGGCAGGGATGACAGGCAGCCGTGTTTGGCTGAGGATGCCCCAGCTCGTTCACGAAGCACCAGGGCGGCGGTGCGGGGAGAGCCAAGTGCGTCCTCCAGGGCTGACGTGTGCATGATGCCTTCTGCAGCACGTCAGCTATGGAAAGAGAGCACTCACAGGACCTCCCTCCAGCCCCGTCCAGCTATTCCTCCAGCCTGTGGCTAGGACCTGGCAACCTGGCTGGGAAAATTAGAGCACAAATCCATGTGCTGTGTGGAGGCAGTGATGAAGCGAACTGCCCTTTCCAGGAGTGGGGCTGCATTTCCACTGGAGTAGGAGCCCTTTCCTATTCATTCTCTAACACCATCTTTCTTTTTTATGTAACACATTAGTTTCCTGCTAGAGTTTTCTTTCCTTTTAGAAGATGAAGCTTCAAGATTGTTACAGTTGCTAGAGGCAACTATTCTGCAAAATCTTTTTATAAAATGTATTTATCTAATTAAAAATCTTTTAACAGCACCATGCCTGTAGGATCAAATATCTCATTTATACTGGGCTGGGGCAAGTGTTTGCTTCTTCTGCAGGACCACAGATAAACAGGGACCGGAGGGGCACAAAGTGGCTGCTCCAGCTCAGCTAATCCTAGTGCATCTTTTCCAATAAAAAAGTGGATTCTCTTTAGTTTATTATTGGAAGAAAAGTAATGGGAAGGGGGAGGAGTAAGCTTATAATGGAGTCAATTCAATGTAGTTGGCAACAAGAGCAGAACAGCCTTACATCAGTGACATTTTCCAGTGAAACAAACCTGTTGTACAGAGAACAATTTTTAATTAACTCTGTATCTCATGTGTCGAGGAACGTGAGCAAACTTCTTTATGACTTTACTTTTGGCTGCAAAGTAGATCCCAGTTTTTATTCTCCAAGAATAGACTCATGAGGTGAGTGGCAGGGAAGAGAGGCTTTCTAAATGTGCACGTGAAACTCGGCACAGAGAAACTTTGCGAGCACTTTATTGATTTTTATCCGCTTCTTTACACGGGGTAGAGCACAGACATTAAACATGAAGTGGCCCTGAAGAACCTTTAGGAAGACAAGGTTTTGCAGAAGTTAGTGGGGAGTTTAGAGGACCCAAGCACTTGTTGCTGCCTTGACAAGAGCAAGAGCAAGCCCGGGCTCCTCAAGGCGGTGGCCACATGGGCTGGAGGAGCTCCTGGGTGCCTCCTGGGTGTTTCCTGGGTGCCTCCTGGGTGTCCTCTGGCCCAAAGGAGCAGCCCGGTGGCTGCTGGTGGCCCAGGCTGTGGCCCTCCCTCTGCTTTTGCTGTCCCCACGCAGGGGCAGGCCAGCAGGGAGCCTGCTTCAGGGTCCTGACCTAGCTCCCACCCAACGAAGGGCGAAAAGCACTTTTTGTGGTCGTGTTGCCCTGCTCGTTGGGTTTGCCTCTTCTCCAATGGGGAAAAGTGCTACCTGGCAAAATGTGGGAGGCAAAGCTCAGGTACCAGAGGAGGTGATTTTTTTCACATATCATGAGGATGACTTCTCATATTCAAAAGTTAAAAAGAACTTGAAACTGGAAGCATCTGTGCCTCTGGGAGGCTTCTGGGCAGTGCTGCAGCACAGCAGTCAGAGAGAAGCACTACACTATGCTTCTCCAGGAACCTAAGCTAATCACAAAATGAAACATTTTCTCTTTTTTTTTTTTTTAACCTATCCTAGCAAAATAACTTCTGCTCTAATTAACTTGCCCAATCAGCACGAGAAACTGGTCACTGCTGGCTATTGGCACGTCGGGTTTGGCTGCATTTCTCCATGGTGCTGAGGGTGTGCACAGAGCTTTGCAAGCAAGAACAAGGCAGAAGCTTACACTGACTACAATCTGAACTAGCCTGCAGACCAAAAAATAAAAAAAAAAAAAAATGTGCAGAGTGGGATTAAATAAGCACATGAGCATCTCTGTTTGGCTCTGCACATCTCTTGACATTCCAGGAACATGGTTCAAAGTGCACTCATGGCCACAAAAGGAGTTTGGTGATTTCCAGTCAAGCTTAAAAAAACTAGTATTTCATGGAGAGTCGATAAGGAATTAAAAAGAACCGTCTATGAACCAATTGGCTTCACTTACGGTCCCAAGGCTCACCGGAGCTCAGGTATTTGTCTCGGTGGGGTTTCCTGCTCGGGCTCTACCCCCACGGCTGCTCCCACCGATGGGCGTACGTTAGAGCGGCATTGCAGACATAGCAATGACATGTGAACGGCACAGATCATAGGGGAGCTGAATCTGTATGCTTTAGCACAAATTAGATTGCATTTCTAAAATCCTAATAAGCATAAAGATGGATCCAGAGGGATTGTTACAAACCGAACCAGAATAATAATCTCATCCAGAATTTACCTAATGGACAAAAGGAGAGACGGTTCTCAAATAATGGGCACATCAAATGAACCAAAGAGCATCTACGCAAGAAGAAATATGATCCTATTCTGGGATGCTGGGGCCTGCAGTGGGGCATAGGGGGCCTGTGCAAATTGTAGCTGTGCTGGAGAGAGATGCCGACGAGTGGGTAGCAGGCTCTCGCTCTCAAATACAAGAGTCAAGGAAGTACTTTATGTATGGATGAATAATTGCTTTTATGAGGCCAAGTCCTTCATTGAAGCTAATGGAAAATTTGTCATTGACTTCAACGGGATCGGCACTAGACCCATAACGAGAAAATAATAATGGTCTTGTCTGCAATATAAAGCCAAAAAAAAAAAAAAAAGGAGCCGGCATTCACAGCAGCCAAGAGCCTTCTGCATGGCTCTAGGAACACTGTACTTGGTGAATCATTTCTCTGTTAGATAGAGCATTTGTTCTGTTCCTGATTTATCTCCAAGCAAATTTAGACTACTCAAAATCGATTTGCTCATTATAATTTTTTCAATGCCTATGGGCAAACTCTTGGCTTCTGCCGTTTCCCATTGTTACTCCTGCTGAGCAGTCGGGTGCCTGGCTCACGTGGGGCTGCTCCCGCTCCCCGCCTGCGTGACACGAGGTACAAGCGGAGGGCTGGTGGGCGCCCCGCTGCCCTCGCCCCGCAGAGCCGGGCTGGCGAGGCTCCGAAGGAGCTGCACAGCACTCCTCTGACACACGGCCAGCCCCCAGGTTCAGAGGCTCGCATTTACAGACATTTCAAAGCACCCAGTTTTAAAATGAACTGGGCAGACCTGTTAACAGGCAGTAAAGAAGAGCACGTAAGGAGGGAAGCCAGGGAGATCTTACGAGGGTTTCCCTGGGAAAGCCATTGAATCAAGAACTTGCAAATCTCCGTTAATTAAGCTGCTTTTGCTGATACAGGGTTTTCACTGTAATTTGGTTGGGTTGTTTGGTGTTTAGGGAGAAGAGGTCCAACAAACGTTACTGGAAATGATGCTGAGGAGCCTGCTCAGTCTTAAGGCAACGGCAGCCCCATGTCAGGACGTTTTATGGGGTCTGGGTAGGATTCAGCAGTGCCCTGACGGGGATTTTAAAGACCTCAGCCCTTTCCCACCCAAGCTGCTGCTTACCCAGGATCCTGGCCAGATGTCATGTAGATATTCCTATCTGTGCTCCCCGTTTGCCATTTTATTTACATGTGGCTATTCTGCTGCCCCATCCAACCCAGTTCAGTGCTTCGCTGTGTGCTCTTAGACACGCACAATTACCTACAGAGGCTCTGAAGGATCCTTTATCACTTCCAGTTGCCCTGGCATGCTGGGGGCTTCCAGCACTGCCCGGCCCAGAAGCCCTTTGGCAGGCGATGCTCCTGCTGCAGGATCAGTCCCACCGGAGTTAAACCTGCATAAGAAGCTCTGCTCAGCTGCATGGTCTCAAAGAATGCCCCAGGCTTGGCTTGGGTTTGTGATGCACAAGTAAGAAAGAGGCCGTTTCTAACTCACACAGGGAATGTACACGTTTGTCTCACTCCAGACCACGCAGCCCACCCGATGCTGGGTTTCGCAGCGCACCTTCGTGCCTCTCTCTGGATCCTTTGTTCTTGCAGTGCCTTCTACCAAAGACAATTTTTGGAAATGCTAAAAATTTGCATGATATTAAAATGCATGTTCCATTGGGCTTTCCAGTTAATTCTTTCTCCTTTTTTTTTTTTTTTAACAAATAGGGCTCAGTTTTGCCATTGTTCTTTTTTTTTTTTTTCTTTTATTTAAGCAAAATTTTCAGCCATTCAGCGCCTCTGTTGAGATTTTTTCTTTCATTACTTTATGGCAGATGAAAGTTAAGAGGTCCAATTACTAACATTTTATGATAGCACAGAATATTATTAAAGCACTTAAGAGGTTATTAACACCTTTTATGTACCTCATTATTTAAAAGCCTGCCATATTTAATCATTTTAGCACCATTAAATTGGCATTAACAACAACCCCATGACTTACACTCAGAAATGTCACCGTTTGACAACACTAATGCAATAAAGCATCTCACAGAAACCTGGAGGCACCAGGTGAGCCCCAGTGCTTCACGCAAATGGGGCGTTTTCCAGGGCTTTTGACCCCAAAGAGGGTCAGACACGCAGGACTTGGGGGCTGCTCTCTCCCAGTGCCCGTGCCACACCACGGGCTCACACCGTTGGGGGCTCTGGCTGGGTGTCTGCTGGGTCCCTTCCCGTGCCCAGCGGTGGGCGAGCCACTTGGCCAGCTAAGCAAGGGAAGAGCAGAAAAGCCCTTCGTTCCCTGTCCCGCTGTGTCCCCATGTTTATAGGAGCTGTTCCATGTGTGCTACTCTCTCTTGTAAAGTTGTAAAATTATTTATCCTGTCCCCCTCCCCTTGGGTCCTTTACCTCGTGTGTTTTTCCACTCCCTCGCTGGGGAGGGCTGCAGCTGAAATGCAGGCTGGTGGTTAGCAATTACGCGGCATCAGCCTCTACCCGTTGATTATCAAGGACAAAAAAAAACAACAGCAGTGGAGTTGCTAAGTGGAACATCATGTTAATCAAGTTCAAAATATTGTTTTTACAGCCGCTTGATTATTTCGAACAACCTGCTAAAGCCAGTGGGACTGGGTGGGTCAGAAAGGCTCTGAGGACGTTGGGAGCGTTCCAGCCCCTTCTTTTCAGCTCTGAAACTCCAGGAGTGAGATATGGGACTTTTTTCCCTTTTTTTCCAGCAAAATATGGGATAAATTGTGTTTTCTCTGTAAGGCTTACAAACAAATCCTTTGCCATAATCATTATTTTCATAGATGAGCATTACTAATATATTTTGGCATTTTAAAGCACATCCTTGAATTTACTCTGGCAACTATTATAGAGCTGAACACGGCATCGGGCAAATCTACTCCATGACTAATCTGCCCAGACTTCAGTAGCATTCCCTTTCTTTGTGACTGTCTAACAGAAAATGGAAAAGGTCCCAAACGCCTCCAGTTTGGAGCCATAAAGGGCCTCCTGAGTTGTATTTCAGATGCTGGCACTCAGACAAGCGACTGTGTCAAAAACCCCAACAGGTCCATGTACAAAGCAGATCGGTCCCATCTGCTGGAGGGATGCCACCGCCGCTATCAGTATATTAGCTCAGCCATTTGGGGAGAGTAAATGTCGGCGTTTGTGCGGAGCAGGGTCAGGGCACTCGCTGCTAATGAGTCTGCCTGTCCACACCAAAACCCCCCCATGCCTGCGAACCCCAGGCTCTGCCCTACTCCCATTGCCCTTGGAGGGAGATATTAATATTCAAGCCCAGCCACGCTGGGTTTGTTTTGCTGCTTGCATTACATCTATATCTGCGGCAGATGAATGCTGGTAGGCCTTCAGCTCTGTTAAATGAATTACAGGAGCCTTCAGACACCGCGTGCTGGGCTCTGTCCCCTCGAGCCACAACCGGCTCGCCCAGTGTGCCTTCCTGCCAGCCCCCTCCCCAGCACAGCCACCTCCTCGTTATCTGCGAAGGCAGGAGGTTAATTAGCAGGTATCAGTAGAGCATTTAACAGCAGTGCCCTGGCCCGGAGGAGGTGGGGGCATGGGGCTGTGTCTTGTTTTCTCCTCTGGCTCTAGTCCCCATCTCCCCAGGTGCCTCCAATCCCTCTGCGGTTTCCTGCCCCTCCTGCCCATCTCTCCCCCACCTTAAAAAGGCTTTAAAAAGGTCAGGTAGCAAAGGGGCTGTAGTAACAGGAGAGATTAAAGAACTTTATTTTTCAAAAATAGCTCAGTGCAATTCCTACTGGGGTTTGAGCTCCCAATTCATTCAGCAGGGAGGGGAACATCCCCTGGGGGGCCAGCAGCGCTGCTGGGCTTGGGCTGCAGAAGCCCTGGCTCCCTGGCACAGGTAAGGATGCTTGTGTGGTGATGCCAGAGGAAAAGTGAGTGATCGCAGTGTGTAAGGGCTGGGCACTGAGGAGGGGGAGACCAGAGGTAAAACACAGATATGTTTTTATGCATTTATATAGGTATATTATAATACTATTCATAAAATGGCAAAGCATGTATCCCACCAATATGGGCAAGCTTTCCCTGCTATTTCCTTGCAGTTACAGCAGCAGTGCTATAGGCTAGCTCCCACGTGGACTTTCCTGGTAAGTCTTTGTTGTCAAAGAGGTGTGACTATTTGTTCCTTATGGGCAGGTAACTAACATGTACTAGCTATTTTGCTGTAAAATCCAGTGGAGTTGGGACTCAAGGTGAAAGTGCAGCATTGTTAGGTGAAACTAGCCATGGGCCATTTAGCATCAAGCAAGTGAAATGGCTTAGTCCCTGTGGTCGCTTCAGCCTGTTGCTCTTTACCTTCCGAGTTTACTTTCAGCAGTCTCAGAGTTGTTCTGCTTGTGCAGATATACCATGAGAAGTTTCTAGTTTAGCCTGCCCTTCATCAGCTGTGGGACCGTCTCCTCAGCAAGCCGAGCGAGGCAATTTGGCTGTGTATTGTGGAGTATCAGCCCAGGCTGGTGCAAACCCAGCATCATTTATCATCTGGGCGTATGATGGATGAGGTGATGTGAATTGGTGGCTTTGGTCCATTACTGTTGGAACCAACCAATCTCCTTATTGGCAGCCTCAGCAGAAAATCTGGGAAAGGCTCTTCGTGCCCTGTGGCACCTTTCCATCCTTGGAGGCAGCCCCTGTCCCCCAGCAGGGACTGCGAGCAGTCAGCACTGCGACCCTTGGTGTTTTGCTGCCTCTGCCTTCCGGAGCCCCTCCTGCTCTGCCAGGGCTGCGCGCCCACCCCAGGCTGCCCGCTCCAAGACCCAGCTGCGTGTCCCCAGTGACTTAGTGCCCAGGACCCCCAGGCAGACGACACGGGTCCTGCAGGTACTTTCCAGCCGGAGGTTTGTGTGTCTGTGCAGTGGCTGGTTTGCCACACTGAGGGATTTCAGTGGATTTTTCTGCCCCAGATCCCAGAGAGCTTGGGCCAAAACCCCAGCATCCCGCGCACAGAGGAAGCGAGGGGAGATGGCTTGTGCAGCTCAGCCGGTGCCTGCTGCAGGTTCTGCATTTCAAGTTAAAGCCAGCCCTGTTTTTAAGGTCTATTCCAAGCCATTTAACTTCTGAGCTTTTTGTGAAAAATAAGATGGGAAATATAGAAGTTCACATGAGCTCAGCTCCTGTAACTCCCGAAGTAAATGGGGAAGGCTACAATAAATTTACAGTCAGAAAAAGAAGAGCTGTTCTTCGTATAAACTGCCTTTGAACAAAGTGAGGGTTTATTTTCAGAGGATAGGTTTAGGTGACTGATGTTAGTGTATTTTGTGCTGTTTTTTAATTATTACTCTGTTTTTGTTATTTTGCGTGATTGTTAAATAGGTACTCAAACAAGCAAGGCTGGCTCATCATCCGTCTTTAATTCTGCATCGTGTCACTTTGGAAGGGAAATGGCTTGGTAAAAGCCAGAGAGTTCAGCTATGATGCTGGCAGATCGTTATGAAATATTCACAAGACATTTAGTTTAACTCGGTGCTAATTGAACACTGACAGCACAAGTTACTCCTGCCTGCAGCAATAGTCTATCACGTTTCGGCAAGCGGCATTCCTTCCCCTCTGATGCTCCCGCAGATAGGAGGCAGGAGCAGGGCTGGCAGCACTGGCAAACACTCGAGCGTGGGATCAGCCTCTGCTGATGCTGCCTGCCCACCGTGCAGGGAGAATCCTCTGGAGCCGGTACGGGTTTATGGGCACGGGGCTCTAATGAGGCTTCTTCTACAAGAAGAAACTACCTGGTATTACGCCAGCGATGAACTGGAACTGATGCGGATATTTGGGGGATATCCTCTTTAGTGAAGACACTAGAAAGATACTGTCTTTTTTTTTTGAAGGAATGTCCCAAAAGCCCCTCTCGCCCCAATATAAGAGGGTTTCCAGGACATTTATAGCCGTACTGATGTAACCGTGTTTCTCTGTGGAGACATGGCCTTATTTACTTCTGTCTCTTTACTTCTATAGCTCAACAATCTGAACGTAAGGGTGTAACGGAGCCTTTCTGTCCTAAAGTTTTATGTGAGGTGGCTAACTGAGGTGTCTGCTCTAAGAACTTGCCTTGCTTTTAGCAAAGCCAAGGCCTTAAATGTATTTTCAAAAGCAAAGGATGCAATCCCGGACTGAGAGCCCCCAGACTTCTCCTGTGAACCTCCAGTTCTCTTAACGCCCCTCTCCCCATCCAGCTGGCCTGGGGAGGGCTGAATACAACACAGCCCCCTGTGCCTGTATAAAACCCCCTGGCCACCAGAACTGGCCGGAGGGACGTGCAGTGTGCCATCCTGCGCAGGATGCTGCCCCAACTGGCTTCCCTAAGCACCACTCTTCAGGAGGGAAATAAATGAGGCTTTTGAAGTTGTTTTACTTGATTCATTTCATTCTGGACTAGAGCAAGGCGAAGAGACAGTGGGAGGACTTCTCTGATAAAGTTTTTTTTTTTTTTTCCCCAAAGCAGAGAATACCAGAAGATAACACAACAGCAAATTACTGCATATTTTAAACCCTTGTAGCTAAACACTCTGTTTTGGGGCCGCGCCAGGTATCTTGTGGTGCCAATGAAAATGGGATACAGATGTTCGCTTGTTTGGATGGAGACACTGCAATAATTCATGCCTGCTACAAATTACATGATGCCTCGTGCTCACAAAAGAATACCCCGGCCTTTTTGTCAGTAATAAGAAATTACACCCTCTGTACCTATCTTAAAGAAAATAAGGACGGTAAAAACTGTGAACCAAGAAGTGTCCTTCTGTTTTCCAAGATGTGACCTCTGTTGTAGTGACAAAGTAGTAGTGCCACCGCCGCGCAAACCGAGCGGTGTCACCACTCAGCTGGGAGGGCATCAGCGTCTGGGACGGGTACACGGGTGTTAAATACTCTGCGTGGTGTGTGAGCAGGGGCCCTGTGCTGGCAGAACAGCCGAGGTTTCGGATGCTGTCTGGGACTTCTTAAAGAACAAACAAACCCCACTAATTTAGGTTTGGATGCTAGTGATTTGGTTGTCTTTGCAAGATGAATTTTAGGTGTCTTTAAAATGTCACCTCTGATCTTGAACTTGCCTGTGATGAAAACAGTCTCGTTGAAGTCCACGACAGCAGGGCATTCAGGAATGCGATCTGCCCTTGTCATGGACATCATGAAACCGGGACCTACATACCCCAAATACACAGGGATGGGACAGGGAGAAAGAGCTGAGCCCATCCCACGTCAGCGTAACAGCAGGGCTGAGGCTCACCTTTCGCTTTTTCATCTGTAGCAGCTAACTGTGAAACTGGCATCTGCCAAAAGAATTTGTTAGCATACCTGAATACTCGCACCGCTGGTTTCCCTCTCCTGTGCTCCTGTCAGGAGAAGTACAAACAGGTTCACACCTGCTGGATGGCTTCAGGTTCGAGGAATGCATGTGCAAATTTGGCAGGTAGAAATTGCACTCTTAAAATTAAACTCCCCTTCTTGAAATCAGATCTCTCTGCTTTCCCCGCCTGCTGTTCATTTTTCACTTTCTTCTTGCAATGCCCATATTAAAATGAAGATTTTTTTTTTTTTAATCTTAGTTCATTTTCATGAAGCTGTAACTGAATCTAAAATCACACTTCTGGGAATCCAGCACCACTGTTGTATGAATGTATTAAAGGTATGCACAATTTTTCTCTCGCTCCCCCAAATTTTAATTTCTCTGTAATTTTTATGGCATGGGTTTGGGCTTGATACAACTGGCACAGTTTGGGATGCAATGAGTTATTCTTCTGTTTTGTTTGGGGAGGTGTTTAACCATTTGCTCACCTCTCCCAAGTTGTACACTGACTTTTAATTGAAAAATCTCATCTCAAGACAAAAACCTGAAAAGCTTTTGATTCAGTAGCACTTAAATGCGGTGTTTGGATTTCTCTATTTTTTTTAACTGTTTTTCTTGGCTTAAACAACCAACCAGATTTTTTCCCAATGTAATGAAAAGTTTTGGCATTCTGAAATGGCATCTTTTGCAGGACAAGCGTTGACTGAAAAAGCTTTGCCCTCACACTATTAATACATTAAATTTTTCACGTTAGGGCAGACCATGAATGTCCCTAGCTAGCTCTGCCTGTTGGGACAGGGAATTTTCAGTGTTCTGCAGCGTGCAGACCATTCAAATATTTCCATGGGGAATGTGGATCCATGGATAGTAAATTTCTGGCTGTGAACACTATCTTTTTTTTTTATGTATCTGTGGACTCCTTAAAGTCCACCAGCCCCCCAAAGTTCGCGGCACAGCTTCAGATCTGCTTCAGGATCACTCACGCTTGCTCGCAAAATGCAGCGGTTCAGCAAAGATGTGCTGCCCCACTGGTCTTTCTTCAGTGGAGCTAGTCTCAGCCAGAAATAAAGGCAGGGTCTATTTTTTTCTTCTGTAAGTATGTTCAAAACATGAATTTCCATGAGCTTCCAACATAAGACCTATATCTGCATGGTAAGTAGAGTCACTTTCACTTGCAAATGAGGTTGGATCTGCTAAAAAATCTGCTAATTTGCAATAAAAATAGCATCCATCTTTGCTCTGCAAATATAGCCTATTTGAAAACTGTCCCATTTTCAGAACTGTAGCAGATTGTAGGATGGGAGAAAGGGGAAGGAGGAAATACCTTGCATTTGAAGTCGCTTCTCGTTTCTCTGGGACTATTTCACACACCTTTAGTCATGATGTTGCGTTTTGTGTCGTCACGTTAATTTTCACAATAACAGCGATACAAACAGTGTGACTGCGGCGCAGATTCAAGAGAAGCTGGATTGATTGGGAGGGAGAAGGATTTGTTCAGACATAAATATCTCCTGCCATATTGAGGGGAGTTTAAAAAAAAAAAAAAATGGCCAGCCAAGAAATTGCTTTTTGTAGGAACGTTCTGTCTCTTTTTTTTTTTCCCCTTAATGCATGCTCCAGTGTGAGACCCAGAACAAGGGGGCACCTAGGAGCTGCTTAATGAGTTTGTGATGCTGAACGCAGCTCCTCTTTCTGGTGGGCGAAAGTACAAGGAATAAAGGCGAGGGAGGTGAACATATGCAGAAAATGGTATTAAATGAAGAGGCCTGGCCATGTAGGATCTCCCTGAGAAATCTTTCAGGTTAAACGTTGGAAGGAATTGCAGAGTCAGGCTCCAAGGCAATCAATGCGTACATCAAAAAATCAGCAGCTCAGCACACAGCCAGGTGAAGACACCAGATGCAGAGAGGAAAGCCAGCACAATGCCTTCCATCCCCATCCTCCTGCTCCAAAGAGTGGTGCTTGGAGCAGAGCAGGTGGGGTGTACCTGTACAGCAATGCCTGTCTGCCCATCGCTTTCATCACCCGCGTTGGGTTGCTACATGCTCATCTCTGGGGCTCCAGACTTTCAGAAACCTCCTCTAGGGGCAGAAGTTGTTTTTTTTGTTTGTTTGTTTTTTTTCCCCCATATCTCACCTGTTGGCAATGTTTCCTATGAGGAGCTCAGTGCTCTGGGGACTAGGAATATGTAGGGTCAATTTAGGGTTTTGGGACAGTATAGAAAGTGCTAGTAGTATCTTCGAAGTCAATACCTGTTGGACTAAATCCTTCCCTGTTCTAGCACCTAAATCTGCCTGGCTTGGCAATGCTGCTTCTGGCCTGCTGTGGCCCATGTCATGCCATTCAGTGCAGGCTGGAAACTTTTCCTGTGCTCCAGGGGACAAGCAGAGGGACGCCTTTGCTTCAGAAGTGATGATTTGAGCTCTTTGTTGCCCCTTATTGAGTATCTTGGGCCAGAGCTTGCGGACAGGTAAAATAAATAAATACACCAGTAAGGAGGTATGAGGAAAAGTCCCAGTACCTAATCGGATGTTTTGCCAATCAGGATGGCTCCATGAGCACTTTATTCCTTCCGCTTCTGCACTAAGGCCGGCTGTGATGGGCCGCCCCGTGCTTCACGCAGCAGCAGAGCCTGGAACTGAGGCTTCCCCTCGGTGTGCCCAAGCTTCTGACACCCAAAGCCTTGGGTGGAAACTTGCTCATGTCTAGATGGTTTGCAGCAGGCGATGCTCTTAGAAGAACAGCTAATTGCATATACATAGTGGCACATACGGCACTTGAGAGCATCCCTTAATTTCTGCTGTGGCAGATCTGGAAATTCACCTCTTGCAATGCTCAGTGTGGACCAAGAGGAGCTTTTTGGCCCTTCTTCCTCTGAGAAAGACCTGCTAATTTATTCAGTTTGGGCACATTTTTTTTTTTAAACAAAAGAGCATGATACAGCTCTATATACCAGTTGGAAACAACATGATTTGTCATGAATACTAATACGCGTTTGACAGTATCCTATAAATTCAACACGTTTTGAGGAGCGTTAACAAGAGTTATAGGAACCGTACTTAAGATTCTTTTTTTTTTTTTTTTCCCAATTAAAAGAAAAGGAAGCTAGCAAGAGTCTGTATTTGTACCCAAAACAAATATGGCTTGGGTCACGACAAGACTTCTGCCCGCCGTGCTAGGCCTGGGTCTACAGCACGTTCATTGATTTTTGTCTCCATGAATCACCCTAAAGCTATAGGCAACAAAAGCTGAAGCTATGTAGATCTGATTTCTAGTTCATTCGTTGTTCATTAGAAAGATTTTCTCTCTCTTATTTGCTGCACCCCTGCTGCTGCATGTTCATTAGGAGAATGGAATGTATTCCAAATATTTCCTAGCTCTGGGAGGGCAGATGGTGGAAAGTAATTTTCCAAACTCTTCTAAAAGAGAGGGGGAAAAAACCCTCCTCAGTAACCCCAAGTCACCCCTGCACGCTAGAAGAATGAGGTATTTCTGAGTGCAGACCTGCCGTGCACTTTCTTCGGTTGTACAATGCTGCGTGTCAGAGTGGTGGGAAGTGTGCATGAATGGGGATGTATCACACTGTGTGGGGGATGCTCGCACGGCTGGGATTTCTTTCACAGGAAGCCACATTTGCAAGGAGCACACAGCAACACGCTGCCCTGAAGGATGTGCACGGAGGAGCGAGCAAAACTCATTTCCCTAAAGCTTCCGGGCAGCCCAACGCCTGCAGGAACCCCCGGGGGGAGGTTGGCTGGGCCAGCCCCACCGGAGGTGTGGGGTGAGCTGGAAGTGCCCCAGACACCCTGTCCCTGTCCCCTGCCCTCGCAGCGCCGGCAGGAGGATGTCGGAGTGCTCAGACAATGGTGGAGGAAGCTGCTCTGGCTGCATTTCCCTTCTGCTCCTTGGAGAATCGGGGGAGCGCACAAGCGAGGGCCGGATTTAGCTCTTGGATCCACATGAAACGTCCCCGTGCCGCCTGCTCCCTTCCTTCATGCTCGGCCTCTTGGCATGGGAGTGGAAGCGGCGCGCGCGAGGGGAACAGAGGAGCAGAGGCACCGTGCAGCAGGCAGAGCCGCAAACACAATGCGGGCGAAACAAAGAGCGGGGCTGTGTTTACTGCCTCCCCGGTGCCATTCACGTCTGCTTGGAGCTGGTTTCCTCTTTTCATGAGCCTCTTGACCCGCAGATCCCTCTCCTCAGCAGCCCCGGAGCCCCGCGCCTGGATCCGACTGCCTCTTCAGATCGAGCCAGCAAAACACATCGGACACAAAGAGCCCAGGCTGTGTGTTCGCCTCGAGGCTTTAAGCTCCTTGTGCTGGCCCCTGGGGCTCGTGTTTGTTTTCCAAGCCCTGAGGACAGCAGTGGTGCTCTGGAAGTCCACACAGAGGCAGCGCATGAAGGCTGCGGGCCCCAGGCCTGCTCCGTCCCGTGGAAGGTGCCCCAGGCCCTGTCAGCGAGGGCCAGCAGCCCCAAAACCTCACACACAAGCCTGGGGAAATGAGGAACTCGTGCAGGAGCCTACCGGAAGAAGGGCGGCATTGTTCGCCCTGGCTGAGACGCCCAGTTCCAGAACAACAGCTTCAGAGAGGTGTGCTTTGACTGTGAAACCCCAAAGGGTTTTATAGCACGCCGTTTGGGGTTAATTTTCAAGCCCCCTCTTTCTCCAGGCCCAGCCTGCGTTACAGCGAGCGCGGGGCCTCCCACCGCGTTCATCTCCTCAGCTGGGCCTCGGGGCGCAGACGTGCGAAGCAGCAGCTCGAGGGCAGGCTTCGGAAAAGGCACCCCGAAGGGCATGAGGCAGGGAACCTCCGGGCCTGCTTTCCGCAGCCAGCAGGACCTGAAATCCTGCTGCTCAGTCAGCTGGCGGCACGAATGGGGGGAATTCCTGCGGTGTGCCATGCCCTGCCCTGCAGGAGCTGGGCAGCCTGAGGTGATCCCGCTGCTGCTCGGAGCCCAGGCACATCCAACGCCCTCCCGCGCCTTTCACAACCCGACAGAGTTTTAAACTTCTCCATCGGCTGGCCGATAGCCTTCAGAGATGAGCAGTGGCTGTAATTGATTCATCAAGGCTCCCGTTAATTTGTTTTTACTCAATTGTGGAAACGGAGTTGATTCCCAGTTATCGTGCTCTGGAGTCAAGCTTCCTTTAGGTAATTTACAGCGTAGCCTACATATGTGTAAAAAATTTATCGCCATCGTGTTTTTAATTAAAACGCGTACGGTAATACCAAAAGGAGAGGGGGGGAGGAAGGGAGGGAACCCAGATTAAGTTTTTAATTGTTTTAATAGTGAGAGTTGGTTCAGTGAGAACAGGGCATATTGGTTTCCTTGGAAACATTGGCGATGTATTAGCTGTATAAAATCGAGCATAAAAGATTTGCAAAAGTGAAGCCTTTAGGTTTTAACTGATATTATAACTATTTTCATTTGGAAAATCGGCTTCGCACAGGGCCCTTGGAGTCCCCAAAAGGGGCCATTTCTGTGTTTTCTCCAGAGCCTCAGGATTCACCATTTCACAGGTCACCATTAGAAATCTAAAACGGCAATAACAACAAAAAGCCTTCAACAAGACAATATCCTTGATTCATACAATTTAATTACGTGTGCCCCTAAGTTCTCTTTGTGGCGAGCAGTACGAGGCTAGGCAAGACACGTGATTTGAGAATGAAGTATAACAATTCGGCTTTTTTCATATTCCAGTAAAAATAAAGATTATTAGTAACATAGCAGTACGTAATGCTGTGTGCGCACCCCATGTTTTTTTTTTTATTGTATATAACATTTTCCCCGTAATATACTACACGCTGTGGCCAGCTTCAAGTTAAGTAGCCTAGCCTGGCCTCGCCTCACGCAGTGCGTTCGCTGCCCCTCGTTTTCCTGGCGCGGCTCTCAGGAAACGCGGTGCTGCAGGACAGGATGCAGCGCCTGAGGTCTGGGGCCACCACGGCCCCAAGGCACCCGGGGGCACACGGCTGCACTTCAGCATTGTCCTCACCCCGAGTTCAACGTTTTATTTTTGTTCCCTTTAAAACTCAAGCTCTCGGTTCTGTGTTGGAAAACAACGGCTTGTGCGGGAGCACCCAGCTCTCTGCAGCCGGGTGAGATGGGAACGACCGATGTGGGTGCGGGTGGCTCAGCCCAGGCTGTGAGGAGGTGGCAAGGCTGGGGCAAAAATACTGCAGGAGCTCATTTAAACAAAAGGGGGGGGGGAAGGCCTGCAGATAAAGGCCCAGATGTAGCATTTTGGACTATCGGGGAACGGGCGGCTGGGTTTCAGCATGTAAGACCGATCGCTCAGCTGAAATCATTTCAGCAGCTGAGTAAATAGAGTTACGGAAAAGGGAGTGCTGGTGTTCCAGGACCCTCCCTCTCCCCCAGCGCTGCCGTTTGTTTGTGTCGCCGTCTCTCTGGTGCCGCAGCCCCCAAGTTAACAGGTTTGTCAGGCGGCGACACCGAGCGCGGGGCTAGGCCGCCCGCATGGCCTGCGGGCTGCGGCCTGCATGCAGAGGCTGGGTTGTGCTGCTTGCTCGCTAACAAGGGGCCTCGGTGGCAGCGCTGCTCAGCCCCGTGCTCGGCTGCTGCCGGGGGTCTGTCCTTCTGCCGGGCCGTAACAGCACCCGCAGCCCCCGTCTCACCCCCACGCTGCTCCCCGGCCTCCCCTCCCACGGACTGCTTGCAGAGCGGTGCTGGGGGCTCCCTGCGGGCACCGAACACCCGACCCCAGGGGCTGAGCCCAGCGGTGGCCGCAGCGGGCGATGGCCCAGCCCCAGCGCCCCCACCCAAGGGTGCTGGGACACGGGAGGTGCCCAAGTCGCGCCCTGCACCACCTCGCACACGCGTGTGCACGGCCACGGGCACGGCCCTATGGCCCCAGGCACCGCCAACCCCGGCCCCAGCACCGGGCGCCCGCCGCCGCCGCCAAACCCCGGTGCGCGCCCCCGCCACTGCCCCGCGCGCCCCCGCGGGCGCGGCCCCTTTAAGGCGGCGGCGCGGGAAGGCGCGAGCGGAGCCTTTGTCACGGCCCCGGGTCACCGCGCGGTCACGGCCCCGCCCCACGTGGACAGCCAGCCCGCGCGGCGGCGGGAGGGGGCGGCGGCCCCGCCTCCCTCCGCTGATTGGCTGCCCGGAGCCCGGCGGCCCGGCCGCCCCGCTTGTGATTGGCTGAGCCTTTGCATGCGGAGGGGGCGGGGCCAGGCCCGCCCGTGACACCGCGCGCCGTCTGGGGCCGCCCCCGCGGCGTCTGGGGGATTTAAAGGGGCAGCGCCCGTGGGGCGGGGGGCGCCCACCCCAGCTCGGGGTGCCCGGGGCAGGGGCGGGGGTCCCGGGGGGTCCCTGCGGGCCCGCTCCCGGCGGCTCCGTGTCCCCGCATGGCCGGGCTGGGGGTGCCCACCCCTTGCTCTCCGAGCTGCTCGGAGCCCCCCAGGTGCCCAGGCAGGGCCGGGGGGCTCGCCTGGAGCCGAGCGGTGTGCCGTCCGTGTGTCCGCCTGTCCGGTGTCTGCGGGGCCGTGCTGCCACGCACGCCTTAGCTCATCTCGGGCTGTTCTGACGCTCTCCCCCAGCGCTGTGTGGTGTCACGCCCGCCACCCGGTTTTGCTCCTCGTGGCTTTGGGGACGAGGGGACGAGCACTGCCCGTTGGGGCTGTGAAGGCACAGGGTGATGGCGCTCGGGGCACCCAGCTCCCGGCGGGGCGAACGTGTCTGGTCCCCGCTGAGGTAGAACAGGATGGAGGAACATGCTGGTGGCTTCCACAAACGCGCGTTAGGAACCAACGCTCACTGAGGTTTTGGCCCCCCTGGGTGGGCATGGCACCAGCCACGTGGGCCCCAGCGCGGGGCTGTGCAGGGAGTGAGAGAGCACCCGGGGGCTGCTGAGGGCCGCCGGGCCCCCATGCCGCTGTCCTGACACGGCCCTGGGCAAGGACAAGGGGTCCAGGCTCAAAGGGGGGCGGGAGATAAGAGGGGACTGGGAGGGAAAGTGACCCGGGGAGAGGCCACGGGGCACGGACAGCGGGCAGAGCGGTAGATCAGCAGGGAAGACGCAGGTGGGTGTTTGGGATCGCTTCAGGTGGGATCGTGTTTGCGGTAGGTTATTAACACGTATCGCATGGGATGAAGTCTCCGAAGGAAACGCGTCTGATGTTCCAGACAACAATGAGGGCTCGTCTGCTGAGGAATTAATTCAGAATAGCTGCTGCGCTTTAAATCATACCTGAGATTAATCTGTGCTGACTTTCAAAGGGAAACAAGAAACTGGCGAGCATCTGTGTCCCTGCCCAGCATTGTTCTCTATCGCGGCAGAGATCTTGTTACAATTGTCAGGGAGAAAATCCAGAGTTCCTGGTACCAAACGGTTAAAAAATAAATAAATAAAGACTTTAGTAACCAGAAAGTAGAAACCGTGTCTGGAATTGTTCGAAATAAGGCTTGCTTGAAAATAAATATAGAATTATTCACCATGGTAACTATTGCCCTATTGCGTTAGTGCGTATCGATTTAACATTAATCCAAAGACTAATGCTGTGAAATATTTGGTCTCCTTAATGGACAACTGTTTAGTTAACAAATCTTCGGGGAGTTGTTGAATTTTTTGTTTTGTTTTTCTTTAGATCTCCTCAACCACTTAGGGAAGGAGATGATTTGACTCTTAGGGTTACTTATTTCTAATATGGATCTCTCTTCCCAATTAGGTTTATGAATTTATCCTTAGCGTTGCACTACAGCGATTATGCAGGGTCATTCAAATCTTTAACTAACGCGCAAGTGCTGCCGTGAGGAATAAAAGCAAAGACACCAACGTGACTGCACAGGCAAATGAGTGGTGCTGGTGTGGCAAGGGGCAAGATGCTGTTACAGCCCCGAGTACCCAGAGCAGAGCGATGTGTCTGTGCAATTCACTTTCGAGGACCTCGAATCTTGTCAAAGCTCCCCTGGGTCCCTCCCTTTCCACCGCGCGGAAGGAGGTGAGGCGCGGAGAGCTGCCCCGGCTCACCCTGGGAGCTCGAGAAGCAGGAAGCGCCGCTCTCGCGGTGCCCACGCGCTTCCTGGAGCCAGCAGCGGCGCCTCTAGGGAGAACATAAAAAGAAACCGAGAGAAGCTCAACAGTGACAGGACGCAGGTGCCAAAATCGACAAAAATTGGTGTCCAGAAGTATCGCACCAGCCAGGTAGCGCTCGGCGCTGGTACAGAAGAAACTGAAAAACTGCAGCGGGTTGGAGGGTGGGTAGCGTCAGCGCAGGAACAGGATAAGTCATTTAAAGTTAGCTGATGTACTCTAATTTTTACAAGCCCATCTGGGATGACTTTAATTATTTGTTCTTAAATCACGGTGGAAAAATGCTGATTGTTCTTACAGCCACGTGAGTCGTTCAGATGAAATGGGGATAGTGGTAAACAGCGCATTTTTAAACCAGCATCGACTTGCAAACAGTTATTTTTCTTTTCTCTTTATTTTTTTTTTTCAGGAGGGCTAGGACGATGTGTGAACTTGCATCGGCCTGCGTCTGAAACTGGAGCCTCCCTCCACCAAAGCTCGGCAAACTTGTAAAAACTGCCCCCGAACCAGCAGGCTGAATCACGGCGAGGGCGGACGTCTTGCACCGGGCGCTCGGCCCAGGGCTCCTCCTGCGTGCCGGGGGCCGCCGGCCCTGATCCCTGCGCCTGTGCCCGGGCTGCTGGGCAAAGCCCTGGGGGCTGCAAAAGGCACCTGGGATGGAGAGAGGACACAAAACCCTTCAGTCAGGGCTTGGACGTGCTGCTGAAGAACAGTTTATTACTTATAGTTGCGTTTGTGACCTTATGATCATTTTAGGATGGGCCGCGTCTGTGTCTTAAAATGTCAGAAAAAATCTGAAATGTTGGGGTTGGGTCTCTGATACTCAGTCGCCATTTGCTTTACAGTGACACCACCGCGTTTCCAGCTGAATAATAACAAAGCGGGTCGGCACGTAACGCTGCCTGAAGCGGGTGTGCGGCCCGGGTTGCTGCGTGCGCCTCGCTCCGCCCTGGGAGCTGGCCCTCCCGAGGCGGGCAGGCCCTCGGCCCACTCCTCGCCTCCTCACAAAGCGTTTCTAGAAATTTTGCCTGGCACAAAAGAAATTGCAACTGCAGTACCAAGTGGAAGGGACGAAGCCAAAAGGCAGGTGAGCGTCACTCCTCCCACGTCACGGATGAGGAAACCGAAGCTGGGAGCAGGATATAAAAATAGGGTTGGAAGTGCTTGATTCCCGCTCCTTGCGTAGGTTTTTTCCAGGTAATTTTTGGCAAGCCGTTTGTGGACGCTCACAGCGTGCCGGCCACGACTGGCGGCAGTCACAGCGATGATTTCTTTCCCAGAACCTCGCCACAGCCTGGGGAGGGGCTGAGCGGGCCCCGAGCCCCCAGCGCCCGCCCGTGCTCCCCGCGGGCCGAGGCTGCTGCCCGCGGAGCGAGCTCCAGGAGGGGCTCCCAGGGGGGCTGCCACATCGCCCCCCGGGCCCCTGGGGTTCGGCAGCGCCTCTGAGCAGCGCCGCGAAGCCGAACCTCGAAGCTCGCTTCCACCCAAGAGGCGCGATCCTCTGCCGGGGCTCCTGCGGATTAGTAAGCGCTGGGAGTTACCATCTGGCGGGTGGCAAGGAGTAAAAGATTAAACAACCTGGCAATTCCTCGTTCCTCCTCTCTGGGCGTTTTCTCAGGACCAGACGGGGCCTCCGGAGTCTTTGTGAAGCGCAGGCGCTTATTTAACGTTGGTTTGTAAATAATCGTGGAGAAAGAAATCCTGGTTTTGGGGAGGGGAATACGAATCGAAGCCTCCCCATGAGCAAAGCGGCGCCGGCCTTGGCACCATCCATCCACCTCCGGCTTTGCACAAGGGTCGGGGTTTTCACGGGGGCACACGCGGCCCTCGCAGTGCAATCCTGGGGGCTCCTCGCCCGTCCCCGACCCCAAATCCCAGCTGTGGGGGCTCACGGGGAGAGGGCACCCCGGGAAGGTGCCGGGGCTGCCTGCGTCTCCCAGGAGCAGCGTTCCCCGAGCAGCAGCTCCTTCGCCCCAGCACGGCGAAGCTGCTTCCAGCATTTGCATTATAACCCCCCGCTTTCTCAGGTTTATTTCAAAAAAAAAAAAAAAAAAGGAAAAAAAAGAAAAGGAAAAAAAAAAAAAGAAGGTTTGACTACACCTCGGCACACCGAGCCCTCGGGGGAGGGATGAAGTTTTTCCCTTTTTCCTCGCTAAAAGCGGCCGGGCTCCATTCTCAGCCTGCCAGAAACCCCCCCGAAATCCGCGCGTTTTGGGGTCCGCGGGAGCAAACAGCGCAACATCGCGGCGAGCCCCCCCCCCCCCGCCCCCAAAACCCCCATTTTTCCCCCCAAATCCACCCCCCCCCGTCGCCACGTCGGGGCCCTCCCCAGGCGGGGCACCCCGGGGGGCTGCGGCTTTGGGGGGGGGGGGGGGGGGGCTTGGGGCGAGCGGGCCCGGGCGGGAGCCCCCGGGGGGGGTTACGGGGGGGGGGGGCGGGGGGGGGGGCGGCGCGAGGGGCAGCCCCCGTCTGGCGCTGACGTCACGGGGCCCGCCCGCGGCTGGCGGCGGCCGCGGGGCCGTGAATGAGCTGCGGGGGGGGGGGGGGGGAGAGGGGGGGGGGCGGGCAGCGACGGCATCGCACCCCCCCCAAAAAAATTAATTAATTAATTAATTAAAGAAAGAAAGCAAGCAAGCGCGGGGCCGCCGCCCCCAGCGGCCCAGCGGCAGCCGAGCAGAGGGGGCTCGGCGGGGCCGTGCCGTGCCGGGCCGTGCCGCTGCGGGGGGGGGGCGCTGCGCCGCGCCGGGTTTTTTATTTCCAATTTTTGCTCGCAGCTGCATTGCCCTCCCCCCGGCTCCCCCCCCCGCGCCGAGGAGGAGCCCCGGCTTTATGTGGTGCTGCCCGGAGAGCGCTCGGCGGCCGGGAAGTTCTTTGTGTCGCCGTCGCCTTCTTTTTTTTTTTTTTAATTTTTTTTTTTCCTTTTTCCTCCTTTTTTTTTTTTTTTTTTTAAATGTATAACTTAATGGGTCTGAACAGCACGGCCGTAGCTCTTCAGCCCAATGTGTCCTGCACATGCAACTGCAAAAGGTCTTTGTTCCAGAGCATGGAGATCAGTAAGTGCCCGTCCGGCTGGGGGGGGCGTGCAAGGGGGGGGCGTGCAAGGGGGGAGTGTGCAAGGGGTAAGCGTGCAAGGGGGGCAGCCTGCATTGAGTGTGCACGCGTGGGGGGGGTGCATGCGTGGGGGGCTGCACGCATGGGGGGTGCACGCGTGGGGGGTGACACGCGGGGTTGGTGCCACTCGTGGGAGGTGACGCGGGGAGGCGACACGCGTGGCCCCGGGGCCACCCCGGCACCGCCGCCTCCCGCACCTCGGGCTCCCTCCTGGCCGCCGGAGCCCCCCCGAGCCGCTCCCCTCCGCCCCCGCCGGGCGGTGCCGGGGGGCCCCGAGCCCCCTCCCGGGGAGCCGTGCCCGGTTGTCCCGCTTCCCCCCCCCCGGTCGTCCCCCCTCTGCTGGCCCCGGCCACCCGGGCTGTGGGAGCTCCGGGGAGCGGCGAGGACAGCGCCTGCCCTCCGTGGCCACCGCCGCCTGGCCGCCGCTGGCCCTCGCCCCTCTGGCCACGAAGGGCTCGGAGACGGGGGAGAGCCGGGCCGGGGAACGGGACTCAGCTGGCTGCGGTGGCGCTTGCTGCGGGGGGAAGGGTTTTGGGGTGTCCCGGGCTGGGTGGCACGCCGGGTCGTACCCCGCCGGGCGCCTCGCTGCGTGCCCCCGGACCCGGACCCGATGGGAACTGGCCCAAAACGAGAGCCCCGGGCAGGGGCTCGCCTTGCTGCGCTCCTGGCGCGGCGCCGGGGCAGGCTCGCTCGCGGGGGGCGTAGGGGAAAGTCGGCCCGGCCGTGCCTGCTGCTGCGGGCACAGACTTTGCCCCGTTACCTCCGGCGGGGTTGCGGAGCGGTTTGTTGGGGCCGGCATCCGTCCCTGGCCGTTTCGGGTGGCTTTCGTCCAGCGTCGCCTGCCCCGCGCCTCCTCCGCTTTCAGCCTCGCTGCGTTCAGGTGTCTGCGTCCCGGGGAAGCTCTGCGGGCGTTCGCACACCGGTGCGGAAACGTGTTCCTGCTGAATTTTCGCATAAGCCGTCCCCTTTGTACTGTATGCACATTTAATCTTGATTTAATCTCATTCGTGTTCAGACAAAACTAAGCTGGATTTGCCTGATTTTATTAACGCTGCCGGTACTGAATAGACCATTATTCTTCCCTGACTCGAGCAGGCCGGGCTAGGCGTGCATACCGATGGCGGCGTGTAAATAACGAAGATACAGTTCTTCTTTCTGTCAGCCAGTCAGCGAGCACGAGCTGTGTCCCGCACAGTTACGAGGAGCAGAGCCTTGACTCCGTGTCTGATCGAGGCTCGTGGGTACGGTAAAAGTTGGGGATACGAACGGGCAGCGCCTTTGGGAGGAAAACCTTCTCTTCCAGGCTGCTGGCGTGAGGGCTTGTTGGAAGCTCTCCGGCTTTCCCATTTCGTGCTTGGACCTTGCAGCGAGAGCATTTTGGTGCTGCTCTTCTTCTCTTCCCCAGCGTGGGACCGGCCCGGTGGGAGGCAGGTGCCCGGGCTGGGCGCTGTGTGCGTGCCACGTCGGGGGCATGTGGGACACCCCAGGACCCCTCAGGGTGCCCCTTTTTGGGGCCGGACGGGCCCCGAGCCCCTGGAGCAGATGGCTGCTGTCAGCCGGCCTGTCCCCGTCACCTCCCGGAGCCCAGCACCCAGCTCCATCACCGCTGCTCCTTCTCCCTTCGTTTCGGCTAGGTTTCGTCGCTGTCGGTGCCTCGATTTGCCTGCTGCCGGCCGCGGGCAGCGCTGGGCTCACCGCTGTGGTACCAGGGGGCTGTGGGGGAGTTGCGGGGGCCGTGACCCCATTGTCCCCTCTGCCTGGCTTCCGTGGGGAGGGCAGAGCTGAGCCTCCTGAGAGAAATTCGTTTTACAGCATTGCTTCCCTCAGACGGCTTGCTTTCATTTACCTTTTCAATACGACTTTGAGGGAACCTCTGGGCAGCTACCACCAGATGCGCTCTCATTTCCCAGCCCAAAGTTACCGCGCCGGCATGCTTCGGGAAAGTGGCAGAGCTGTAAACTCTTTTAATTTAACCCTCTAATTAGGTTAACCGTGCAACTGATCCCCAAAACTATTTCTTCACAGGCTTTGCTCCGCGCGGCGGGCTGCGGCACGGCGGCAGCAGCTGGTCCCTGCGCGGCTCCCGGATTAGGATTAGGATTAGGCCGGGGGGGTTTGGGGAGGGGGCCGGGGCCTGCCCTGGCCGCGCCGTGGTGCCGGCAGCGCTGGGCAGCCAGACGTCTGCGGCAGTGGTCGCTAATCGCCTCGGCGGGGTGACGGAGGTCAGGGGTGAGCTGCGCGTCGGAAGAGTCCGTAAATAACTAATTATTTGGCGCGGCGGCATGCCTGCCTCCCCGCCAGCTCCCTGCTCGCCCGCAGCGGGCAGCACCGCCGGGTGGGTTTGCCAGCATCCCGCGATCGCTGTCCCTCTGCATCCATCCCCAGCAGCGGGGACCTGACCCGCGCTAGGGCTGCTTCGTGCCCCAGGGGGTTCTTGCAGAGGGGCTGAGGTGCCCAGGAAGGGCTGGGACGGTGGGGCGCCCTGGGAGGTGGCAGGGGTCCTGCTGCACCGTGCGTCCTGCAGAGGTCTGGCTTCTGTGCTGGCCTTAGCTGAGGTGCCGGGGGGGCCGAGCGAGCTGGCAGGGAGGTTTCTGTCCGAGGCTCCGAGGTTTTCGCATTCTTTGGTTTAATAGCAAACCAAATGCTGGTGGCTCAAGCAGGGATCGCACTCCTTTCCACTTAGGGCTGCTTTTTTGGCAGGTAGTTTCTCCCCTGACGCCGCATCAGTGGCAGTTCCAGGCTCTTTCAGGACGGCGCATAATACACATTTACTTCTTTTTTCCTCCCCCCTTCAAGTTTTCCCCCAGGAGGTGAGCACCCGCAGGAAAGCCAGGGCTGCCACCGGCCCCTTAGCTGGCCGCAGAGCGTTTTCCCAAAGCGTGCTCAGGTTGTGGCTCTCGGTTTGACTTCGGCCAAACCCAGGAGAATCCCGTGTGTCCCTGGCTGCCTCTCCATCCACGCCGGGCACTGCCTCTCACCCAGGGCAGCCACGGGGTGCACCCCAGCAGCAGCACCGTGCCCCGGGGTGCGCTCCCACCGTCACCCACCCGGCCGGGGCAGCAGCGGGGTCGTAAAGGCAGGTTTGGTTTTGTGCCCTCGAGCAGCGATGTAATCTGAGCGTTTTATAATCAGGGTTGAATGGGAGAATTAAAAGACGCAGAGGAGGAAATGGGAGGAAAAATAGTCTTTTTTCTTTTTTTTGTTTTCTTCTCCCCTGGGTGAACACCTGGATCGCGTTGCACCGCGCGCCACCGGCGAGGCGGGTCGCAGCCCCGCGACACCCGTGCTCCAGAGGCGCCTCGAATCATGCATAATGCAGCGCGGAAACACGATCTGGCTAATGCCTCCTCTTCCCTCGGCATCAGGGTGTATTCGGGAGGGTGTTTGACACAGCAAGTCCTGTTAGGCTGTGTCTGAAGGTGGTGCATCTCCTCCGCCCCCTGAACAAGCCTCTGGCTTGCCTTCGTTTCACCCGGTATTATGCTTTCAGATCCTGCCTGTGAGAGCACTGGCACTGAAGAGTGTGTGACATGCAGCACCCCTACTGCCTTCCTTCAAGACAAGAGCTCCCAAGGTGGGATCTGACCCCCCCAAAAAAAATTCAGGGTGCTGAATGAGCCTCACAAGTGCTGCTTGCTTTGCAGATGGGGAGAAGAATACCTACCAACACACCTTCCCTCTGCTTATTTATTTCTATTTGCTGTTCCTCACCAAATGTACTAATATTTTTAGCTTTCCAGGGCTGAGAGTTGGCGGTTAGATAAATCCAGCTTTAGAATGAATTTGTAAACCTAAATTATAAATGGATAGACGTGAGGAGACCTTTCCAAGGGAAGTACCAAAATACACGGTGTCACTAATAGGCAGTAATTAGAGTCCAGCTCCTTTCCTGAGTGCAGTCAGTGTGCAGTCATGTCTGTTGGTCTTGTTTCAGGTAACAACAACCGTCAGAATTTGGTAACTCTAATTAGCTAAGAAAGGTCATTTATTTGCAATGGCTTTTCATTTTAAAACCCGACTGCCACTTCGCTTCCTGCAGGGAGATCCGTGCGTGGTGTGCAGTTTATCTAATCAGATCCTTCGGGTTCCCTGACACCGTGCATCTCCTGGTGGCTGATTACATCCGAGGTAATAAAACCTGGCTGGGCAGCTCGCGAGGAGAGCTGTGCAAGGGCCACTTTGCTGCAATTAGCTAGAAACTTTGTTCACACCGTGAGCACACTCCCAGACGTCCATAAAGCAAAGGAATCATTAATGTCGCTGGGGATGTTTTTCGCAGTGCTCATCCCGTCTGCGGGGCGAAATTGCCGCCTGATTATTTTATAATTCTTCTGGGTGGCGGAAGGTAGGTCGCTCGGCAGGTCCTAGGTGAGGAAACACGTCGGGGATCAGCCCTGCGGAGGCACTGCTCGCGCTGCACCAGGATTTTGGGGCAGGATTCCCCTCTGTGGGACCGGGATCTGACCTTGCCTCTCTGCCTTTTGGATCCGGTCCTGCGGGCTGCTGCATCGCTGCGGGCTTGGCAGCCCTCGGGGTGCAGGTCCATAGCACGGGTGTTGTGCACGAGACCACCTACCTGCACGCCTCCGAGCGCCGAGTTCTCAGTACTTGAAGAAGTGTTGGGGTAGTGTCTGTGTGCGTACGCAAGCATACACCCCTCTGTGAAGGTTAATTGATTTAGCACTACAAGAAAATAGTTTAAAAAGAACTCGTTAAAGAAGTCATTGGTAACCAGAGAAAGGAGTTTTTGGGTTTTGTTTTTTATTTTTTTGAAGCAGATGGATTTCAGTTGTAGAAGTTTATCGTCCAAATCAGAGGATTTGGGGAGCTATTGAGAGTGAGGAGAGCTTTGATGCTTTGGCAAGGAATACAGCTTCCAAGGCAGCACTTTGATCTGCATTTTAAATGCTTCTTTGTAATGACAGTTTCACAATTTCTTTTCTCATTTTAAGTCAGTTCTGCAGAGGTATGTTGTGAGAGAAAATAGTAACAGCGCACATTATTCCTGTCTGCTTTGCAGCCAGCTGGAACTTGTAGTTCATCCCAGATCTTTTGGCTACTATGGTAAATTTATGATTACACCAAAAAAAGAAATTAGCAGAGATGTTAAATATTATCAAAGCTTTGCAAATCTTTTGAAATATCTCCAGTGTGAAACCTAAGCTTGCATTAGCATTTCTGCTGCAGCATGTTGTACGGTATTTAGCTGAGCTCCCACCTCACATCGCAGGTTCCTGACTTAGCTTTTTTTTCCACCTGGAAGGAGACGTTACCATTTAGCACATGCATCCTTTTAGTCTTCTCTTGCACCCAAAGACCCTGACTCAGAAGCCTTCTGAAGACAGCCTGCTGCTGCTGGAGCGGTGCTGGTGGGAACCTTTTTCTTCCCCTTCTATCTGCTGCACATCCTCAGATAAACTCTGTTTGGAGGGAGGAGGTTGTCATCGCCTACATATTCTTATACAAGAGAGCTCGTTGCCTTTATGTAGTAGGGATGGAGTAGGAGAGGGGTAGGAATTGAGAACGTTTATTAAGGTTTTTGTTTAAACCTCGTGTAGCATCTTTCCTTCTTGTAGCCAGTTTGGGTTGGGTTTACCTCTGTTGGGCAGTGAGCGGCCTTAAGGATGAAGGACAAGTAGGCAAGTTTTCCCAGATTGATGCAGAGCTGTGTAGTCGCTCTTTTTGTCCTGCTTTTGGCCCGTCCTGAGCTCTGACTCCAAGGTGTACGAGGCTGGCAGCTCTGCTCTGCACCAAGTTCAGCTGGTGTGTAGGAAGGCTGCCCGCTTCATCTGCAAGCTCAATGAGCCCGTGAAGTTGGGTCTTAGGTAAGTGCAAAGGGTAGCAGCGCTGGGATGTCTTAGCCAAACAGCACCGTGTTTAGCTTGCGTCCGTTTCCAAAACGCCAGTGACTTTGTTCTGTTGGATGCCATCCCTGGTACTCTGCATCCCTCGCTGCTACGGGGCGCTGGTGGGGTGGACACGAGGCGGCGCGGCCGTGGGACTTGTAGGTGCAGCTGTAACACTCAGATGCACTGGTGCGTGTTGTGGGGGTCAGGGTGGCACCAAGTCCCCCATCACCTTTCCATTTTTTAACTGAGCACTACTTTTTGAGTGTGTAAAGTAAGGTAACATTGCTAAGGTTATAACTGATACAGTGTCCCCAATTTTCCCAAGTAATCAGACTTCTGATCAGCTGATGCAAGACCAGCTTTACACTCCATGTGGAGCAGGGCATGGTTAATCTATTTGTGGTGTATGGCAGTGTTGTCACAGGCTGTGGCATTACGTAAAGATATCTTGCACATCTTCTGAAACTTGCCTCACAAGTTGTCAGTGTTGGTGGCTGTCCACAGTCCTTTCAACTGGTTCACACATTTGTGTTCGGCGTATTCAGTCTCGCACATATCCTTAATAAAATGCCTCTGACTGGCTGATCTTTCACTTGCGGTGTATATTCAGGATCGTACATCCAGAAATGCAGGTGTTTTTGCACGTGTGAGTTCCCAGATCCATTCACCAGGCCCTGCTCACGCAGGCAGTGACGAGGAGCCGCGCGTGCGGCGTTCTGCTGGCACGAGGCGCGCGCGCTGCAGCAGGTGCAGCAGGATTGCCCGCGTTTGTGAACCTGGCCCAGGCAGCCCAGCAAAGCACGATTTAGCCCTGGAGAATGAGAACTGGTTAACCCCCAGGCCTGGAACATAGTGACAGTGAAAAGAGGCACTTGCAGAGAAATCGATACGACTTTTTAAGAATCATATGCAGGACGTGGTTTGGGGATTTTTTTTTTCGCTCTCTTCATCCTGCCCAATATGTTAAGTAGCTGGTTTGTTACTCTAACCCCCTACAAATGATTGTCAGTAATAATTCTGTAAAACTATGAATCAACTCTGCATGACTTTGTGCAAATAGACTGAGTAATTTCTTTGTTCTTTTCTTCTTACTTTGTAATTGGAGTCTGTAAAAGCCCAAAGGTTTGGTCTTGTGGAAAGCATGATTCATTTATTGGTGTCTGTGCCGACTAGTTATCTTTCAGTAATTCCAGAGTGCTGCTACAAGCCAAGAGTGATTCATACATGGCTAAGTGCACAAACAAATGGGGTCATGGCCATCTGCAGAAACTTTTCTAATCTATTTATGGTATCGGAGAAAGAAGTGGGTGTATTAAGGATGATGGAATAGGTGTCAATTACATTAGTGAATATAACCAGTTAAGTAACACTAACCATTACTCAAAAAACACATCTGCTCCTTGCTAAAGATCACTACAGGAGGTTCTGTTTAAATGCTAGCATAGGTCTGATATGAGAAAAGGATTGAGTGTCTAGCATGTTTCCTAAGGAACTCACCATCGGAATGGCTTTGGTAGTCTCCTCTACCTTCCTCGAGATTCAGACGATAACGTGCGCTGTGTGTGTTTGTAGTAGCAAAGCCCTGGCCTTTGCCGTTGCAGACCTCAGCTATTATATCCTTCACATGCAGAATTTGGCTTAATACATAATTAACTTGTGGTTCATGATGATTGATAGCATTTCTCATTTGCACATCATGCAGAATGGCTGCACGATGTCTCAGTAGGGACGGTGGTGGCCAGGTGGGCTGTCTCTCCTCCCAAATGCATCCTCGGTGCTTCTGAATCTCGGAGGGAAGCAGACCTGCGTCTTACGAGGTGGCTTTCTTCTACCTCTGTGCCATTTTACTAATTGTGAGAATGAATTTTCCCCTCTGTAACTCTGATAACAAAAGCAGTTCTGGCTGCACCCGCTTCAGAATCGCTTTGTTCAGGTTTGGGTGTTTCGGTTTGGGTTAGGCAGCATTTGCTCGTGCCATGCACTTGGGTGCCTGAGTTGGCTGAGACCTGCACAGCGCACGGGGGCTTTGCACCTGAGAGGAGTGTACCCGACCAGACCTTGTGCTTGCAGAGCTCGTGGTGCTTCAGAAACCTCTCGTGGCTGTGGAGGCGAGTGGAGCGCAGCGAGCGCTGCGAGATCTGGCCGTGGATGTGGCCCCGAGCCCCCAGGCCCTGCCACACTCAGGTGCCGCTGGTGTCTGGAGGACTCCAAGCACAGAGCTCCTGGACTTAGATTTCTGTACGTTGAATTTAAGCATCGGTGCTGGCCAAAAAGGTGGAAGAATTTGGCAATGGGACTTTGTTGTCCTTTGGCTGAAGCCGGGAAGGCTTTGACCATCCTGCTGCACATTTGCAGCATGCGCTCACAGAGGGGACCGGGACACGGACGTGCGTGGTGTGCTTCGGAGAGGGAAGTGACCCCGACTGCTGCCCACAGGACTGACGAGCCTCTTCTGATGGCTGAACGCCTTTCTCCTCCTGCCCTTGCTTTATTTAAGTCAACAGATTGTGTAAGCCGCATGCTAGCTTTACCTGCAGGGCAAGTGGGAAGGGAGCGGTGCCATTTGGATGAGTTCCTGAAGACATCTAAGCGCTGAGCACTGAGACCAGCGTTCCCAAGCCCCGCTCCCCACCACCATCCCTCTGAAGCCACTCGCCGCCTCCATCCATCCACCCGCAGCGCTGCCCTGGACGAGTCCTGGGAAATCTGTGTGCCCGTGGGGCTGTGTGTGGGCAGGCTGGGAGAGTCCCCCCGTAGCGTTCCCATTGAGCTCTCTGATCGTTGCGCTTCATGCTAGTAACAACACAAAATGCCCCAGAAGTGATGCTGTGCCCCCAGCCTCGCACACCTCACCCGTGCTGCCCTGCCTGCGGTGCTGCCGGTCATGGAGCTGCCAGCTCGAGGACACCGGCTTGCTGCTAGGGCCTTGGTGGGGAATCAGAGCTCAGTGCTCTGGTGTCAGTCTTGTTCTTGGTGCCGTTGGTGTCCCCAGCTGGCCCGGGCTGCGGGAGCCCTGTGTCCCTGCCGGGGGATGTCATGCTGCTTTCCTAGAGGAGCAGTTCCAGCTCTGCCCATGATTTTCTGCCCTTTCCACCACTGCTGGTATTGTGGTCTCCTGGCTTCAATGACCTGGTCCCGTTGTGTGCAGGTCAGGCTCGTTGGTACTGAGCTCTGAAGGTGCTTTGGCCTGTTAGGTGCTACCGTTAGGACCCTTAAGGAGCAACGTGATTTATGGACACTTGCTTCACACAATGTGGAGTAAAATAATATTAAATTGTGATAATTTTCCGTATAATAAACAGGAGTCTCTCTTCTGTTGTTATGGCTATATTAGTGTAACGGGAATTTGCTTGAATTTGCAGATGCATTTTTCCATTTGAGGATGCATTTTCCACTGAGTGTCTTCCACTCCAGCATGCTCACATACACACACGTAACAGCTTAATGATACCAGTCGTTGGCTTGTGGTGCCATGAGCGTTTTGTGTTTCTCTAGCATGGCTTACTCGTGGCAGCGTACATCGATCGCTCCTTTCTCAGCTCGTGCAGCGAAGGCGGGCGGAGGCTGCCCTGCGGATGGCCCAGAGGCTGCCTGAGGAGCGAGGCTGGGTCTGGTGCAGGTCTGTGCGCTGGGTGCTGTGCGGGACAGCCCACGGGGTTCTGCACCTCCTGGGTCTGCTGGTGGCTCTTAATCCTCTGCATCCTCTTGGGTTTTCTCGGTAAATACTTCTCGGCGTCCATTGACTTGCCACCCAGGCCTGAACAGTAAGGAATGATAAACGTGATGGACAGTCTCAATTTAAAAGATTTGCTCTCTGCTTTTTATTAGTGCAGCTTTTTTTTTTTTTTTTTAACAAACAAAGACGGCTGCATTTATATAACTTAAGTTCAGAAAGTAGCCCTTTCAGACTGGGGGGCAGCATGGCTGCGAGGGCTCAGCCCAGCTGGTGTGGCTGGGCAGCAGGGGAAGGCTCACACCAGGCTTACAGCCCCGTGCGGGTATTCAGGGATGTCCCTTTTGACTTGACCGCAGGGTTTTGCTGCTCTTCAGCCCAAGTGCGCTCCAGGCTCAGCAGGTTCGCAGCTCGGGAGGTGCTTTTCATCCCCTCCCGTCCGCTGCCTGCTCTCGGCGGGATCACGCTGTATCTCGCAGCCACGTGTCTTCCTTGGTTATGCTTCCAGAGATTCACAGACCCACGTTCAGGCTCTATTAAATTAAGCAAAGCGACCTTTAAAAATCCACATTTCAAGTGGAAGGAATGCTTTATGTAATGCAGGGGTATGCGAGGGGACCTAAATACAAGCTTAAATTGGCTGTTACAAAAATAGGTGTAATTGTTTTTCTGCGCAGGGATTTTACGGCCTCTGACTTCAGTGTCCCAATGAAATCCTACATCCAGTCTGCTCAGGGGATGGGGCCACGGGGGGGCTGAGGAGCCACACCATGGGACTAGCTCTAGGAACAGCCTTGCCCTGGTTTGCTAAATCAGATTTATCTGTCGTTTGCTGAGGCACTGTTTTGTTTGGAAGGTGGCTGGAGCATCGGTTCCACCTCGCCCGTGTTTGCCCCTCAGGCTCGTCCCGCAGCACCGGGGCTGGCAGGGGCGCAGGGTGTCATTTTTAGGGCTGTAAGGGCGAGCAGGTGAGAAACGGGTTGTTCCTGCAGCTGTGCCCTCCTGACTGCGAGCATGCCAAGAACCACAGCATTGTTTTCCAGCCTGATCAATGCAGCTAGTTAAAGCTGGATAATTTCACGGCTGTAGGCACTTCTGTGGGCTTGGAGGAGAGCAGTGGCTTTGTTTGCCCCAGAGCTGTCACCCAGCTGCTCTGGGACTGGGAGCCCGAGGAAGTGAAGGGTGTTGTGTTTTGACCCTGCATCCTTACAGCAATCCAGATAGCCTTTCCTCTTTCTATATGTGAAGCCTTTCCGTTCTTCCGTTGGGAGAGACAGAGCGTCGGCTCTCTTGGGTAACAACTGGCCCTTCCTCTCGTGGCCAGCTGGTCCCCAGGTAGCTCCTCTCCGCAGGCAGCAAGGCTCCTCTGAATCTTCCTGGCAGGAATTGGAGGGATGATCATTTCTTGGAGGTATCTTCAGCCGGTTAGGACTTAGAGTTGGTTTTCTTTTGAGCTTACTAAAGGTCTTGCAAGGAGGAAAACTCGTTTGCTTTCCTAGGAGTGTCTTAGCCAGCACATGGGAGGAAAGCCTGGCACTGAGACAGGGTGGAAGAAGCTGAGATGTGATTTGTTTCTTCTTTGGAACTATCCCTTTTTAACTGCCCAAACAGCATTTCAAAGAAAATCTCTGCTCTTCTCTATCTTCTTCCAGCATTGTAATTCTATATAATCACTTTTCTTTTTCAAAAAGAATAGGGCATGATTTATCTATTTTTTTGCAGAGGCAGGAAGGGATAAATTCCAGATGTTGCTGGTGTACACTTTTTGCCTCTGTTTAATGTTTAGTGGCTTTCAGTAAATACGCTGCGAGAGGTGGGGCTGATGTTTTTATTCCAGGCCGAATCATCCGCAATAAATCCCATCTGCCGACGGGGGAGCGTATCTTGGCTGGGCGCTGGTGCGGTTACGAGCTGCTGCTGGCTGTCCGGCGTTGCAGAGGCGGTGGCCGGCAAAGCCTTGCACGCTCGGGAGCGCGTTGCCCACGGTCCGTGCAGTGAAGTTGCGAGTGGCGATGAGAAGCAAAGCCTGAGGGTGGCCCGAGTGCTCCTCTGGGGTCTTTGCCCTCGCTGCTTCAGGGCTTTGCCGTCCCCTTCCCACCTTGCTGCTGTGCTCTGCAGGAAGCGCCGCGTGCGCAGCCCCGCGCAGACCCCACCGCTCGGCACCACGGGCGCTTCTGCTTTCAGCCAGCTCGGCGGCACCCGTGTCAGTGGCACCCCGATGGCCCCACTGCTGGCACGGGGCTGGCTCCTGCAGCCAAGCCTCGCCACGTCAGCGCCCACGGTGCTTTTGCCCGCTTTTGGGAATCTTTTTGCGAATGCAGCCAAAAATCGTTTTCCGGCAAGTGTTGCACAGATGCATAGCGGGACAAACGTGGCTTGCTCCGTTCCGTGCTTCGTGTCGTCGCTTGTTTGACCAAGAACATCTTCGTTGTGCCGGCAGCCAGGTCAGTTGCACAACTGGGGTCAGACAAAGCCGCAGGCAGGTGCTGGTCCAGCCAGCCCAAGTGCTGGGGTTGCGGCCACAGGAGGGCTGCGGGCACTCTGCCCTGCTCCTCAGCTGATGATTGCATTTGATAAAGAAAACAAAGGTTATGTGTGAATGGAGGAAAGGAGGAGAGCCGGCGCTGGCTCAGGTCAGGGTCAAAGCACTGACTTTAAACCTTGCTCCTTCAGAGTTTGATTTGCGTTTCAAAAGTTGGCAAAACGCATGGGGGAAACGAACGGCCAACTGTGAGCACACGAGAGGCAGGCAAGTCCAGAGGGAGGCAGGGAGCAGCTTCCTAAAATCCCGCCTGACTTTGGAGAGTCCAGGCTCGCTGCTCCCATGTTGCCAAAACGCCCCGGGCGGTAACACCACACGCTGGGCTCCAGCGTCGCCTCGGCTCCAGCTTGTCCTTGCCGTGAGCATCGCCCTGCGAGGGGCAGGGGCTGGCTGCTACCTCCTGCTGCCTCCTGCCCTTCCCTCACTGGGGAACGGCCGGTCCTGACCCTGCTGGCTGCACACACAGCGAGGAGCAGGAGGAGGTCACGGCTTATTACCACGAGGCAGCGTTGGGCTCGGGAGAATCCCTTTTCTTTCCTTCCCATCCCGATAAATGCCGGTGCCGCTTCCAGCTCAGGTGTGTGCCCACACACCGGATCCGTCAGCTGCCCGTTGCCCTGTCCATACCAACGCAGGCGACCCCTTGCCTTGGCACAGCAACATTTTCCTGCCTCCTGAGCACAGGGAATGGATTTACGATACCTCCGAGCTCCTTCCTCTAACTCAGCGTGACTAAAAAGCAGCGAGCTGGCCGGGCCTGCGGGTCCCGAGCTGCTTAGCTGCTGCAGTAATTTACAGCCACTTGCTGACCCTTCATCTTTTCCTGGGGTGAGAAAGTTGCTTGTGTCTGCCCTCTCGGGTGCGTGGAAGATCCCGTCTCCAGCCCCGCAGGGAGCACTGACGGGTTTCTGCCACCTCCTCAACCCCTCCAGGCCCGTGCTGCGGCCTGCGAGCCGGGGCAGCCGCGGCGCTGCCAGCATGTTCCCAGGTTAAAGGTCTCGTTGATAGGCCGGTAGGACTTCAGAATCCGACTGTGGCAGGTACTAATTAGTGCCGTTATCAGCGACAGACGGTCCTTATGGGCTCCATAAAAAGGCTACGTGTGCAGGTGCTCCCCGCAGAAATCCCCTGCGGGATGGCGTAGCGGCCGGCGTCCCGCGGGCGCTCCTGAGCCTCCGGCTTTTGCTGGGAGTCCGCAGGGACTCGTGCCCGTGGTCACATCATGTCTGCGAACGCTGAGGCGCTGCTAACCGACAGCCCGGAGAGAAGTAAGGGATTGCCTTTTTTTTCCTACCTTTTTGCTGCGTTGTGCCTCATGTAAAATGCCTCTGGTATCTCTGCTAGAGTTTGTGCAGGGCTCGGCCGGGGGCCTTCACCCCACGGCTCGGATGGCTCCTGGCAGAGACCACACCAGGGACAGGAGCTCCGGTGCTGCTGGATGTGGCGGGGAGGTCTCTGGGGTGGGCTGAGCGACCCTGAGCACTTTGTGGGCCTTTGTAGGGTTTCAGCGATTCGTCGGGAGAGTCGGCTGGCAGCGCTGGGGGAGAGCGGTCCCAGGAGGGCCCCGTGCGCTGGCACAGTCGGGAGCTTGGCCTGCACCTGCTGGGGTGGAAAAAGAGAGTGGGGTGGGTACTGAGAGCGGGACGGGGCGGCTCGTGTCGGGCTTGGAGCTCCTGGGGGCTGTGGTGGCTGCAGGTGTCCCTGGGGCCACCGTGGTTGGCTGCAGGGGGACCTTACGCGAGCCAGCCCCCGGCGTGGTGGCTCCCGCAGGGACGGGAGCTTTCTGCTTGCTTCCAAGTGTCCTCAGGCCGCTGCTCAATTTAGAGGCATCTCCAGGGTCTGTGTGTCTTTTGTAGCAAGAATTTTGTTCCGTTTGTCATTGCTCAGGTACGCTAGTGACCAGCCTTACAGAGAGGAAAAAACTTCTGCGTATCTGTGAAATTAGATCGACGACCTGACTTTTTTCAAGACTCTCACTGAGCGTGGAAGGGGCTGCCTGTGTTCAGGGCGGACAAATGGAGGCCTCAGGAGCCCGGCTGAACCAGCCTGGGGTTTCAGCTGAATCAGTTTGCGAAAGAGCCTTTGCTGTATTACAAGACATCATCACTGCATTTATGGGTCTCTCTCCCAATTTAGATTTGAGTTTTGAGAGTACCTCAAAAGTAAGGCGTCGTTGCCCAGATGTGGTACGCCAAGCCTGCTAGAGAAGAAATGACTAAATAAAGTGTTAACAAGTGCTGAATAAATGATTTTAAAAACAGCTAATCAATTGTTATAGAGCCCAGGAAGTCAATAGAGTTTATGACCTTGGCTTATAACCACACTTAGATCTTTAACGTGCTCGTAATACCTACAGAGCATTCATTAGGCTTTTATCAAGCATTTATCAGCAAAAGTCATAATCTAAAATGAGACAAAAAAGAATTATTATTTCAGTTGTGGTTCTTAAAGCCTGACGGCACAACTTGGTTGTGCAGCAGGACGGTCTTTGCTAGTGCACGAAGGCTGCAGAATGCCACCGTGGCGCGAGGAGCGTCGTGGTGGCAGCGCTGCACCTGGCTGGGGCACGCCGGGGAGCAGGACGTGCCGCATCTCGTGGTGACGCCTCGAACGGCAGGCCTGGGGGTATTCGTTGCTTCTTGTCAGAGCTCCAGTGTCTCTCGTGTTGTTACCTTGCAGGAGGTGGTCGCGGTTGCGTGATGGCTGTACAACTTGCACCGTCGCCTTGCCCTGTGATTTGGGAAGGCGTGTGAGCAGGGAGCTCTTCTGGCCCCGCTGCTCTTCCCGATTTACCCGGCCTTCCCTGTCCCACGCTGTGTGCGCGTTTGTGCCGTGGGAAGGGAGGCAAAGATGCAAGTGCGAGCACGCAGTTCTCGTAGAATATAAATAGCAAAAATACGTTATTATGTTTTTCTTTTGGGTCGAGTCATTCCCTACAGTCTCCAGTCTCTTTTGTCACACACTTCGGAGGTTTTTATTCCTACCAGATGGATATTATTTGCAGTGGGGTGCGGGACATTTCAGTAACCTTGCTGCCAGCTTCATTGTGCGGCCCAGCGAGGAGCTGCGTTTTCAGACCTCAGTGCCTGCGCAGAGGCGGGGGAAACCTCTGTGGGCTTTGAAACGCTGCCGTCTGCACGGCTCGGCTCCCGCTATCAGATGGCTTTCTGCCTCGCCTTTGTTGTCTGGGTCCTTGTCTGCAGCTGCAGCGTGCCCGGCCGGGGCCAGGAGCCGCGGCTCGGGGGGAGCTGGGGGTGTCCCCGCAGGGAAAGCCAGCGGAGAGGTGGGATGGGGGCGCAGGACCCGGGGCACAGCCCAGCATGGGCTGGGTGGTGGCAGCATCAGACAAGGCTGGCACCACGGGGGACCCCTGCCCGAGCCTCCACGGTTGCAGGGCTAAGTCCCTCTTACATGGGGTCCAAGCAGATCCTGAGCACCGCTGCTCCCCAGACCGACCCGAGGGGGACGAGCTTTCACTGGGCCTTTTTTTTTTTTTCCTCTAGTCTTTAAACTATTCCGCTTTCCCCCTTCTTCCTGGTGACTGCTGGATGTCTCCAGCATGGATGCCAGGCTCTAAGTTGTGTAAATCAGACATGAATCCCTACTACCAGGAGGGGCCCGGTTTGTGGTGCTTAGGGACATGGTTCAGTGGTGATACTGGTGGTAGGGGGACGGTTGGACCAGATGATATTGGAGGGCTTGTCCGACCTCAATGATTCTGTGATTCTGCAGAGCCTCTGCCTCTGTGAGGGACAGCCAGGAGAGCCCCGGGGGGCACAGGGGGGCACAGTGAACCCTGTGGGGCCTCGGTGCCTGCCCTCCTGCTTCTCCTGGGTGCTGGCCTCGGGGCAGGGGTGCAGAGGGAAGGGAGGAGATGCCCTCGCTGAGGAGCTGCTCGCCTGATTTAGGAGGAGATGCACTTCAAAGTAAAAGGGTGAGGTGGAGGGCTTCCATAAAAAGTGTAACTCGGTGCGAATGCCTTGCCTGTTGATTTCTTAGCGGTTTGGGTAAAACCCGTCCAACACTCAGACCTCACCTGATCCCAAAGGCTGGGCGCTGCTCCCCTGCAGCACTCCCCGCTGAAATGCCCAGCTGCACCGTCCTTTGTGGCGCTGTTGTCAGTTTGGGTATTTTGTTATATTAGTCTAAAAGGGTTTGTTTCCATAGCTGCGTGCCGCTGAGAAAGCCTCGCTGTAGGACCTGACAGTCTTCCTGTGCACGCGTACCAAAAATACTCCGCAGGCGGCCGGCTGGCAGGTGCCGGGCCCCGAGGGCGCGCTGGGTGCTGGACCTGGCGGTGGCTGCGGGGTGGCTCGGGGTGCCCCGGGGTGTCCTGGCTCCGTTGCTGCTGGAGGGATGGAGTTTTGGAGATGGGGTAGGGAGTGGTGGGGAGAAGAAGGTCAGGCCCTCTTTAAAGTGCGTTGGGTGAAGGATTGGTGCCAGCTGGCTGCAGGAGCAACCAGACTCCCCCTCTCGCTCCGAATTCATCAGGTTTGACCCCAGCTGTTGTTTCACCTCGCATTGGGAGCGGGTGGGCTTGTAACAGCTCCACAACCAGTCTGAGCTGCTGGGGGAGGTTTGCTTGGCCGGTCCCTGTGCTGCTGGTCACCCCTGCAGGACCAGCATGGGAGCTGTGGGCCCTGTGACCAGGTGATGTGGCTACCACTTGTCCCACTTGTCCCCGGTGTTTGCCAGTCCCGTGCTGAGCATCCTGAGCCAGGAGGTGCTGCGGTGCCCGGGGTGCTGTGGCACATCTTGCAGCACTTTCTGTGCAGGATCAGCCCCCCCTGCCCGGTGGGCTCTGGGTGCCTGCTGCAGCCCGTGGCACCGGGGCCTCTCCGGGGAGGCTGGGTCGGGTTCCCCTCCGTGCAGCACCGGGCACGTCTGAGCCTCCGTTTGGTCTCTTCTAATGCACGGCTCTAAGCACTCGGTAATAGTGTTTTCTTTCTGGCAGAGACGAGGGAGGGCTTTTAATAGGTCTTTTGTTTTCCCTTCCTGCAGTTCTCTGGCAGTAACTTGCCATTAGCTCTAGCACTTACTTGGGGTATTTGCGTGGCACGACATCTCGCTGAGTATTTTTACACGAGGGGACCTCCAATGTGGAGAAGCAGATCGGCTGCCCGGGGTCGCACGAGGGATGTGTCAGAGCTGGGTCTGGGGTTCAGCCTTCCTGACTGCTGACTGCTCCCTCGGCTTGGCGGATAGGGAGCATTTTGGCTCAGCCCCTTTCACGGCGATGAACGGCGAAAGCAGAATGCGAAGGCTTCGTGGAAGACACTGCGCTGCTTGCCCTCTCCGTCGGCAGCCTGCGCTGGACCGAGGAGCCGGGGTGGTTGCCTTTCGACGAGGTGATGCCCGGAGGCAGAGGGCATCCCAGTGGGGTTTGCACTGTGAAATCCCACAGGTTGGACGTTCCCACTGGGCCCTGTCCCGGAGCCGCTGCCAAGCCATGGGCAGGGGTTTGGGCTGGCACCTCGCGCCTCCCTCCTCCATCCTGCACCACCACCGTGCAGGACGGGCTCAGGATGCTTCCCGGGCCGTGTGTCGGGAAGGGGCACGGCCGGGGTGCGCCCCGCTGCGGGGCAGGGATGCTCGGCTGGGGTGGGGACGCCCTGTGGGGACTCACCCCGTGACCCCAATGTGTGCGGATTTAAAGTCGCCCAGGCAGCGCCCGGAAAGAAATGTGCTTTTGAAATGCAGTCGGGATCACCCCCACTCCAGCTCTCGCAGGCACAGATGCTCAGCTGACACCAGCTAAATAAAAACCTTTTAGCCCATGCCAGGAAGTCTAGAGCAAACTGCCAAAAAGCATCTAGGACCAAGACACAAAACCAAGTCAGGCCTGAGCAAAGCACTTAGAAATAACGGATGGAACTGATGGGCTTCTGTCTCTTGAATTTTAGCACATGAGATGCTTCAGTCTCGGGGTTTTGTTGAAATAGAATAGTGCAATTTTAAAGGGTTTCGGTAGACGCAAAGCAATTAAGTCCCCTCGCAACCAAGGGAAGGTTTTTTTTTCCTTAATGCAGACTTGACGTGAAGCAATTGTGATCCCCCCCATCACTGCACTCCCCAGCTTTAAATCCAAGATGAGTTTTGCCGAAGGAGAACGTTCTTTGTGTAGCTTTTAGCTATATTCGGAGATGGGACCTAAGCCCTTGCCGTGTGTTTGTGTCCCCCTTGTGCTGGCCGCGTGCTCCTGGTGCTGCGGTGCAGGAGAGGGGCCTGCTACGTGCACAAGTTGGTAGCAAGGTTCTTGCAGTTTCTCTTTTTTTCTTTTCCTGACAAGAAGACATAACAGAAAAATTGGCAGGCTCGTACTTTTTATTATTGAATTAAAATCTATTAAATACTAACCGAGAGCCAAAACCTGAAATCCTGATTAGGCAGTGCTGTCGGTGAAGTGAAATGCGTCTGGATCTGGCGCTCCCCTGCATCCCGTGTGTATGTGCGTGTGCATTGTGTGAAGAGCGAGCGTATGAAACTCAAATAGAGGTTTTAAATAGGAATAACCCTGGCAGCTATTTCTCAGTGAATCCAAGGCTGCGATGCGTCTGGCTCTTGCCAGCAGGAATTGCAGAGGCAGCTCGTGCACGCCCCGTGGCTGATCTGACAGCTGCAGCGCCGGGGCCGGTTCACAGCCCGAGTGCTGCTAAGCAGAAGCGATGGGGTTTACGCGGAGCAGGTCCGTGCCTGGGGATGTGCTGCTGTGCAGAGGGCCCCTGGGATCCCGGCGAGCCCGGCTGGCTCCTACCTGATCCCGGTGCCCTGAGCGTGGAGGGAGGGGACGAAGCTGGTGGCACGGGGCTTGCAGAGCGTGGCTCAGAACCGGTGGCGTTGCCCCGTCCCTGCTGGGCTTGGTGTTCCCATGTCTTGCTGAGGAGTCAAAAGCAGTAATAGTAAACAAAAAATTAAGTTGCGGGCACTCACTGGAGAGTGACCCGCCGGAGAGACCTGTGGGGTCGGATCCTGCACCAGGTCTGCAGCCCCTGGAGGCAACCCTGGCAGAAATCCCGCAGTAGTGCGCAGAGCAAGGTGTCTCCATGGCCTCGGGCTTCACCCTGCCGGGGAATACACGGCATGGGCACGGCTGGGCGACTCCTGATAGGACTTGACCTGTGCTAAAAACCTTTAAAAAGGCTTCCTGAGGTCTGGTCTGTTGACCGCAAGGCATGCGGGGTGCTGGATGGCACGTGCCCCAGGAAGATGTCCGTGGCACCTGCGATGGGATGAGGGATCCTGTCTGTGTGGGGTGAAACGATGCTAAATTAAACTCTCCGTAAGGGGAGGAAAGCATCCAGCCCCGTTCTTTACTGCTCATTTTAGTAATTTCTTCCAGATAACCTACACATCTGTGTCAGTGCAATTAAAAGAGAAATTCTGCCTAATGAACAGTTGTAGCCCTTGGGCTATTGCGGAATGAGCAAGTGAAGTTGGAAACAGTCTTATTAAAATAATAATTAAGAAACAAGGGTGGGGAGGCAGAGGGAGGCGCAGCGAGGTGGCGGTGGGATGCAGTAGGGCGAGGAGCCGAGGGACGCTGCAATCAACCCGCTGCTGACCTTGTGGTGCTGCTGCCCCTGCCCCAAGGGAACATCAGTGGGGTGTGGGTGCAGCGGGGGCTGGCCGTGCCCCCCACACCTCTTATCCTGCCTGTGGGTTTGGCTCGACCTGTGGCACAGCCAAGCAGAGCCATGGGGCCCCAGCCCCCCGGAGCAGAGGTGACCTGGCCGCAGCCCCACAAGCACGCTCGCTGCTCGCCGATCCGCCGTGGGCAGCCTCGGTCGGGGCTGCTGAGCCGTATTTTGCATATATCCTCTGAGATCTGCGACAGCTGATAAAGCTCAGCAAGGGAGGAGAGTTTCTTGGGTTAGACAGGGTTGTATCTGCTTTTGTTTTTTTTTTTTACAGAAAGCTGTCCTTTGTCAGGAAAAAGTAGGAATGCTGTGTGCACCCCCATTGTTTGCAGCGACTTTTCTTGCTGGGTCGCTGTCCTGAGGACAGCGCCCGCCCAGGCTGAATCGGCAGTGATGGAGACTGGCCAGTTTGCTATGTGAGACAGTTTCACCCTTCTGCTTTCAAGTAAATAAAAAAATAAAAAGTCCTTTTCAGCGTTAACCCTTTGAGTTTTAATAGCGTCTCTCCACAAATCCTTATTTTGTAGCAATTAATGCTCGAAGCTAGCTTTTTAAAACTTAACCACTCCTCTGTAGAAATGCATGTGGCCACAAAGATAGCGATGTCTCAGAGTAACAATAAAAAAAAATAAGCAAATGCCAAACAATGCTGCTGGAATGGTACATCGGAATGATTTTAGTGGGATTTAGATCTACAAGCTATGGAGGTTTTTTGTTGTTTTTCTTTCTTTCTTTCTTTCTAAATGGTTGTGAACCAAAGTGATTACTTATCATTTTCGTTTTAACTCCATCTGACAAATCGTTTTAGATGGAGAAAGCAATACTGCATCTTTAAATGGCTACTCTGTCAGCGCATCTTGCAGGGCTTTAAATGCCCTTTGTTATCGCAGTCTAGACAGGACGCAGGCGGAATATTTGATATGTTATAAGGCAAAGATTTGACAAGGTTGAATTAATTTACTGGCTTATTTAAAACGGTATTTCAAAACATTTTTCTTTACAAACTTGTCTTTCTCTCTCTGCCTATATATATTTTTTTCAAAGTTAGTGCCGTATGTTTCAACTGTTTAGACTGGGAGAGGAGACATTAGCTTACTGCAGCCTGCAGTACTTTAATTGCCCTTTTTATGACTGTCTAGACATCATGCAGATGCATGTTTGTGGTGAGAAGACATTTCCCCCTCTGGTTATACGATAGTCTGAAACCTTTACATTGCCTATCTCCATACCCCCTCTGTCCTGGAATGCGTTTTACTCCCTCCATCTCTGAAAAAATCACTTCTTCTCTGGTTAATTTTTCGAAGGACGCTTCCGTCCCCCTTTTTCCGTGCTTTTCCCCCTTTTTCCGTGCTTTTCAGGGTGTTTATTTGCAGGTGCTAATGCTTTCGGGGGGAATGAAGGTACGTGGAGCAGACCCCTTGCAGTCAGTCCCGGCGGTGGGGTTGCGTGCCGGTCCTTTGGTGCGGATCCCCGGCTGTACCTGCGTGGATCTGTGCGGGTACCCGCGCACATGGCGCTGCCTGTTTGTTTGTGTTCCCCCGCGCCATGAGAGCCCGGCCAGGTTTAAGAATGAAAATATCAGCAAGGTTTGAATGGGTTCCGAGTTTTAGTTATGCAAATCGGGTGCATTAATTAACCCCGTTGCTATAGCTACTGCTTTATTGTTAAACGCAGTGAAAAGGGGACAAGCTGTGTTGCTGGATAATCCTCCCCTCTGTGCTCTTCTTCCCCCGGCCTCCCAAAGTCTTCCTCCGCCCCGGCGCGAGGGCAGCTGCTGCGCCGCCGTCCCTGTCCCCATCCCTGTCCCCGTGGGCAGGTGGCGGTCGCCCGCAGCGGCCACTGAAAAGCCAAACGAGACGTCCCCTCGGCGCAGAGCGAGGGGCGCGGGGGGACGGGCGAGCCGAGGGGCTCCTCGCCCCCGTGGCCTCGTCCCGCCGGCCTCCCCGAAAACCCTTTGTTGGCGCTGACCTCGCTGGGCGGCCGTAAATTTTCCGCCGTTGGCCCCGTGTCATCAATCTGCCTTCTGGTGGCTGCGCCGCATGGGAAAGGTCCCGGCACGGGGTGGGGGACAATGGAGGGGCGCAGATGGGATGGGGACGGGGATGGGGATTGGGACGGGGATGGGGATGCGGCACCTCGTCCTGCCCAGGCGGTAAGAGGAGCGCCAGCCCAGGTCTTGGCCCCAGAAACTGGCCCCGTTCAGCACTGTTGGGGCTTACCTGGGAGAAGAACTGCCTTTTCTGTGTCTGCTTCAAGACTCACGAATGCAACCCACCGCCACAAAATGTGGACCTTCGGCATACCTACTGCTGAAGTGATTTCAAAGCTTTCTAGGGCTGTTGCTGCAATCAAGGTGGAAGTTCATTACCTTTTAATTTAATCAGACCCAGGGTGGTTTTTCTCACCTCCCCCATTTGCCCTGGAATATGTGTACATAAATATATATATATAAAAATATATATTTTTTTTTTTTTTTCCACATACCTGCATGAGAGTACATACATACGTTCCCTCCTGGGTACTGGGGTGGCATTCAGACCAGTTCAAGAACTGAACTTGAACATTGCAGTGACCAAACGCAGTGCGTCTGTGGGGGCACTTGGGTGCAATTTGCATTTTTATCTGCAGTGCCCGATTGTCTACGACTTCAGATTGCATTTGTTTCTTGGAAATAACTGGCCTCGTGAAATGTCACTTCTTTTGCAAGCGAAAGCTGCAGAGCTACGTAGAAGATAACGGCACTTAAAAAGAGGTACAGAAAGGAGACGTGTCCCGCTGATAAGGCCCTGGGCAGAGCTGAGGAAATCCGGTTTCGATTACAGCCCAGCGTGGCTCTGGCCAGCTCGTCCCGTCTGCATTTCAACACCCGTCTGCTCCCGGGCCGTGCCGCAGGCTGGGTGCCATGGGGAGGAGGATGAGAAGCGGCACGGGGAGGGTGAGGAACGGCATGGGAGGCTGCAGGGGGCCTTGCCTCCACTGCCTTGAGGCCTGGGTCAGCCAACACAGTAGCCACATTAGCACGCTGCCCGGTGCTGCTGCCTGACCTGTGTCTTCTGCAGGTGCCCGTGCCCCGGTGCTGGTTGCCACGGGGCCACGGGATGCACTGGGTTCATGGGTAGCTGTACGAGTGGGAAGGGAAACTTCCCCGAGGATGGCTGGTGGGGTGTGTGGAGGGAAGGCCCCGTTACCGGCAGCACCCAGCGGTACGAGGCTGTGGTCCCTGCCCAGGCGGTGCCCGATTCGGGTGGCAGCCACCAGCCTCGGCATCCCCGTGGTGGCTGGTTTGGGATGGGGCATCCCAGGCAGGGCCTGCGACACCTCGCTGCGGTGTTCGTTTCTGTAACATCGCTGTGGCGTGCTGCACCTTCCTGGCGTGCAGAATTAGGGCTGCCCCGGTTCGATCCGCCTGGCGGCTGGTGAAATGAGCGCCCTCGGGGTCTCCCCTGCCGCAGGCCGGAGCAGGCCGCGGGCACCGTGTGCGCTGGGGGCTCTCGCGGTGCAGGCCCGGTGAGTGGCTGCAGCTCCTGTTACATCCAGCGACAGGGCTCCGGCAGTCAGGACCCGACCCTCTAATTGCTGTGAGCTTTCTGCAGAGGTGGCGAAGCCCTCCCTGGATGCAGTGTTTGCTCTCCTCCGAGCGTCCGTGACTGGCAATTTGTCTGTCGAAACAGATGTGGGCAGCAACAAACATCTATTTCTATAACTAGAAACAAATTTGGTAATTGCCTCTTTCAACAGGACTTGCTCAAGCAGGAAATGAAATTCCTAAATGGCAGTTAGCAAAAGTATTTATAGCTAAGTTCATAAATGAGACGTGCTTTCCTTTGTCATGAGATTCTGCTGCTTGGAAGGAAAAAACCTCCGGCAGCAAGCCGCATATCGATCAGGAGTGTTTCCAGGGTACGCGAAAATACTTACTTATTAATGTGTTTATTTTTACTATCTGTAGCAACAGCCCCGACAGAACCTCTTTGGTCTTCCAGGGTCACTTGGCAGGGTTTCATCCGGATGTTGTGTCTGTGTCTTTTCAGTGATTTTCGGCAGAGTCAGTCTGAGCCGTGCTGTTCGGGGGTGCGTGAGGCCTGTAGCTCTTGGCCCCGTCTCCCACCCTGGATGCTTGTGGTGCTGAGGAGGTTTTTGGGGCCGTGCCCCCTGCTGGGGTGAATGTGGGGTGTCGGGGTCTGATGGAGGGGTGATGGGGGGTGTCGGGGTCTGGTGCTGTGCAGAGCCTCAGCAGACAGGGGCGATTCGCCCCACCTTGGAGGGGCCATGAGAGCTGCTCAGAATTTCCTAGTGAGCAAGCAAATTTGCTTATCTTTCAAGTGCAAAATCAAAACTACTTTTTTCTTTTAACTCCCTCGAACTGTCCTTACCCTTGGGAGAAACTTCAAAAGCGGCGTACTCCTTGCAGGAATTTCAGTAGGCTTGGATCGAGCTTACTGTGCTTACAATATGTCGTCTGAAAATACCGGAAGGGGAGGGAGCACACAAAAAGGGAGGAAAATGGTGGGAATACACAAAATTTTAGAGTCCAAGTGTCCTGAAGAACCTCCTTAGTTCCCATTGCTCTGGCGGGGCTGGTCAATGTCTCTCAGACTTTCTCTAAACACGTTACCAGCTGACAGGTCTTTGCTGGGAGCCAAAAGGTGTCCCAGCTGTGAGAGCTGCCGACCCCAGCTCGAAGGTTTGCGATCCCCATGTGAAAGCTGAGTGCTGCTGTGTCCATCAGTCCCTTTTGGCCTCTGAACGCAGCCCCTGCTCCTTTGGGCCCCCTGTGGCTGCAGCCATAGCCCCGCCAGCCTGGGAGGTTCACCTGCAGGAACTGGAACAGCGCTGTGACCGGGGCAATCACTGGGTTTTAGGGACTAAGACATCTTCTGAGGCCTGATCCCCCCGATGCTTCCACAGCTGTAAGCACGAAATGGGGCCATTTCCTTTAAAACAAACAGAAAAAGGAGTGGGGGTGCAGGATGAGGCCATCGCCAGTGACTCAGAGGATGTGATGCTTGATTACCCAGGGTGACAAACGAAGAAAACCAACTATATTAAATGCACAGCTAGGGTCCAAGCGTTGACACTACACACATGAGTTCTTGGGCCCCCGTTGCCTATCCTCCAGTGAGGATTTTTCTCAGGCCAGCCCCTTCTGCGGGTCCTGGTGCCAGCATCATCCTGGTGCATTCGGCAGGGCCGAATCCAGCGGGCTCTCCGCAGCCGTCCCGCCTGCTGCCGCGGGCCTGATCCTGCTCTCTTGTGCCTCGGTGTTGCTGCTGCAGCTTCAAGATGCTGCTGGTTTGTGCCAGCGACGGCAGTGTCGTGTTCTGTATCTATCCTCAGTACGTCCCGTGCTGCCTCGTAAACAAACACAATTGTTGACAATCTGATGGGCCCTTTGTATGTGGTTTTATGGAGGCATTATTTAGGAGATAAATGTAGCAGATAAATGCTGACACACAAATATTGCAGCCGTGACTTTGCCTGGTCTGATTGTTTCGAAGATGACCTCGCAGACAAATGGCAGGGGCTGAGTAATCTGCCGTCTGAAGTCCTTTGTTCTTCCGTCTCGTCTTCCCCGGGCACGGGCTCAGGGACCAAGAGCGTCAGTCCCCAACAAGCGGAGCTTGGCGTCTGCTGGGTGAAATCACTCGGTGAACCAGGAGCAGCGCTCGGTGCTGCACCCGCGTTGGCAGCCCTTGGATTCCAGCTGTTGCCTGGAGCTGTTTTGGTTCTTGCTTAAATTAGAGCAGTTGCAATGCGGTGTTTAGCATAATGGGCATGTCCCCTCTCCAGGCGGGGCTGGGATGGATAGGTCGGTGCTGAGCTGCTGCACCAGGCTGGGTTGCTGCTGTGCCAGGGTGCTTTCCTCCACAGGGTGTGTATAAACAGGGTGCTGGTGCTGGCCCGTGGGCTGCAGCAGAGCCCAGGCCCCCTGCTGAAGGGTTGGGGGGTGGTTCCCTGGTAAAAACAGCTCTGAGGGGTGCCGGCACTCAGACGGCTCTTCTCGAATTCACATTCTTTAGCTTTGAGTAGAAAAATGAGGTCCACGGTTTGGCTGCGTCGCTTAACCCACATCCTTGTACAGAGGCTTTAATGAGTATCTGGCAAAGCCATCGCACTTCGGCTGGGCTCAGTTTGTCGAGTGTAACCCACGGGTCCTTCCAGGGGTTGTCCACAGGTTGGTCCGAAGTACGCCCAGACCACACTGTAACATCTGTCCCTGGCTCTCCAGACGCGTGGCAGGCATGAACACAAGCCCCTGGGCTGTAGGGCTCCAGCAGGAGCCCCCCTGTGTGTGCACGGAGGAGACCTGGGGGCCACAGGAGAGCTCTGGGGGAGCCCCCCTTGGTCCAGGTCTGCAGCAAGGCAGCTCAGCGATGCCAGCTCCTGGCCTTTCTGGTTCTCTGCTCACAAAAGACGGTTGGTGTGTATGAGGCAAGGTGGCTCAGCGTGTCCTCAGCTGCCGTTTTCTGCAAGTGGCCGGGACTCGTTCTGTGCCCTGATTACTGGGGCGTGCAAGGTAGCGGGCGGCTCGCAGCTGCTGGTGGAAGGACAGCCCGTGTGCCTCTCCTTGCTCTTGCCGGTGCCTGGGGGCACAGCAGCAGCTGTGGGGCTCTGGGATGGCGGTGGGGACGGGAGGGGAGAGGGTCAGGCTGTCCAGGAGCTGCCGGGATGGATCCAGGCATCTGGCCCGCTCCCATACCCCGACCCACTTCCCCCAGCGCTGCTGCCTTCAGCCAGCGGTGTGGGTGCTGAGGGCGGCTGGAAGGCAGACCCCTCACGTCTGCTTTCATCTCTGTGTCCCCGCTGGCAGTAAGCTCGGTGCCAAGGCAGCAGGGGGCTGTTGGGGAAGGTGCTGGGTCATACCCTTGCTGTGCCTCCCGAAGGCGCTGTAGGTAGGGGAGCAGGGACTGCTGGACCAGGGGCTGGGAAAGCGTTTGTTGTAGGATACTGGGGGAGCAGCCCAGATTTTGGGTGCTGACAGACACTTGCTGAAGCTGGGAGAGAGGGACCTCAGCCTGCCCCTGTTCCATCTGCGCTTTGTGGGGCTGTGCAGGCTTGTTGGGAAGCCTTAAGGTTACCGGCCCCATAGTGCTCTTGGCTGAAGTCCTTGTGTGTCCCCGCTTGGTGCCCCACAAAGCTTGTAGGCGCAGGATTTCGGGGATCACAGGCAGGGAGAAAGATGTGTGGACACTCCTCAGCCCCAGGCTTCGCACCGTTGGCAGCACCTCTCTGATCTGGGCTTCGTTTCTCCCCACCACTTTCCTCTTCAGTAGCCTTATCTGTACACACTCTGCCAAAACATGTCTGTACCGTTATTTATTTTTAAGGCTTTTTTTTTTACATAACTACAGCGCTGCCATCAAGGGCTACAAGGAGCCTGTTCAAGCAAAAAGTGCCCAAAGGTGGGGATGGAGAAAGCTGCAAGGAGAGGAAGGAGCCAGGGCTGGGCACGTGTCTCTGGGCCGCCGTCGCGCTGCTGGGGCAGCTCCGTGTGTCAGAGGTGTTAATGGGACAGCAGAGCAACAGCGCGTGGCGGGGGCTCACAGCGGATCCGCGAGCACTCTTTATTAATTCATCCCCTAGATTTTGCCACGTCTGGCGTGTGTGCGCGGAGCCCTTCCTTCGCAGGGTGCGTGTGGGGCCGTGCTGGGGAGGGAGCAGCGCTGGGCTCTCCTGGATTCCCAGGGTTTATGGAAGGAGCCGGGACACGCGGTGTGACACTGGGGTGCCGCCACACGCAGCTGGCAGCAGGCAGCACTTCCCTTCAGGCTTTCACGACCTTCAGGACTGGCCGTGGTCCTACCATCCCCGGCTGCAGGGCTTGTGCCGGTGCTGCCACGGGGGGGTCCCTCCGCCGTGCCCCGCTCCACGGCACCGCGGGCGCTCGGCCAGGATCTGTTGAATCACGGCGCTGAGTCACCGCCTGCACCAGGCTCCATAAATAACCGGAGGCGCTGCGCTCCGCGCCCCGCACGGCGAGGAGCAGGAGGAGCCGCCGAGGGCTCCGGCAGCAGAAAGCATCTCAGCGCCGCCACTGCCCGAGGGACCGGCGCAGGGGTAGTCCCACCGCCGCTCGGCGCCGTGCCCGTGGCACCGTGCCGCCGGCCGTCCCCGTGCCGCCCCGCGGGAGCCGCGTGCGTGCCCCTGGGCTTCCCTGCTCGCGCCCCGTAATTGCACCCTGCCCTGTTGGGCTCCCCGGCTCCGTGCTGGGGTCAGGCACCTCGTGCAGCCCCGGGAGGACCTCAGTTCCGTCGTTTCCCGCAGCCAACCATACGTAACCTGAACGTCCATAATCCTTAGGTTATGGCTTCGCTGCTAGAGCGGGGAGGGAGAGGGGATGCTGCGGCGTGCCCGCCGAGCTGCACCTCCTCCTATTTCAGCAGGCAAGGCATGAAAGCCTTACTCTTTCTGCCCGTTTTGTTGAGGCTTGCTGGGCAGCGGGAGGAATCTGCACAAAACCATCCCGTCCAGCCTCGGTGCAGAAGTTGCTGCAAGTGTGTCGGAGGCAGTGGAAGCTGGAGGTGAAGGCGCAGTACTAAGCGGGGTTTCTGGGCTGCTGCGTTAGGCACTTACGGGACGTTTCTCTGCGAAAGTGAGTGACGTTGTCAAAAATTGTCCCTGTGTCCAGTGGAAACTAGCCAGTCTTGAGATCATCGTGCAGGTGGGTTGCAGAGAAGGGGGCTGCCACCTCGGGTCCTGGGCTTTGGGGAGCAGTTCCAGCCAGACAGCCCCCCCGTGGGATGGCACCCAGCTCTGTGCTGGCAGCAGTGAGGTCGCAGTGACTTGGGGGAAGGTGCTATTTCCGCAGCACTCTGAAACTTTTGCACTGGTAAAACCTGCGTTGTTCCCCATTGATTCTGTCTTTAGCCTCACGCCCTCTTTACTCACTTCCTTTTGGATTTTCTTACCACTCAAATTAGCACCCGTGTCTAGATCAGGGGAAGCTACTGGAGTTACAGCAGGAGCCAAGCTTCAATTTTCTGCCTTTTCTGTGACCCATGATGCTGTTGAGGAGACCTGGAAATTTCCCCCGTAGCAGCAAGGCTGCGCTCACCAGAGCCGTTTTCCAGATCCGGGGCCGTTCCCCCCACCCCGGACCCAGCTCGGTGGGGCTGCCGCTCAGTCCGGTGGCAGGGGACAGTCCGGTGGCAGGGGACAGTCCGGCACCTTTGGGTGCCCCAGCCCCTCCGTGCCCGACACACAGAGCAACCTCCGAACGTGTTCAGATGTCTTTTCCTGAAGAACGCAGGTGGAGTGAGTGATATTGGGACTCTGGTAGGAGGGACAGTCACGGGAGCATCCGGAAGCTTAGGTGCACAGCCCATCCTTCCTGGGTAATCATTACCTGACGGTTAATTAACTGTCAGGAGTCAGGCTCGTTAGCGAGGTACCTCGCTGTGTCCGGCTCGTGAGCGTGGCCTCGCACCAGGCAGGTGACCGCCAGAGGCCGACAGCAGCAGCGGTTTTTCTTCCACACCCTTAGGAGGATGTTTCCGCTGGTCTGCTCGAGCGTGTGATCGGGCTCATCTTGCCCAAACTGTCCTAGCAATCTGCTTCAAGTCAGAAGTAAGGGGTTTTGAAAGATAAAAATGCCCAGAGGAAGTGAAAGCGAACATGGGAGAAGCAAAGCGTTCTGCAGGGGATTCTCTGCTTTGTTTAATTTTGTCTCAGAAAACGGCTGCAGTTTTAGCACGGTTCACCACAGCATTTATGATTATTTTTTTTTAAACTTAGGAATTGTGGCTAGTGCAGCTCCATTTGTTCAGCTCAGCCATTATGTCCCGAGTACTTTCATTTCTCATCCCTTCTCACGTGATACCAGTACGTACAGAAATCACAACTGAAGCTTACGGATAATCGCTTTGACCTGCGGATGTATGTTATACCTGGCTGAAGGCAGAGGTCTTCTTGGCTCAGACCCCGTCCGAAAGCCGTGCTGCCCCGGTGTTAGCGATAGCTGGAGCATCCGTCATTACCCCAGCGAAGTGCGGGTGTCCTTTCTTTCTCTCTGCACGCCCAGCGGTGCTTCGGAGCATTCATCTCCAGCAGTGATACCCTACGCGGAGGGAAGAGCGTTCGTAAAGTTTATAGTGAGCATTTTGTCACCTTCAGTAAGCCATAAAAAGTAAGGAAGCGCCTTTAAAGTACCCCCCGGCCTTAGCTGCCCCGGCCGCTGCGCACCCGTGTGCGTGCAGAGGGTGGCACCTCGGCGCTCGCAGCGTGACCGCTGGCTCCAGCAGCTCGCCCTCCTGCAGGCACCTTCAGCAGCGTTAAACCCACCCGTGCTAGCGTTTTGTTTGCAAAAAACTCGAGGTGCTCAAAGCTCAGGTGTGCCTTTCTGCCCCTGCTTCTGCCCAGCCCTAAGCGTGGTCCTGGGGGGCTGCTGCCCGCGTGCCCGAAGGACGCCTCCGCACATCGGCACCTGCAGCCCCCGGGGTTTTGGGGTCTGCTCTCGGCCCCGCTGCAGGCTGCCGGGAAGCCCTCATCCGAGGCCACGCGTGCCTCGAAGCGGCACGTGAGTACCCGAGCCCGAATGGGCTCGATCACGAACGCCCAGCCTCAGGGCTGTGAGAGTCTGGGGGGTAAAGGGTTGCGTGCGTGCTCACCGACTGCAAGAGTTGCAGCGTCTAGACGGAAAATACAGAAAAGCAGGTTGTGTCACTTAAATGTGATGTCTGAACCTGTTAGTTTGAAACGTATTCTGGAGTAAAAATTATGCAAAATTAAATTAGTGTGACCTTACTTTGCATTTGGAGGCTGAATTTGCCCATCTTGTAAAGCCTAGTGCATTTATAACACTTCCCTTGGGGAAAATTACAGAGAGAAATGGAATGAGGTCTCTTCTAATTGAAAAGTGACAATGATTAGGAAGCCAAATACAAAATGTGTTGAGTATTTTTTTCTTGTTTTGTTGTGTGTGTGTGTGTTTTAAGAATACCAGTAGAATTATAAATTATGTGCTTTGCAGTTTGGCTTGTTTTTCATTCCCCAAAGGCTTTTTATTAGCATAGCAGCTGAATTGCACTTGTATAATAACATATTAACTCAAAGTTTGTTTTTTTTTTTTTTTTTAATGATCTTTCTTCATTAGTTTGACTGAGCTGCTTGGATAAAATCTTACCGAGCATATCCAGCTTTCCAGTGTGGTGTGGTTTATTTTTTTCCCCTCTGAAAATGAAGCCCATGCAGACAAGTTAAAACAGAGGGAGAGCTGGCAGAAACTTTGATGCCTCAAGTGGGTATGAGTCTCTTGAAACTTGAAAAGCCCCAATTGTGTGTGGAGCTTTTTTGGTTGCGTTTGATTTCTTTTCTTCATTTTCCTTTGTTTTTTTGAAAGGCCACGTTGGGCAACATGAGTGTTCTTGCTGGGGCGATTAAAGCTCCTCTCAGCATACCTGATGCGTTTATTCATAGGCTCGCATGCTGTGTTGTTCGTTTGGGGCTGGGTTTAGGGGCAGAGGGTGCCCCAAGCTCTTCCCTGAGCACCTCCTGGTGCGGGGATTAGAGGATCCTGCTGGGGTCGGCTGCCTGGTGTACTCCAAATACAGCTCGGAGAGGAAATCTTCATTTCAGCGACAGCAACAATGCCGGTGTCAGGGCAGATGTGCTTCTCGTGGTGCTGGCTGTGTGTGTGGTACCAAAACGCTCAGATCCTGGCCTGTGGTGCTGGACGGGGTCAGGTGTGCTCTGCGCAGAGGTTGAGGCGTTTGCTTCCCCGTGCTAAGGAAGGAAAATGGAGACCAGCACGGCCGTTGTCGTGACGGGGTCAGAGCCAAAGATGGGAGCTGATGGGGTTTGTCATTCCGAAGTGCTTTGCCAAAGCCGTTTACAGAATGTTAATTTGCAGCTTAATTGTCCTCCCCCCTCCCACAAAGCAAGATATTAAAATCAGCCTTCTATTTATAAAGCCAACGCCATCGCCGTAACAGACCAGATTCGCGCTGAAATGCCCCGGTTCAGAGCTCGGCACGCGGAGCGTCACCCCGCCTGGCCCCGCAGCGCTGGCTCCCGGGGGGCCCGGGGTCCCGACCCCTCCTGCTGGGCACCTCGGAGGGATTACGGGGGGGGGACGGGCACGGGGGGAGCCCCTGCCCGCCAGGAGCCTTCCCACGGCTCCCGTGCCCACTGCTCCCAGCAGCTGTCCTGCAGTGCCCCAAGTAACGGGGGTGCCCCCATCCCACCCCGTGCTTCGTGCTCCGCTCATCCCGTGTCTGTGTGCGTGCCGAAGGCTTGGCTCAGGTCTCTTGTAAATAATATATATATTCTATATGTTTTCCTTCTCCCCACCACCTCTAAGTCCCTGCCACTGCGACCCCTGGCTCTTCCTAAGGACCAAAACTTCACCCGTGTCGCCAAACTGCCCTGAGCATTTCGGCAGGACTTGGTTCGCTGAACGTGCCTCTCATTCTAGGAAAGGCACTTTAATTTATAACTGCCGGCCTCTTGTTTTTCTTCAGAAATGTAACTTTTTTAACAAGAAAGGAAGCTTTCCATCACTGGCCTCGTTTATTTTTCCTTGCGCCTTCTTGCTGTGGCCAAAGCACATGTTGCATTTAAGGCTAAATTGACTCATCCTCCTAAATTCTTCGGTTGTTGTTTTTTGCCTTTTTTTTTTCTTTCCTTTTCTTTAATGGTCTTTTGCACACAGCCTGAGGCCGTTACCCAGGGAAGCAGTGCAAGTGCAGAAACCTGCCTTGCAAAAACAAATCAGCAACAACAAAAAAATTGGAATCAAGGGGCTCGAAGCCTTCAGCCTGCAGAGATGCTCCAGAGGCTCGTTCCTCCTGACAGTGGATGGCCATAAACCTGACCGAGGAACAGGGCAAGCCCTCCCTCCATCCTTTCACGAGCCTTGTCACCGTCCCCAGGCTGGGGACACGCGGTGGCACTGCCACTGCCCCCTGCTCTGGGAGCACCTGTGCAGCTGCGTGCCCAGCCCCAGCCTCAGTCCCGTCCCCTCCAGTGCTCGCAGGGGTCCTGAGCTGCAGGTGCCAGATACGGTTCCTGCTTTCAGGGCACCGCTCTGCTTTGGGAAGGTGGTGGCTGGAGCGGGTTAAACATTCGGGGACCTTTTGGGATGGTGGGGAATGCGCCTGCCCGGCGGCAGAAATAGCTGCTGTGTAGCAGGATGGACTCCAAGGTAACTGGCAGCACTTACCACCTGGGCTGTTTTCTTGACATTTATTTGCTTTTACTGGCACTTAAATGCCACCTGCCAGGAGAAAACTTTCCATTAAACAAAAAAAAATCTGCCTGACTCAGCAGAAGCCACCCCTGGCAGTGGGAGCAGTGCGACACTGCCCTTGGGGGCACCACCAGTCTTCCTGCGAATGTATTTTTAAATAAAATGCAGGGGGCAGCATCCCTGACAGCTTAAGGCACAGTTCCCAAGGGTGGGTTTTGTAGCTGTTCCTACCGAGAAGCAGACTTTGAATGCCCAGAGCAGTTGAATTTGGTTTTCCTTGGCCTGGCCCTTCCTTTGCAGAGGGCGCGGGGAGCGCTGGGCTCCGCAGGTGCGAGGGGACTCGGGGGGCAGCATCCACTCTGTGGGTGCATGGAAATAATTACCTAGTGCTGCGTTGGTCTGGGGCACTCGGTTTTATTTAGCCTCAGGGAGGTGTGAGGAGTTATTTTCTTAAATTTTAGGAGTGTTTGTTTGTTTGTGTGTTTTTTATTATTTATTTATTTTTTCCTTTATACTGCCGAGTGTCTCCAGAGTTAACCGGCCAGTCTGTTTGCGCGTTCTTGTTTGTTGGGAGGATTTTTGGCAGTTCTCCTCTGTGCCAGTTCACGCCGCTCAAGCTGCCGCTGTCAGCTGGCCGAGCCCCGGGCAGCGATGCCGCAGCTCTGGTACGCGCCGGCTGCAGGAGGACGGGGAACGGGAGCGCAGTCAGCACCCGGCCGTCCCATTGGGCTTCTTTTGGAAAACCACGAGGTCAGCCGGAGACGGACCGGTGCTGGGCACGGGCTGGTGGCACCTGCAGCCCCCCGGGGCGGTGGGGACGTGTGCCTGGTGCCCGTGCGTGCCGAGGAGGACTTGAGCCCTGTGCTCCCAGGAGGGAGGAGGGGTGGCGATGGGAAGAGAACAGCGAGACTTTAGCTGAGTTTCTGCTGAGTTAGTTCATTATGGCCGATTACACGTGGCTCGTGGCATCACGACCTGGCACCGAACCTCTGCCTGCTGCACCTAGCAAACTGCAGACGGGAGCGGCAGCGAGGGGTTCGGGAAGTCTTGTCTGGATTGTAGTTTGGAAAAACCGTGCCTTGTGGGGCACGTCTAAAGATCCCTCCTAGAGACTGTTCTGTGGCATCGAAGACATGAATTAATGTGTGTTTTTTTTATGAAGTAGCTGGGCTCGAAGCATGCAGAGCCCACGTATGTGTGTCTGGGAGCGCTGGGGGGGGAAGGATGCAGCTGCGCTGTGTCACCGGCTGCTTGGCCAAATTCCTGCTTCTTGCACTCAATTAAGTGCTGCTTTTTCAGGTGGCTCAAAATATGTCTCCCTCTCTCTTGCAGCGGAGTTGGAGTTTGTACAGATAATCATAATCGTGGTGGTGATGATGGTGATGGTGGTTGTGATAACCTGTCTGCTGAACCACTACAAACTCTCTGCGCGATCCTTCATCAGTCGGCACAGCCAAGGGAGGCGGAGAGATGAGAATCTGTCATCAGTAAGTCACACACTGCTCTTCTCATCCATGTCTTACTGTCTTGTTTGCCAAGTGATGTGAAACTGGGGAAATGTGAGAGCCAAAGGCATTCATTTCAGTTGTGTTTGCCCATGTGCCACTCAGCGCTGAGTGAAGACGCCCTCCAGGTTGGGTCCTGGCAGCGTCTTCCCGGTTACGTGGGGCCCGTGTAGGGATGCCTCTGGCTTTTTGGGGTGCTTTTGTGATGTACAGACAGCCGTAGCCTCCAATTTTGTCCTGAGCTTTGCAATGTGGACTCTCCATTAGTAACCACGTGAGGCTGTTCTTGGTGTGTCGTGTTCCCGAAACCACCATGTACTGCCAGCTGTTGGGTGCATGTGCCTTGGCATTTACAGCCCCGAAGTATTGAGTCCGCTGGCAGCTCCGGTTGGAGAGTCCTAAATGAGCGTATTAAATCTCTCTGCTGCCTTCAAGAGGATGGGAAATCCTGAAAGACCTTCTCCAGTTTTCGTCACAAGTGAAGTCGTGCTGTCACTGCTGCAGTGGAGGTGTCAGAAAACGCCCGTCAGCCACGCGAGCAGAAACCTCTCCAAGGGGATGCTCGGGAGATTCCCTGCGTAACTCGGGCTCTGTGGTTCACAGAAGCCTGAGGAGAAATGTGTTAATTGCACCTCCAACGTGCATTCAAGGGGGAGCCTCTCCAGCCCCGCGGCAGCTGCTGGTTTATGCAGAGCTGGAGGTTTTATCAGATGCAGCAGCTCAGCGACAAGAACCTACAGAGAAAAGACAAAATTTTCTTGGAGGTTGAGCGTGTACAATTCACCGCTGCCTACGTGGCTCTGTCTTCCCATGCAGGGGTATCTCGTACTGATGTGTTTCTTTATCGTTCACCCTGAAGGATCTTAGAGCTCTTTAAACGGTAGGGCTGCCCCAAGGTCACTGCTTCGTGCTCTCGTTTGCAGCCTCGCAGGGCGGGCCGAGCAGGCGCTGCCGCCTTGTGCTGGCCTCCGCGGAGCTGCGCTCCCTTGTATCGGATCCGGGAAAATGATCAAATACTCTGAGTTTCCTTTGATTCCCTTTTACAAAGCGGAGAGATCTAACGTCAGGTTTAATACGCGCACCGCTGCTGAGGGCTGCCCAGCCAGCAGGTACCCGCTGTCCCTGCTCCACGGGTGCTCTCCTTTTGTCACACAGGGCACGGAGGTCCCTCACCGGGTGCTCTGTGCCGAAGCGAGGAAGACGCCAGGTCGGAGGGAGAGCCGTGAAGACCCTGAGCTCAATCAAACCGCCCTTCGTTTTGTCAGCTGTGGAGAGCGTGTCCAAAGGCAGCGAGCGCCTTGCGCCCGCCTCCTGACGCCGTGCAACAAGAGCCCCGTGCCTGGAGCAGCACAGTGTGGGCACAGCAGTTCTTGAGAGTAGCAGACTGTTTTCCCATTTACACATTTTTTTTATTGTTTTATTGCTTCCAGAATGTTTTACTTGAAAAATACCAAAATGCTTCATTTACAATTTTCTAATAAATACCGGGACAAGCCTTTTTCAAGTTGCCTGTTTTTATTTTCTTGAAAATGAAGAAAGAAGAAGGCGGCTAAAGTGGAAAGAAGAGAAAGGCGTGTGGAGATGGAACAAAAATTCCAGGTTGAAACAAAATGTCTTGACTGTTCAGGAAAAAAATCCTCCTCCTTTTCCTCCCACCAGGCCAAAAACATCCTGGTGTGTTTTGGCCCAATCCCTGCACCGAAACAGCTCCGTTATTTATTCAGCCTTCAGATGCGTGAGCAATTAAATGGCTTTTCAGCAGAGATTTACCTCTGCACAGCTGCCAGACCTCTGTGAGGACGCAGAGTCTTCTAAACCTTTCTCAGAGCTAAGGAGAGGAACACGAACATACTGTTTTGGGGGGTTGCACCCTTTATAATTCTCCCTGTTCTCCTGCCCATCTTTGCCAGCATCATGATGTGGCAGCCGAGCTTCCCTCATGGCCCCAGAGCCTTCCCGGAGGGACGGAGAAGGCCCCGGGCACGAAGCAGGGAGCTCCTTGCAGTGGGATCAGCAGCAGTAAGGATTTTGAAGGTGGCTCGTTTCGGATTCAGCACAGCGTGTCTTCTTGTAGAAAACCGCTCCAGCCTAAATGCGCCTTCGAGGACGGCAGGCAGCGTCTGTGCTGAGCGAGATACCCGTTCGTGTAATCCATTAAACTTGCACTGAACTGGTGTTGGGCCTTCTAAATCCCAAACTTCATTTGGCTGTCGTGACCAGACAGGCACTGGAGCTACAAACACGCTTTTCATCTTCTAAAATATTAAAGTAGTTCATCCCGTGGTCAGAGCGCTGCTAGAGCTGCAGTCGTTGTCCTTTTTTCTCGTAGCTCAAAAATTACAACTGAAGGAGAAATTCATTTCCCCAAAGGTGTGGGTTTTTTTTAATGTGGTTCCCGGTAGCGTGGCATTTTTGCATTGCTGCACCTGTTTCTCAGTCACAGCTCTGTCAGTTCTACCTAAACCGTCTCCTTGTAGCGGGCACCTCTGTTTTTCAAGAACTGAGAATCTTCAAGAAATGCAAAAAAAAACTTTTTTTCTTTTTTTTTTTTCCCCAATAAGAATGGCACTGACCCTGCACCCTTGGAGTAACGAGACCCGCTCTAAGAAAAAATGGGAAATACGTCCTCCTGAAGGCTCAGAAACTTAATCTGCACCACTCAGCTTTGCGATGGGAATTCTCTGACATTACTCAAACAAGTGGTTCTATAAAAGTCGAAGACTGATCTCTAAAAAGAAATTAAAAAGTAATTTTAGATTCTGAAGCGAATCCTGGAATACTGGCAGAGGCTTTTAAAGCCATATTGCTCATCAAGACCTAACTTCCATTTTGTAAAATCACGGCTTTCTGGACAGGGTCATTGCTGATGAACTCACATCCTAAATATTCTGGAAGCAGAAGGTATGCAAGGAGAGCCGCGAAGCTGGGGACACAGCCAGAACACGAAGGATGAGAATATTCCTGTTTTCTGCCTGAGAGATTTGCCCACCTAGCTACTGCTTTCTGGCAGTTTTAATCCTGATGTTGTCTTCATAAAATGAGACACGAGCCTTTACTCAGAGGGGCTCTGTAGCAGTGCTGGAGGCAAGGGGTTTGTGGCTGGGGAGCCTGGAGCTGCTTGGGCAGGGGGGAGCCCCCCTGTGCCCCGGGTAAGAAAGGTATTTTGTAGAAGGAGAGTCTGTGGTTGGCAGCCCCGCTGCGCAGGCTGGGTCCAAGAGTGGCCTTTGGAAGGGATGCTTTATCCTTAAAGGAAAAGGGGAAAAAGAAAAGGCGCCTGGCATTTTCTTTCCCCTGGTGGTAAACGTGTCTGCCGGTGCCAGAACTGGAGGTTCACCTGCAAGGGATGGGAAGTGCCAGCGACTGCGGGTTGTAATTAGGAGCCTCCTGGCTTGTTTTCCTTCAGCTTTGTCTCCCGGAGCGATGTTGCTGTATATGAATATTAGCAATATTTAAATATTTTAGGTCTTACGGCAAAAGTGTAGACAGTGAACTGTGTGTGTTCGCAGTATCAGCAGCCAATGGAAGGAGGCTTGTTTGTTTGTTTGTTTTGATTATGAATTGTAAACCAGTCCCATGGTTTGGGGGAAATTGGCTTGTGGGATTTTCGTGCCTCGGGTTGTTGGCGCCAGGGTTCAGATTGCAGAATCAGGGCTGATGCCTGCAGTGTAGGGAAGCCTCTAGGCCGCAGCTCCTCAGTCTTTTTAAGCAAGAACCTGGAATCCTGTGGGGGAAAAAATACTGTAGAAGCATCCTGGTGCTGTAGATGTATTTTTTTGTAGCCAAATCAAAATTAAGCTTAACATTTGAGTATTCACTTATTCTCTTTATTTTCCCATTATTTCCTTGATCGCTTGCATCCGAACGTGGGCGTGAGTTTTGTTGTGTTTTCTCAATCTTGCCATTAGTTCATGGAGCGTTCTCGGGTACGCTGTGAATCACCCCTGGCTCACGGATCCCATGCTGAAAAACACCGCTGTGGTGTGTTGGAAGCGGGGAGAGGAACCTGGTGGGTGGGCGCGGGTGGGAGGGGGAAGCCTACAACCGGGGGGGCGTTGTGTGCTGGTGTCGTTCCCATCATTCATTCTGCGAGTGATTGACTAAATACAAATGGGGCTGAAAACGGAGGGGAATCCTGATCGGAAGGGGTATTCCAGTGGTATTTCCACTCGTACCAGAGCGGGTCGAATGCTTCGGAGCAGGTCGGGGCCACGCGTTGCTGAGCCTGACCCTCGCCTCTCTTCTCCTTTCCCATGCAGGAGGGCAGCCTGTGGCCGTCGGAAAGCACGGTGTCGGGGAACGGGATAGCAGAGGTGAGGGCGCTGCGGGTGCCGCGTGCCACCGACGCCGCCTGTCCCCGTGCCGCGGGGCCGAGCCTCACGGTCCTGCCGCCCTTTCTCTCTCTCTCTCTCTCCCCTCCAGCAGCAAATCTACACCCCGAGGCCCAGCGACCGGCTGGCGGTGCCGTCATTCCTGCAGAGGGACCGCTTCAACAGGTTCCAGCCCACCTACCCCTACCTGCAGCACGAGATCGACCTGCCCCCCACCATCTCGCTGTCGGACGGCGAGGAGCCCCCCCCGTACCAGGGACCCTGCACGCTGCAGCTGCGCGACCCCGAGCAGCAAATGGAGCTCAACAGGGAGTCGGTGCGCGCGCCCCCCAACAGAACCATCTTCGACAGTGACTTGATAGATAACTCCGTGTACGGGGGGCCGTGCCCCCCCAGCAGTAACTCTGGCATCAGCGCGACCTGCTATGGGAGCAATGGCAGGATGGAGGGACCGCCGCCGACCTACAGCGAGGTGATCGGGCACTACCCCGGGTCGACGTTTTACCAGCACCAGCAGAACAACAGCGGGATGCCCTCGCTCTTGGAGGGCAGCAGACTCCATCATTCACAAATCAATGGCCTTGAGAGCACAACCGCGTGGAACAAAGAGAAAGAGAAACAAAAAGGGCACCCCTTTTAAAAAAAAAAATAAAAAAAGAAAAAAGAAATGAAAAAAATGAAAAAGGAAAAAAAGGAAAAAAATCAAGAAAGTTAAATGAAACACTCTGCACTTCTCGTTAAAAGAAAAAGGAGAGAGATTGAGAGTTGAGGAAGATGAGCAAAGAAAAAAAAAAGCCCTTCCCCATCTCTCCATGTATAAATATTTACTTGTTATGTCTGGTCTGAATGCACAAGCCTACAAAGCTTGCAAAAACATTTCTTTATTGAGCTGTGTCTAGACGTTTAAAAAGGAAAAAAAAATCAACTGTAGTCCTTTTTTTTTTGTTTCTAGTTGAGCTGTGTGTGAATGCTTTTTTTTTGTTTGATTATTTCACTTAACTTTAAAGACAAAATATTTGCACAAAAAACATTTTGTTTAAAGATCTGCAATATAAATATATAAATATATATTAAAAATAAGAGAAAGTGTATGTGTAAGGAGCAGGAGTATTTTTGTATTAGAAGAGGCCTATTCAAAAAAAAAAAGTTGTTTTCTGAACTAGAAGAAAAATGGCAATTTTTTGAGTGCCAACTCAAAAAGCGTGTATTACGTTGTAAAAAAAAGACAAAAAAAAAACAAAAAACAAAAAAAAAAATCAAAAGCAGGGGTTTAGAGTTATTTATATAAATGTTGAAATTTTGCACTATTTTTTAATATAAATATGTCAGTGCTTGTGTTGGTCAAAGCCTCTATCATGTCTACCATGCAACCGTTAAGGGATATTTGTCAAAGTGAAGAACAAAGTAGCTGGAAGGGGGTGGAAAAACGCTAAGGAGGAAGCGGCAGCCCCGCGAGGAGCGCAGCGAGCCAGACTGCATCTTACGCAACGCCTTCATTTCCAGCGCCCCCTGCGCGGGGCCGGCGTTCCCTACAAAGTTCCCTGCATTCCCTACAAAGTTCCCTACGTTCCCTACAAAGCAGGAGGAGTCGGTGCGCGTCCGCATGTCAGCCGAGAGGGTTTGGGGAGTGCAAAGGTAAAAAAAAAAATAAAAATCCCTGCTTCCGAGAGCCAGTAATGGCAGAAGCAGACAAAAATTACTTGATTTTTTTTTTTTTTTTTGGACAACCTCTAACTTTTTGGAGGGGGGTGGTGGGGATGAGAATAAACTTCTGTGTCTGAAGGAACTAAGCGTTTTTTGGTTTATTTCTTTCGATGTTAACCTGAAGGGCCCTGCTTGGAGATAAGTCATGTGGAAGTTGATGTGAGTAAATGGTACCATGCCCACCGGCCGCCTTTCAGAGGGGGTTTAAATATCTCGCTGAAAGGCCGAGCTGAAAACTGTGTTGTTCGGGGAAGTCGTTTTTGGTTCACGTGAAATTCCCAAACCCGTATGTGGAATGGAAGTGTGCAGTCGTGCCTCAAACCTGCAGCTCCCCTGGGCTGCCTCCGGTCATTGCTGTTTTTTGCTTTATTATCCTAGCTAAAGAGGCGTAAAATACAGTAGATGGAAACGAATCTGCTCCTGTGATGTATTAACTAAAGGCTAAAGAAAAACGCTTAATGCTTTAGAAGCAAAAACCCTTTACCTCTTCTGAAGATTTCTTCATTCAAAACGGCACCATCCCTCGCCCGCCAGCGTCCTCCCCTCCAGATGTCGTGCGTCTTTTAATTTATCTCCGTTTCAGAAGCGTTTTGTCTTAACTATGCTATTGTTTACATTTTTTTGTACCGCGTAGATGTCGGGTAGGTGTTTTTGCCCTCGTGGTGAATTTTGTACGTGACAGAGCGAGAGAGTGAGGAACCTGAGCGCGCGAGAAACCCGAAGGGAGAAGCCACGGCCGTGCCCGGGGGCTGCCGGCACCGGGAAGGGCGGGCAGGGCAAGCGCGGGGAGCCAGGGGTTGGCGAGGAGGTGCGATCTCGTTTTCTGCAGGATGCTATCTAGTAGAGTGACATAAATGAAAGATATAAAGGCAATAACTATTGTTTTTAAGCAACTTTTCTATTACTTGAACAAAAAAAAAAAAATAAGCATGAGAACAGTTTTGAAGTTCTGACCATTTGAACAATATTTATATATATTTTAAAGAAGACGAAGAATAGCTGAACTTGAAGTTTGATCATTGTTTTTTGCTTTTTTTTATTTTTTGCCTAGAAATAGTCATGTACCTTCTCAGTACTTCAAACCGCTTTTCCACAGCTCTTGAAATCTTCATAGCTTTACAGTTGTGCAACCTAAATTTTGATGACCTTAAAAACTAAAAAAAAAAAAAAAGCCACAAAAAAAAGTCCTGCAAAGGAGAATAACTAGTTTGTCATGAAAGGTACAAAACTGATGAATTTATACGAGTTTTTAAAAACGTATCTTTCCTTTATGTAACATGTCTATTTAGTGCCTTATTAACGAAACAGTAACCCTCCCTTTTTCAAGAGGGGAAAAACAAAATCATCATTAGCGTCACAAGTAACCAGCGTCTGGTCTCTTGCTCCTTCGGACCTTGCGTTCACTTTTCCAATTCCTCGTTGCAGCGGGGACTGCTGCTGCCGGCACCGCTCCCCTCCCGGCTGAGCCAGCTCGATGTGCCGAGCCGCGCGCGGTGCTCCCTCTGCCACTTGGGTTCTTGGACTCTTTGTAAGGTAACTTGAATACATTTATGCACATCGCCTACCTGCCTGGGTAGGAAACTGTGGTGGATATTGTAAATGAGATACCAACCAAAAGACAAACTGAAATATAATATCTACTGCCCTCTTGAGCCAAAACGCGTGAATAGTGTTGTTGGGTTTTGTTGGGGGGGTGGGTGGGGGTTGCTCTGTGACCTAAAATAGTTTGTTTGCTACAAAAAAAAAAATAATGGTTACCTCAGCAGGTTTTGGGTGGAATATGCATCACACATCTGAAACTGAGTAGTGAGTAAGGAGGTGTCATCGGGACGGAGGTTGTTAAGTAGCCGAGTTGTCTTGTGGCATGGCAGTGCTCCGGGCACGGAGCCCCCGGAGGAGGCAGCGAGAGGCTGGAGCTCGCGAAGGCACCCAGGGGTGCACAAGAGGGGCTAGGCGTGCAGTGCAGCTCCGGTGCTTTGAAGTCCTTGAAATTTCAACTGGTTCTCTCTCTCTTTCCACTCCCTCCATCACCTCCCACTGTGAAGTCTCATTTCACAAACCTCACCCCAAGCATTGCAGTTCCTCGATCCCTTCCTTGAGTTGCTGGGTCCAGTTTCATTTGCTCTTCCCCTTGTACGTGGAATTTAATGAGCATAAAATGGGATGGCTCATCAGTACCAAACTCCTACTGCAAATGCTGCCTTTCAGCCCATGTCCTGCCCCAAAACCGAGCTGCCGCTGGGGCTGAGGGCTCCTGGGAGCTGCGGGCAGCGGTGGGAGGGAAGCCCCAGCCCCTCCGTGGGACCTGGGACATGCAGCCGTGTTTTTGCCTTTTGCCTGGCTTCTTTTTTTTTATTTGCATCCCGCTGCTTTGCTGCCCCGAAAACTCTGTGTTTCCATTGCAGAAAACGGATCTGGGGCTCAGATCAACTCCAAGTTCTGAATGGGTGTTTAGAAATAATGGTCTAGCCTTTTTTATTATTATTATTGTTATTATTATTGTTGTTGTTATTATTATTATTATTATTATTACTATTTAATGTTACTTTTTGCCTCGGGGTCCATTTCTTCCCAATACCCCTGTCCCGTACCGCCACCAAGGCAGAGACTTGGCCGTGCATGCCGTTGCTGATCTCTCTCCTTGGTCCCTTTTGGCCTTGGTGCAGATGCAGAGAGACCCGTGCCAGGAGCTTGGCTCCTGCCCGCTCCGAGGGGTCTCCCGCATCGGCAGCTGTCAGCAGAGAGAGGTTCAAAGCCTTTAAGAATGACTTACTTTAGACAAAAGCAGAAGAAACAAGACATTGCTAACGCTTAGCAACCTCTTGTCCTAGCCTGCCTTTTTGCTCAAAGTTTTGAGAGTCATGTTAGCTTTAAAAGGGGTTGTTAATCTTGCAGATGTTCTTAGCATGCAGTATGGCGAACAACACCCTGAATGTGCCACCGAAACTTAATGACCTGGAATGTGAACATGGCTTTTTCAGTAAGGATGGCAAGGAAGAATGGGTTTCGTTTGGTTCTGACACTGGTAAAACTTCAGTCCCCTTCACAACCCTTGAGTTCAGTGGTTTGGAGATCAGCTTTACTAATCTAGTGCATTGTTTCCATACGTGTCACAAAATCCATTCTATCTTAAGTGGGGGTATAAGGAAATCTAATTGCTTTCTGGAGAATTCACCCTTTGTATGTGTATAAAACTACAAAATTGCACTAACTGCTATATTAAAAGTAAATAAATAAAAGCCCAACGTTTTTACTAAGGATTGAAAAAGGACTGAATCCAGATGTGTAGCATTAGCAGTGCTAGGCAAGAACAGAATGAATTTTTAATCTCTTCTGTCTCTGTATAGCTCAGAGATTTTCTATGTACAACACAAAGCTACAAAAAATAAAAAGTTTTCCAGAAACTGCGCTTCAAATTTTTGCTGTACTATAGAAGCTCATGAAGGACAACATTACAAGTCCTAATTTGCCTGCCTTATAGACACATTTCATTGTATTAATATTTTCTTAAACTTCCAGTTGCATTGCTTTGGCTTTGGAGTTTGTTATAGGCAGTCCTGTATCCTGAGTTCTGTTCAAGTTTAAACTTATGTAAACTATTGACAGCACATGCAATGCAGTACTTATCTATATTTTGCTGTTTTAGTATGAATATGTACTCTGATGCCAATTTACAAAAATCTGTTGTAAACGCTTATTGTGTAACAGTAACCAATAGTGGCAATTATATGTCATTCTAAAAGCTGCAATACTTATACAATAAATTTTACAATACTTTGGAAAATTTGCCTTCACCTTTTGCTTTGTTACCTACAGATCAGAGTTTGCCAACACAATGTAATTTAAAAAGCTCTTCCTCTTTTCTTCTCAAATATTGGAAAATGAATATTCTCGGGTTTTGATATTTGTGTATTTTGCCCCCTTCCTTGTTAAGTAGCCTTCTGAATTACAGGCCAACGTATGTATTGACACAATGTGTTGGTTTTTTTTTTTTTCCCCGTGAAGCTGTAGCTGGTTCCTGGTGTATTTGCATGCTAGATCCGTGTGTGTGTGTGTGCGTGTACAATTCTGTTTTCTTTTGAGTAGATCAGGTGTCGCAGCTTTAATTCCAGAAGAAGCATTCCTGTTTTGCACCAATATTTACAACACTTGCGATCCTGCCTTTCAGACAAGAACACCACTGATGGTCAGAAGGTCTTAACTTGAATAATCGTCAATCAACAAGAACTGTGTAGATTGACTCAAATCCTAAGCACAGAAAATTTGTGTGACTTTTTTCTTTCTGAGACTGTGGTCAAATTGCAGTGATCACATTAAAATGATTGAAAACTCAACTGTTTGCAGGGGGTTTTCTTTTTCTATTTCGGAAGGATTTCCTGGAGATTCACCTGCCTTTGGCAGGCCTTGGGTTCCCTCTTGAGAACGAGAGGCCTGTAGGAATGCCTGCGCTTTGACAGGAGGTCCCTCCAGCTGCTTTGGGTGGCCACGTGGAGGAGAGCTGGCCTTGATGTGGGGAGCTGGCAGCAGCAGGAGCTGGTGGCAGCCCAGCTGGGGGCCGCTTTGCCAAATGTCTCTGGGGATGGCTGCAAGCAGCGTAATTGCAGGTCAGGAGCAAGAACCCCAAATCCTATCCTCTGGCCCTGGGCCTGGGGCTGTGCCACTTACCTCCCAGTCGCGGTGTGTTTTGTGAAACTCCTGCTGTCCTCGCTGCTGGAGGGCCAGCACCAGGGGGCACAGTGCTGGAAAGAGCAGGATTAGGTTGGAATGCTTTATTTTTTTTAAATTAAAGAAGAAAATGGCTTTTGTTTAAAGCCATGCTGGTGCCTGGCTGCATTGGCAAGGCTCAGAGACTCGCCCTAGACTCTGCTGGGCTGAATACCCAAACAGGTCTGGTTTGGACCAAAACCACTCAAACTCCCTGGGTGTCAGAAGCAGCTGTACAGCGGCAGATGTGGGGTACTTGGGTTGGGGATGGCCCCCACCTGCTGTTGGGACCCCACAAGTGATGCAGCTTCCAACCCAGCACGTTCCCATGCCCTGGTGGCATCACAGAGTACTTCTGAAGATGCTGTAGTGCCGGATCTGTCACTGTTTGATGCCTCCCAGTCCATTTACAAAACAGCAGCTGTTAATCAGGAAACCTTTTTTCCGCTAAGTCCTGTTTGAAATGAGCAGAAACCTGCTCACTCCATTTTACCAACTGAGCAATTTAGATGAGTGTTTGAAGCTAACATTCATAATATGTTTGCTCTCAAGATGGTGCTTTCTCCCAAAGCTGGGCTTTTAAGGGTTGGATTCCTTTTTCCCTCTGGGAAGGCTGTCCTAGCTGCTGAAACCTGCCCTGCTAGCAGGCCAGTGGCAGGACCAGTTACTGGTGGCTCTGTGCTGGCAGATAGCCTTTAGGAAACAAGACATGCATTTCAACATGTGTGCGTGGTCCAAAATGCACAAATCACTGCCTTGCGTGGGGTCGAGCAGGTAATGAGGCCATGATTTTATCTTCATTGCAATCGTCATCACCTCTGCTCCTACGTAGAGCCTGCTTGCAAGCACTGCCACTAACAGCTCAAAATACAGCAGGATCTCCATGGGGCCGTGAAGTCCTCATGGAAACTCAGCCCCTAATCCTAAAACCACACAGGTGTCTCATTTCGTGCCCCGTGAGTAACACAGATAAAAATTCAAATGGCTTGCTCAGAGTGTAACACCGCGAGTGTGACCCCAAGGGACCAAACAGCAAGGCCAGGAGATGGTGAGAAAGAGTCCGTGTGCTTGAACGTCCCAGCGCTGGGGGCAGCAAACGGGGTGCTGTGGGCTCACTGGGTGCAGTCCTGGCAGGCAGCAGGGCAGCGATGTGCTGGAGCTGTTCCTGAGCATCCCAGCCAGTTGCTGTCCTCTCAGTTCACCCCAAAACGCCCCAACTTCTGCGAGAGGAGCAGTGCCCCCTCCCCAGAGCCAGGCTCACAAGTACCGAGGTAGGAGCAGCCACCTTTCCCCAGGCCCGCGGACTGCGGGGAAGGGCAGGGTTTTGTTTTCAGTCTCTGTTTTGGAATGACAGTTTTTTCATTTTTGGATTCACAGCCGAAACCGACGTCTTCCCACAGAAAACGAGAACTCAGATGAAACCACATTTTCCAAAGGGGATTTTTTTTTTAATGAAAAAAAAACCTACAAAAAACAAATCCAACCAACACAGTGCGTGGGAATGGGCAGAGAAATATTGTTACTAGGCTACCTTTCTGCAGCTAATAAGGTGATCTGGGGACACTGCAGCATGGCTGATTGGCAAAAGATTATTTTTAACTTTTTTTTTTTTTTTTTTCTGTAGCTCAGCGGAAGAAACAGTTTTGTGACTTTTGGAAACCACAAGTGGCAAAGGCTTTGATTTTAAACAGATTTCTGTGCTGCAAATTTAATAGGACTTCAGCAAGGAGATTCAGCTTCACCCTGCGCTTCCAAGACTGAGGCCCTTTTTGCAGCGTTTCTGGCTCTGCTCACTGGAAGGTGCAAATTCCAACTTCAAAGCGTCCAAACTTCACAGCAGCTTTTTTTTCCCCCTTTTTTTTTTGTCTCTGTATTTTATCCGCCTGTCCTAACCCAAACCTTGGCTGTGTCGCCTTCCTCAAGGCACTGTGCTAGCCCATCCGTGCCAGCCTTTCCTCGGGGCTGCCGTGCCCGACAGCAGCTCCGTGCTGGGGACAGGGACATTTCCCCACCTGGCCTTAGCACTGGGGCACGATGCCCCGGCAGTGCTTGTGCTGCTAGATGTGATGGGGCTGGAAAAGCTCTGCCTGAATCCACTTTGGTTGCAGGCTGCTGGGGCAAACTGACATCGCATGCCCTTTGCCCCTGCTTGGGAGTGCTGTGGCAGCTCGGCACAGGATGTGTGGGGCTGGGGCCAGGCAGCACGGCTGGTCCTGCACAGGTGAGCACAATCCCCCCCTGCCCTGGAAGCCAATTTAAGCTGCCCCAGTGATTAGAAGGCTTGTTGGATCCTCTGAAACAGCAGCCTTCTCTGTGCTGCTTCTTTTTGTGGTGTGCTTGGGATTTATGGCATTTTTTAGGGCACCCTGAAGCTCAGCTCTGCAGGAGCATCACAGGTGGCTTTGAGTGCATTGATTGCCTGTGGCTGCTCTGGTGGCATTGCTGGTTCCTGGGGGCTGCTCTGCTCTGCAGCGTTCCCCCTGCTTCAGCATGTGGAGAGCCCCTGCTCAGGTAGGATTAAAAGTGCCTGTGTGAAATTTGGATCTCTGTCTGAGCTGATGGCTCTGGACCAGGCAGAGGAGCCGTGATATAAAGCACAGAGAGGCTTAGGAAGACAGAAAGGTGGTGCAGCACTCCTGGAGTGGGTTTTGAGATGTGGGAGAGCCTCTGCTGCTGGTCGGGATTCATTGCTTGTCAGCTCCCGGTGGGTGCTCGGCCCCCTCCTCGTGCTGTCCTGGCTCCCGGCTCAAACACAAGCGGCTGCCTTGAGCCTGATGGCTGGCAGCAGCGATAAATCACGATCGCAGCGGCTAGCGGTGAGTTCTGGGTGCCAGTCAAGAAGCAGCCGCTCGGAGCAGTTACCCCCGCAATGGGCGGCCTGGGCGGTGAGCAGTTAGCTCAGCGCGGCTCTGGGGAGTTGCGTTTGGTTACGGGAGTGACTGAAGTAGGCAGCCACTGCTGTGGTGTCGGGCACGCTGCTAACGAGCAGCCTGGTTTAATGAGGGGTCTGGGGGATGAGGCAGCCCCCCATGCTGCTTGCCAGGCCCTGGCCTTCCCCTTCCTACTGTGGCCTCTCTGCTCTCAAGATGTAAATGGGAGTGTTTTCACCGTCTGGATGCACACCCTGAGCCTGGGCACATCAAAACACCGTAAGGTGAATGTGCCTGACCCAGGGTCAGGGTGCCACCCTGGGGACCCCCACAGCCCCACGGGGGGGTCATGGTGCTGTCACAGGTGGGTAAGCTCCCTCTGTCACAGTGTGCCCCCTGAGGAGGATGGGCTTTGGCTACAGATCCTTTTCTGAGCCTGAAGCGTTGAGTTAAAGGTCTTGGCACAATAATGACAGCAGTTTTGTTCATGGTCCCCTAAGATGGGTAAGGATTAGGCATCTGAGCCCTTCAAGAGCTCTGGAATAGCCATGTAAGATCACCTTCGGGGTGCTTTGTGTCCTTTTAGGGAAAGACTGTGGGGTTTGGGGTAGGCAGCAGAGCTGGTGTGGATGTGAGGCGAGCTGGGGTGGGTTGTGCCTGGGTGAGCACACACTGATGGCTTCCTCACAGGGGATGACAAGCCTTAAGCACATGTTCACACCAGAGAGCTTGTTAGTGCACTTGTCCATCACAGGGCACACACAGATTTCCTCTTGAATCCCGGATCAAAGCTCTGTGATATTCAAATGAGGAGAATCAGGCTGAAAAACAAATCATATATGACCATGATGGGCCCTACTGCTTTCTTCCTCACCCCTATTTCTGCCTCTTGAGAGCTGCCGTTTCCCTCTGCCCAGCTGCATGGCTCTGTCGTTTTTTCCCAGCCGAGGAGGAGGAAGGTTTGATGTTCCCTGAAGTGCTTGGGCAGCTCTCCTGTGGGTAGGGTAGGAGCTAAATATAACCAGGGGAGGGAAAACAGGGGCGTGGGGCGGGAGTGAGAGGTCTGTTTGTTTTCCTTCTGATCTCTGAGCCCTGTTATGTTTCATTGCTCTGCAAACAGGAGGTCTGGAAAGCTTCCTCTTTCTCCTGCACCACTGCAGGTCAGCTGGGAGTGTAGTCCCCACACTGGAAGAAAAACTTACTAAATATGTCTATATTTACAGTAACATTGGAAGAGCGGCATGAAACTGCACCTCTATTTACCTTTTCCAGGATAGATTTTACTGTAAATGTTCAAATAAACTACTCGTATAAACAATTGCTGCAAACTTGCACAGTGCCTGGATGTACTTGCACCTTGCTGCTGAGAACTTACATCTCTTGAGTAACCTACAACGGGGGAACAACCCTTTATTGCAGAAAAACCTACTGAAGGCAATGCGGGTGGGTGCTTTCTGTGCACCACATCTCGAGGAAAGTGAGGCATGCCCAGTATGTTTGCTCTGTGTGTACCTACAAGGATGCGATCCCCACTGCCTACAGCCTGGCAGCGCTTCAAAGGAAGCCCTGCCATCGCAGGGAGCGTGGTGTTTGAGTAGCTGCACCAGAGAACAAAGGTGCTGTGTCAGGAATGTAAGCGAGGCTCCTTGTGCCATAGAAAAGGCACGACATGAAGTGAGGCTTTAAGGAAGTGGACTGACTCCTTCAGTCTGTTCAAGCTTGCTCAGCTCTCCTGATTTCTCAGAAGATGCCTGACTCTTTAGGAGGTTTTCTGCCCGGAAATGAAGTCTCAGTGTCATGAACAAATGTGACCAGTCGTGAGCAATTGCTGTAACCAAATGTGAGTTTGGAAAACTGACTTTGCCTTTTCTCGTGAAGTTCTGGTTTATGGGAAAACGAACTGGTTTCACTTTCCTGTTCTGGCTTCTAGTGCCACCTGCACTGGTAAAAGCACAGCCACGAGTAGCTGCTTCTGTGTGTGCTGACCACCCGTGGGGCTTCCTCTGGTCTTCAGCTCCTGGATCAGTTACAGGACTTGAGCAAATGGCACAAATGCCATCTGACACAGGTTGCTTTTAAATAAGTTCTCCACCTGTTCTACACAGGAAAACAAATCCTAACCCCTGGGGTACTGCATCACATTGTCCTCCACCACCAGCAGCCATCTGTGTGTGCTGTCCTCTGATTTGGGGTTCTCTCTAACCCAGGGCACGCAGAGGGGATGTCTGAGTGAGCTTGTCCTGGGGCCTCACCCTGACCATGGCCGATCCTGGCAAATCTGGAGAAATAGCTTAAACTCTGTTACTTTTTGAATCGGACACAACAAAAATGTTCTTTCCTTCCAATTTCTCTCTTGAACCTTAGATCCATGTGAGCTGGCAGCTGGCAAGTGGCTGTGATGTGCAGGGAGCTAAGGTCGAGGGCTCCTGCACATTTGGGTTGAGGGTTGCCACTTCTTTCTTCTCCCAGTCTGGGTACTTCAGAGCTGTGTGAGCTTCCCCGTTATTCCTTGTCTCTCAAGGATCAAGGTTCAGCTCCAGGAATATCCCAGTTCCCCAGCTCTGTCCTTTGCAGCTCAGTGCCCTAGTGGCAAACCGGCAGCAGCACTCCCCATCACTGCGACCCCAGTCTGTGCGTCCTGGAGACGCTCCTTTATTCTCCAGACTTGGCGGAGATGCAGGGTGGCAGCATAGGACTTGAGTGGAATCAAAATTGCATTTTAATTGTAAACATTTGTCCAGAAATTAATGTTTCTGAACTAATGTTTCTCTCCAGCCACTGCATTCAGAAACAAATGACTCTTGCTAATTGATTTTCCCCATATAGCGAGAAATGTACTTGTAGAAAATCATCCAAGCATAATTGAAAATTCCCCCTCTTTCAGCAGGTATCCACATCATCACTCAACTGATGCATTTGCTCGTCCTCTGGTAGTTATCACCTAGGAGTTGCATGGCTGTCTGTGGGGGAGGGTTAATTTTTCCTAACCTTTGTTTGTTGAGCTGAATTTTGTGACAAAAATCAATATATACACAGAAGCCTGCTGAAGTTTGCTTAGAGTCCTGAATAAGTGTACCCACAGGGGAAATGTTGTTGATGGCTTCCTGCTTTGGTTGGAAAGGTGTATTTGGTGTTTTCACACCTGAGATCAGCAATGCCACCACTTGTCCCAGTACGTAAAACAGTTTTGAGGAATATCCAAAGGCCTTTAGCAGCCCATCACTGGCTCCTCCCACAGTGGCCAAGCTCATTTCCAAAGTCCTGGTCTATGCTGTGCCAAGCCGACCATCTTGAAACCCTGGAAGCAAAACTTGGAAACTTATCTGAGCTGTAAAACTGAAACAGACCTATTGCATTCTGCAGATGGTGGATGCTGAGGGGAAGGCAGGGAAGCTAAAAGCCTGCTTAGGAAGAAAGGATGGTACGGTTGTGTTCAGAGGCTGCTCGAGGACCAAATTACACCTTTGGGTACCCATGTAAGATTTGTATGTGATATGAGGTTATAGGATTTGTCTTGCACCGGGAGTGACTGCATGAGCAACGTTTGGGGCTCCTTTGGAGGCTGGGGCTTCCAGGCAGCAGCTTCCCAACCATGGATTGACCTCTGATGTCTGGGCCTTGGAAATGCTGAACCCCAGGAGTGTGGGGTGTATACATCTCTAGCAAGCATACAGCTTGCAACAACAGCTCATGGTGCCTCTGATGGTACGAGTCCACCCTGCTTCACACAACTTGCTTGCTGTGCACCTTCTGTGGCAGCCCATGGCCAGCCCTAGCAGTCATGTAGTGCTTTCCAGTGGCTTTCCTCTGACGCTTTGACCTCTTCTGTCAGCCTGAATAGATGAACATAATCTGGGTTTGCTCAAAAGAAATTTTGTGGTAGAGCTTCTCTTGAAGATCAGATAATCTGCTTTTATTTTGATGTTTTTTAATAAAGCTGCATAACAAAGGGTTTCCTCATTCCAGTGATACTGACTGTAATGTGCTCGCAATAATTAATGCCACTACTAATGGAAGATTAGAATTCTGCCTTAATTATATCATTAAGATACATTTCATGCATTTAATTGTTTTTGTAAAATGACAGCTAAGCTCTCCTGCCTCATATTTCCTATTTCCTGATTCAATTACTTCACAGGCAAGGGCAACCTGCTAGTAATGGTGTTTCACAGCTTTTGCTTTCCAGGGGAAATCAAGTGGTTTTTGGTTAGATATGCCAATACATTTCAGGTTAGAAACACTTCCCCGTGCTGTTTGTCAGTGTTGGTGTTGAACAGATGCACTGAACTCTCTTCTCCTTGCTGGCCTACATTTAATGAAAACTAGGAGTGTGGGGGGAGAAGCATCAAGGCAGGCCTGGGAAGACCAAGAAGGTTTAAAATCAACCCTAACACATGTCCTGCTGCATGAGGAGGAGGTGAAGGTTAGCTGAAGCGTGCCATGTCTGGCCCAAAGGCAGGATGAAGGACTTACGCCTCAGGGACTTGGGCCTCAGGCCTCAGCAAGACTGACCTGTGGGCCCAGGGAATCACTAGCAAAAGTTCCTGGTCTCAGTAACACAAAATGCAGCTGGTGGAGAGGAGCTGGCAGCTCTGAGCAGGTGGCATTCCCTGCTGTGAGGAACAGAGCTCAGCGGTGAGAAGAAAGGCTGGGACTTGTTTTTGTCCCCAGCTTTGAAGCTGGTTTAACTGGCGCGAGGCAGTGTGACCACACCAGGCGGGGCTGCAGCTCTGGGCCTTCCTGTGGGGCAGCAACAACCAAGAAGTTCAGGACTTCTTACCCCCTGGACACGTGCAAAGCTTTCTGCCTTCTCTCTGAAATAAAATCAGCCTCTGTCTCAGCAAGGCCAGAGCCACTTGCCCACAGTGAGGCCAGTCTTCTGATGAGGCATCTAGAAGTCATACGAATCCGTGTGGCCCACTGTGGTCCAAAATAAGCCCTAGCACTCATAGCAATGGTGACGTGCATGCATGTGTTTTGGATGAGTAAATGCGGTTTTCACTGGACAGGAATTTGTTACGTTTGCAATTCCCAGCTGCTCAGAGCGATGGGAGTGGTGCGCACACTCTGCTCCTTGGGCCTTGTTTGACTGCCACTCCCTCCCAAATCTGTAGTCATTGTTGTATGACTGCACAAAAGCAAAATTCAGGACAAGTGGTTAGGAAACAGGGAAATCTGACTATGGTAATTGCTATAGAAAATATCGTTAAGTTGCCTTGAGGGGGAGATATCTTTTTGCTTGAGCATTGCCACTGGATTTTTGGACCATCTGAGAACAGTCAAAACTCCCCGTAAGGCCATCTGGATTGTTGCTGCTGTTTGCATTACAAAGCCAGATGCCAACCAAGTGTTGTACATACTATTTGATCAAAAGAAGATATTCAAGTGGATTTGTGCAGATGACAGAGGGAGAACATCCATGCCATGCAACAGATGCAGCAACTGGTAAATACCACAAATCAGTCAGCGTTGAGTTCTTTCCAAGCTCAGTTCTCCTTAGGTTGGAGACCCCTGACTACTCTTCGGTACTCTTTGGTTTTCTTACTGGTGCTAAGAGCTATCACTGGATTTATCTTTAACCTTTATGGCTGGGGAGCAGGGGCTGGGTCTGAACTGTCTGTGCTGTGGCAGGGGAAGAGGATAGCAGGTGAAAGGAGACTGAAGAAAACACTGAGCCCTCCCTTTCCGCCCTCTGTAAAATATGGCTAAGTATGAGACACCATGTGCGTTTGGCCTTGTATAGGGAGGAGACACTATAGAAATACTGATTTATATCAGAAAAAGAATCCTGAGTTAACTAGAGTTTCCTTCTGTCACCAGATAAGTTGCACTTGCCTTCAGCTCCTTCCCACTGACACTAAGCTAAATGGCACTCTGAGAAATTAGAGACACACCAGATACCAGAGAGCTGAATAAGCGATGTGAGGGCACTGATCTGGATTTCCACACTATGGAAAGTATCCTTGCATCCTTCTGTTAAGAAGCTGAATTTCTAGTTCAATTTTGCTTACAGGTTCTGTCTGTAGCATTTTGTCATTAAATAGCTTCCTCCCCATACCCCTCCTCCTTGTGATTATTAGTAACAAATTTTTCAGTTTGAGTTTTATTGCAGGTTATCCACCAAATTTGGGGACAAAATAGACAACCATTAATTGTTTTCTCAGAATAAACCAATATAAATTCTCAATGTGGCCATAACAACAATGGTTGTTTCCCTGTGATAAAATACTCAGGTAGGAAATGACGAAATTATAAATTAAAATAACAGTAATTACTCTCTGCAAAGGTTTTCGTTGCTACGCTCAATATCTTCTTTGAGCCCTTCCGTGAACGTAAGTCACCATAAGCAAAAATAAAACTAAAAATTCTTTTTCCTAGAGATTGTTGCGTTACATCTGTTGTGTGGGAAATAACAACTCTGACTTTTTGTTTTGTTTGGGATTTCAGAGTGGTTTGTGGATGGGAAATTTCAAACCAATACCATCAGGAGAAATCAACTGCTTTTATTTAGCTAAATTTGAAATGTTACATGATATTATGAGTATTTTTGTATACAGTGTGTGTATACATATGTATACACACCTTGAGATCAATATTAATATAGAAACAAGACATTTACTGTATCAAAATGAGAAGAAAACATCAACATAGTTCTTCACACTTTCCTACTGAAAAATGCCAAATCGTGCATGTTGTCAAACTGCCGGCAACATATTGAGCTGGGTGCAGCTGAGCTGAGCCCAGGCTGTGCTGTGGGGAAGGGTATTCATAGAATCATATCCCTTCCTGGGCTCAGCACCCTCAGTGCTGCTCACACCTGCCTGGTGCTCGGAGCACAGGGGGGGCTTCGGGAGGTCTCTCGCACGGTCCCAGCACGTTTCGAGTGGTTGACCCCAGAGAGTTAGGTGCAGGTCCCTGTGCCGATGGACACCCAGGAAATGCTGCAGAGGATTCAGTGTCTGCCCTGACACTGAGCTCAGTTGCACAAATGCATGAGAAGCCTGGCAGTCCTGGGGTCTCCCTCTTCTCTTTCTTCATGCAGACCTTTGCAGCTTCTCTCTGTAGGAGGTTTGATTACTATGATGCCTTCACAGTCCTTCCCTGGAAAGTGAGAGATCGTTGCATGGAAAGAATGTTTTTAGATTGAGTGAGCAATAAAAAGGGGAGGAATAAGTACAAAATACAATGTGATATCACCCTCCTGCACTACTGCAGAGCCCGTGGGTGAGATACCTTCCCCTGCTCCTCCCTTCCAGCAGGAACAGGCACCTCCCGGGGAAGAGAGGGGCTGTCCCCATGAGCTGTCACCAACACAGGGCTCTGGAGAGCATCATCGGCAGATTCAAGAACCAAATGTGTGTTTTGAGTGTTTCTGACCTGGATTTGGGGTTGGAGGAGGCAGGCAGGAGCTCGAGGGGGAGCTGCCCAGAGCTGCTCTTGGGGCACGGTCCAGGCACCAGCTCCATGTGGCTGCTTAATGCTTCCCCCTGCTCCTTAGCTCCTTGTTTCACCTTAATCTATTGAAATGATTCCCTTATGAACTAGTTCCTGATGTCCTTATTAACCAAGGAGTAATTAATTATTAATTAAGCAGCCTGGGCTACTTATTAATTCAACTTGTTAATTAAGTTTAGGACATTAACGAGGCAGCTTGTTAATTGAGGTGCTGGGGGAAGGCGAGGAAGGGGAGGCAGCAGTGGAGCAGGGAACATGGCTCCTTGTTGAGCTGTGGGTTTGTGGGATCTTCCTGGGCCTGCTATCATCGCCCCACAGCAATCCGTCCAGAAGAGCCACCAGGACCTGCAGGATGATTTCTTAGTGATTTACACAGGGCTGAGCCATGCTGGGACGGGGACAGCACCAGCCTGACCACGGGGATGTAGGTGAGGATAGCTCAGAGGTGTGGGTGGTGACGGGGAGCTGTGGCCTCCTGCTTTCATTGGCCTAACTGAAATTCACATATGGGAAATGTGCTCGTTGAAACGACTTCTGCCCAAGTTGAAAGATGCGCGGTTTAGAAACAATAATCAGAGCCAGGGATAAACAAGGGCCCTCTGCTTCTCCAGAGACTTTGCAAAGAGAAAGAGCACCATATCTCTTTCTGGGAAGCTGTTCTGAGGTCAGAAAGAGCAGAAATAGGGAGTCACATTCATCCTAGTTGAGTTTTTTAAGACTTGCAATATTATGCAGATACTGAAAAACCAGTGCCACAGACAGGCATGTTTCCAGTGGCAGCTACCAAAACCCAGCAACGCTTGCTGCCCTTCTCATCATTGCTCACCAGGTTTTGGAGGCCGTGACTCAGAGCAGAAATCCTCTGACTAGTTTTTGGGGGTGGGTTCTTGGCTCAGGGTGGCAGGAAGGTCCCAGGCTAACCACCAGCGAGGCGACCGTTGCAGCTGCAACCCTGACTTTCGATACTGGTGCAGCCCTCTAGGTAAAGGAGACTCAGGGTATGTGAGGGGAGTGCACTACCTGCTAAGAAAGGCTTTAAAACAGCAAAAAAGAACTCCTTAAATGTTAAAGTTTTGTGAGATAACCCCATGCTGACATCTTACTGGTATCTGGTAATCGGGAGTGGTGGGGTAATTTTGGGATGGTTTCTCTGAAGAGCTTGTTGATGGGCCACTTCTTGGCAGGAAGGCTCCAGCGTCACTGGGTTTGTTCCACTGCTACTGCCATTCCCCAGGCTAGCTGAAAATAAAACCATTTCTAATAATTTCTGAAAGGAGCTGGGGGAGGGGGAGAGCTAATGAGGAAAACATACAGCGTTAGAAAGAGAAGTGCATTCCCTGAAGTCAACAGCGTTAAAAAAAAAAAAAATTTTTTTTTGAATATTCATTTCTACGGAGATTTTCCATCCCTATAATTAATTTGTCACAAATACACTGACAAAGCACTTCTGGTGCTGTGATGAAGGCTAGAGGCAGAGGTGTACTCAGCTTCTTTTTGAAGAAAAATAACCAGCTATCAAATAACTTTAAACTCCTAAAGCTTTACCAGCCTGATCTCACTGCTTTCATCAAAGAGCGCTACTCGCCCTCAAAGACAGCTAAAGCTATTGAAAAATCGTTATATGGCTTTACTTTTGGTTGATCCAATCCCCTTCTGGTGTACTGGCCTATTATCTGCAGCAGTGCTTGGATTCAGGAAGGCTGGAGGATGGCTGTAGCTTTTTTCCCCTGCACCCCTCCCATCCCAGCCCCGCTGAGCCTGGGTGCACAGCACAGCCCGGTGGGCCTGGGGTGACCCCTGCCCCTCGGCTGCTGTGATAGACGTGGGGGGTTTGTTTGCTTCAGGTGGAGAGGGAAGAAGAGAGTGACATTTTTAGAATGCCCAGGACTCAGTGCTGGTGGCTTTCCCCTCTGTTCTTGGAGGGAGCGGTGATGTTGGGTCCCTGGGACTCTCACCTGAAGTAAAAGATCCCTGAGAGCACCAGGCAGCGAATCGATGCCAAATGTCTCCAGTGGCTGACAGGTAACGATCCCTGCCAGGAGGGATCGGTTGGGTTGGGGATTTACTCCTCAAGGTTCCCTCCTTTGTCTCCCTCCCTCAGAGCCCGTACTGCACGAGTAAGGGACAGACGCCCTCGTGGGCCCAGATCCGTGGGACTGCTTTCTGATGGGAGAAGGATGAGACCCGACTCCGTGGCCATTACTCACACCAAGCAGTACTCGCTCAGTAAGTCTGTTCGTGTAAATAAGTCTTCGCTGACGTGAGTAATGGTGGCAGATTCTGGCCCTGAGTTATTACACGAAACTATCTCAGGCTCAGGAGAAAGCTGCATGATTCAGAGCTAGCCTTAAAAATAAAAGTTTTAAATCCCAAGTTATAATGTGCCGTTTGGCTCCTGCTGAAGTTGGTCTAAAAAGGCTGTGCTGAATAATAAAAAAGATCAAGCTTTTGATGTTGAGTTGCATGTTCAAGCATAAAATCCAGCCTTGATGAAGCTTAGCCTGGCTTATTTCACTCAGGCAAAGACACTAAACAAGAACCTTACACTATTTCTCATTTAGAGGAAATGTCTGTGCGTTTAAAAAAAAAATACTTGACAGATAAGTAATTAGGAAACATCTGGCCAAACCAAAGGCAACAGAAGTGATTCCAATCAAAGGTGGCTCACTGAAAGCTTTTCATCTCGACTCCAACAGAAACGGCAAACTTAGTGCTTAAAAAAAAATTCCAGCTTTCTGATGAAGTGTTAAAAAGGCAGACAGCGAAAAGTGCATATACAGACACCCAGCACAGGAGGCTGAACACAGGAGGAGAAAAATACTGGGCTGTGCATATGCGGAGGTGTGTGCCAAGGGCCCTGAGGCAGGGCCAGTGCTTTGACACTGCTGCGGTGTCTCTGATGGACTCCCCAGTCCATCCCTGGTGCCGTGACGGACACCTTGTTGCGAAGGGTATGGCCGTGGCTGCCTTGCAAGCCCCAGGACCGGCACCAAGCGGCACGTCCTGCCTGTGGGCACCTCTAGGGCAGCAGGGGTGAGGCTGCTGCTGGTGCCAGGCTGGGTTGCAGGAGCTGAGGTTGCTGCAGCCCTGGCAGCTATTGCAGCATTTATCTTCCTCAAAAGCTTCATCCGAGCTACGCACAGAGCAATGGCATATTCTTATCGGGGGTTGGGGTGAGTGATGCTCCCTTTCAATAGGCTCTGTTTTGCTTGGCGTGATGGTTTGAAGATCTTTTCTGTGCATCTAGTGAGCAGCAATGGTTTGGAGGCTCTGTTAAAAGAAATACCTGAATGGTTTGTCTGCTTCCCTCCACTAATTGTGCTGGAAGGACTTTGGTGCGCTCCTCAAGAGGCGATGTTTTCTGATAACACCTTGGCTGTTGCAGCTCCTGTTAGAAATGGTCCCCCCTGTTTTTTTTAAATTTTGAACAAGCTTCATTTTGGAGTTTTGGGGCAAACTTTTAGATTTCTCTTTCTCCCTGGCAGGTCTCTGCGGGTCTAGCCTCCATCTCCATTCCCTCGTGGTGCTCCCGCACGGTGCCTCGGCAGAGGCTTTGCAGGCACTCAGCGTGACGAGGATGGCAGGAAGGAGAGGATCGGTGCTCCGACACAGCAGCCATTTTAAGCTGCTTCTTCCACAGCTGGAAATCATTGCGATAGCATCAGCTGCCAAGGAGAGTTATGAGATTTGGCAGGATTCAGAGGGAAAGAGGTAGCAGCTAAATCACTTGCGAATAGCAAGCGCTTCAAAGGCAGAGCGCGGGGCCCCGGCTGGCAGGCGGGTGCTGTGCCGGGACGCATCCGGACCCAGCAAGGGTGCTGGGGGCAGCACGAGGCTCCGAGCAGGGTGAACGGCACCCGCAGGGCCTGACCTGCTCTTTGTGGCCCCAACAGCGTGTCCCCAGCCACAGGCAGCTGGGACACCTCGCAGCTGGAGCTGATGCATTATTCAGCAAGGAAATAAGTGCTCTGCAACCCCACCGCAAAAAAAAACACTCTATAGTGCAAGGATAGGAAGCATACAATATATTCCTCTCCAAATTAATTGCTATTATTTTGATTAAAACACATTATCATATAAATATTTGATTAAGAATGTGATTAAATCTTTCTTGCTTATGAACTGTGACAACTTTAAAGTCTAACCTTTTATAGCTTGGCACCACATCATTATTTTGCTCATTAGCTACGTTTAATAATTCGATCTCATAATATGCTTTGCCATTTGGAACCTGCCTTTGTGTGCCAAGTTCAAATCGATGCTGTTAGTTATTTGTGCCACTGCAGATAATTAAACAAAAATTAAAAGCAATTTAACCTTGCAGTCTGGCTGCGGGTGGATCGGTGTTTGAGCACAAGTCAGCGGAGTTTGTTCTGCTGATGGGATCTGCGTGGGAAGGGGGGGGTCTGAGGTGTCTCCTGGGGCACAGCAACTGCAGGCACGTATGGAGGAGCCCAGCCAAGAGCTAACCTCCAAGGGGAGACATTTTCTATTCCCCCAGGAACAGAGGTAGCTGCGGGTAAGGCTGATGCCCACCCACCCCGAGTCCTTCTGGGGGCTCCAGGCAGCAGGAACAAGGCTTGTACATTTGGACAAAGCTGTGTACTGCGGGTTCCCCTTGTCCCTCAGCAGGATCAGGCCCTCGCAGGCAGTCGGGATGCAGAACGATGCCTCTGTCTCTCCCAGCTTACTCCAACCAGCCAGAGCCCACTTTCCTAATTTAAACCGCACACAAAAGCTTGCCTTACATGGTCACGGATGCTATTTTTAGGTTTGCCAATTAATCCAGCTCCATTTGAGCTGGATTAGAAATCACATACCCCCTTAATTATAGGTGTATAAACTCCAGACTGGCAGCTGTTTTGACATTCTCAGCTGGGAAATTTGCCCTAAACAGCCGCCCCCTCCCCGAGCGGCTGCGGGAGCGCGAGCCCGGTGCTGCCTGCCTTCGTGCCCATCTGCTGCGGTGGCACCGCGCCTGCTCTCGGCGCGCTTGGACGCCTGCCCTGAGACACAGGTGCCAGGCAGCGATGAGCTGAGATGGGCAGCCTCCCTCTCCCTCTTTTTTTTTTTTTTTTCCCCTGCAGGAAAATCTCCTCTGTGTCCCCCAGGCCTTTTCTTTCCGCTGCAGACATCTGCCAAAATGAGGCCTGTGCAGGCACTTTTGTGGTGGGGTCTCTGCTGGGGGGGCATGGGAAGAACATGCCCCACGTTTTGGGCAGTGGGACTGGCTCCTGGCACTGCAGGACCCTGAGCAGAGCTGGTGGCTGGGCAAACCCTCACTGTCCCCCCACACGGGGACTCAGAGCATGGGCTGTTGCTGCTGCTTTGGGCATTGCTCTGTGCAGCTCTGGCCGTGCCAGGGCACCTGGGACTGCCTGTGGCACCTTTCTGCATGCACATGGATAACACATGCAGTTGTGCTGGGCTGTGAGGGTGCCGTGCGCTCCCCAGGGGCACGGAGCGGGCAGAGGCGTGTGGGCAGCACTGGGAGCCCCGCAGCCACTGCTCTGGGTGCACGAGCAGCGGGATGCTGCCCCTGGCCCCGGGGATGGTTCCTCTCTGGGGAAAAGGAAGAGTGAGAGAGGAAGAGATGGGCTAGAGGCAGGGCCAGGCAATAACATTTTTTTTTCCGGGCTTTTAACTGTCGTGCAGCCTTCATACCCTGCGTAAATCAGTCCCTTGGGTCACCCGGAGGAGACGTGCCCTGGCACAGCTGCTGGGGCATCACTGCTAATTGTGGCTCCAGCGGGACTGCAGCAGCTGCGGCAGATATTTGTGAATGAGCCATACCTGAGCAATGAGTTAATTCACCCACCAGCCCTGGGGGCAGCTCATGGGGCAGCTCCCAAATCCCCAGTGTGAAGCCCTCCATCTCCTCCTCATTTTAAAGCCTGGTGGGCTTCTCTTTTCTTATTTTTTTTTCTTTTTTGGTAGCTGGAGTTTTGACAATAGCTGGCATAAATGCTATTTGGTCTTAGCAATGCTTCTATTTTTTGCTTCCATGTGATTTTAAATGCTCGTGAGCGTGCTGAGTGAAGCCCTGCTAGGCTGAGCTCGGCGATGCTCCTCCTGTGCTTCTCTTGCAGTGCAGGAGGGGGGCATCCCTGTGGGGCTGCGGGGTCCCTCTTACCCCCACCCACTCCCTGCACTCTGCCTGGCAGGCAGCTGAAACATCCCCTTGAAGAGGAAAAATAACTCCTTTTTGCACCCTGCTTGAGCCCCTGCACGTCCCCGTTGTTTATGTTCAATCCGACACACTCCGTTCCGCGGGCCAGCTCGGTGACCAGGCACAGGCACCCTGAGCAGTTTTCCGTTGAAGCTGTAGCCGTATACATTTGCTCATCATAGTTTCCACTGCCCATTGGAAAAAAATAGGTGAGTGTTATGACTGCCAGTGCTGCCTTCGCAGAGGGAGAGATTTAATTCAACGCCGCGTCAGTGCGATTGGCGTCGCCTCCGGGCAGAGGCGCTGCAGGACCCGCATGGTGGAGCTCCTCTGGCCCCAGGGTGCTGGTTTATGGAGCCATGGACCCTGCTGAGACAGAGGAAGGGAATGAGCTCTTGGTGCATAACACAAGGATACCAGCTCTGCTGCTTGATCGTGATGCCCTGGGGTGCTGGAGGAACCCTGGGCCACCCCAGGTGCTGGCAGGAGGCACGGTGTTGGGCACACGCTGCCACAGCACCTCCTCAGACCAGATCCAGAAGGGAAAGAAGCGAGGATTTCCCAGGCTTTGGTGCTTCTGGTCAAACCAGCAATTCCCTGGCAGGCCTCCGATCCCACCTGCAGCTTTACAGAGCCGTTTGGAAAGAAATGTGTGTGTCTGGCAGGGGTCGGGAAGGGAAAAGTGGAGGTACCTGCTTTTACGAGCTTTGGAAGCTTGTACAAATTTTAGAGGAGTTCTGGGGGGAGGTTTGAGGCCGTCCTGGCTGATCCCCTGGTTTCGGGGCAGTCACAGGGATCAGGGGCTGCCCACGGCTGGGAGCTGCCTCCCCATCCCGGCTCACCAGGGGCTTCCTGCAGCTGCCCCTTTTGCCCGATGTGCTGTTTTACTTGCCCTGGGTGTCCCCACGAGCCAGCACCAACGAGGCCGGTTCCCAGAGGCTGTGCTGCCAGCGCCAGCCCCGCGCCTGGCAGAGAGCCTGAGCGCCCTGCTTCTGCCCTGAGTCACGCCTGTGGCACCAGCCCCTCTCCCGCTGGGCTAAAGAGCAAGGAAAAGCAGGAATGTTTCATCTTTGAGACTTCATGATTAAAAACGGTTATCAGGGGGTGACTCAGGGGACAGCAATTCTGCCCATCCTCACCTGGCTCCTAACAGAGCAAGGAAACGCCAGCGGCAAATTCCAGAGTCTTTATGCATCACCCAGGTGGCCACCCTCACCGGGACCCACACCCGAAACCTTCACCCAGAGGCAGCTGTCAGATGCTGCTGAGAGTGGGGCTGCTCCTGGAGCAGGATCTGGAGCAGGAGAACGTTCCTGGCCCTGGCTGCGGTGGAAGAAGGTTGCTGGAGGTGCTGGCTCCCTCCGTGTCCTCGCTGGTGGTGGTCACGCATCCAAAGTCTCAAGAGGAATCGATTATTTTGGAGTGGCAGAGGGAACTGCCTGCGTGAGAGGGAGCTTGAGACCTTGAAATTCCCCTCCTCGATCCTCCTGGGAATAAACGAGTATCAGAGTCACAGATGGGGGGCTCCTCTCTGGGGCTGGAGCCTGCAAATGTCCCCAGGGTCCTGTCCCCCTGGGGCAAAGCAGAGGCTCAGCTCTTACAGCCCGTGTGGAGCCGGGTAGCTGCCCTCAGATGTGCTGCCAGTGCCACCTGTGGTGTGGTTACGGCAAGCGCTAGGCCTGAGAGCCTGCACAGTGTGAGCAGTCGTCCTGTTCCTAAGCACAGCCCGGAGGCAGCTCGGGTCTCCTCGCCCTTGGCAAGCACCAGCAGGCAGGTGGGGCTGGTAGGGCTGCGGGATTTCCATGGGTATAAAGGAAATTGCTCATCAAAGCAGCAAATGCTCCTGCTAAAGCCCCTGTTGATGTCATGGGGAGATGGTCAGGAGGCAACACGCTGCTGCTTCCTCCAGCATTTCTGGACACACAGTTTGCAGACATCCTATAGCAATGGCTGAAAATTAGCAGCTCTGCATGCAGTTAGCCTCAGACCGAGAAGGGGAAAGGGGAACCTCCTGCAGTTCACGGCTGTGTTCTGCTCATCCCACAAACGAGAAAGCCAAGTGGGAGAAGCAACTTCACGAACCTCTGCAGTGGGACAGGGACAGAGACCTGCCAGCTCCATCTCAGTGTGCCCACCAGCTCCAGCCAGCCCCGATGCTGGGAGTATCACAGCACCCGGAGCCATCCAGAGCCCCCTTCTGGTGCCAAAAGAGTGAAAAAAACCCCTGTGAGATGAAAGAGGCCCCGCCAGCCCCGCTGCCGTGCCTTCGAATTCTTGCAATAGCCAGCGGGAACTGCAATTAACGTCTGCTGCAATTTCTTCATTATCATAATGACAGTGCTCAGCAAAATATACGGGAGACATTGACGGTGACGCCCAGATGCTGGAACCATACGATGCCACATGGAAAATCATGGCAGGGTATAAAAACTAGGCTTTTATATGGTACAGCTGCCTCTGCATAATGCCCTTGTAATTTATCAGTGTACAGCATCTGGTTCTTTGCTGTCATTCTTCAACTTTCAGACAACCATAATCTCAAGTGTCTTAATAATAACACAGACCTGCCAGACAGGGGGAGGAGGAGGCTGGGGAGGGGGCGGCGAGCAGAACGGCTCCTTTTGTGCCGTTTATCCCAAATGAGAGGGGAAGAACAGAAAAAGGGGGAGTGTGGTGGGGACTGGGGGTGCTGCGGGGCAGGAAGGTGAGGGATGCTGGCGGAGGGGCTGGGGCAGGGCCTGCAGGATCCTGCCCGCGGGGGCATGATGCAGAAGCTGCTGCTTTGGCCTGGAAGAGAGCCAGGCATCGGCTCTTTCTGGGGCTAATTTTGCTTTGTAGGTCTAATGAAAACCACTCCGCTGAGCCTGTGGTTGGAGTGTGTGCACAGCGGTGGTGCAGGGCCCGGCCCCACAGAGCTTGCTGGGCCCAGCCACCAGCCCAGGGGCTGTGTGGGCTGCAGGGCCAGCACCAGGCCTCCCCAAAAACGCTGCTAGGAGGGTAGGGCATCAGCCCTGGGGCTGCAAACACTGGGGTGGCTACAAAACCACCGCACCGCAACCCAGGCCTGGCTGTCCCTCCTCCATCACTGAGGGGCTGTTGTGGTTCCAGGAGTGTAAATCCACCCATGTCACCACCATTTTGTCATGCTTGCTGCGGGACAAGGACAGGGGACGTGAGACACTGCCAGGTGGGTCGCAGCACCCCGTGCACCTGTGGGACGCAGGCCGTGGGGCTGTGTGGCCACGGGCCGTGCCGGGCTGCCCGCTGCCACCACGAGGTGGCGAGCAAAGGAGCCCGTGGGCGGCCGGGCTGTCCTGTGGGAAGGGTGCTCGGCCTTTGGCCTGCAGCAGGGCGAGCTGGGGGCTTCGCTTTTTCCCTGAGCAGGGATGACTGCGGGGTGGCGAGCACACACAGGGACACCTGTGGGAGGGCTCGGTGAGAACCAGGATGTCCAAAATGAGCAGAGCAGGACTTGGAAGCACGGGACAGTGCGTCCTGTGGCCGCTTAAGCCCCCCCCCAACTGAATCCCAAGAGAAGGGCTGGCACTTTCCATCCCCATCTTCCCTCTTCTTCCCCATTTTCTGCAGCTGGGCTGGGTGGGAGCAGGCTGGGGGAGCCTTGTTAGTGCTGATGAGCCACGCCTGGAGGGGGGAGGCTCTGTCAGAAGGAGCTGGGCTGGGGCTGCTGCTGTTGCTGAGGGCTTTTCCTGGGTGCCGTGGTTGTGCTACCACAGAAGGTAATTGGTGGGTGCTGGGGGTGGGCCCTGGTCATGGTGTCAGGAGGCTGGTGGCTGCAGGAGCCTGATGGTGGTGGTTAGCTGCAGGCTGAAGTCTCGCCCAGCTGGTGTGGTCCTCTGAAGTTACCACATCTCTGGGCGCTGTGATCCTGTGTGTGTGCAGAGGTCCCTTCTTTGCTGGGCTGGGTGGCTTCTCCTGGCACCCCGGGGCCAGCCTGGTCCCCTGCGGCAGAGGGTAGGGGCAGCTCCCCCCATCCCGGTTTGCAGAAGGCGCAGTGGAACTGCTGAGGCTCAGCCCAGCTGCCCAGGCCTCCACACGAGCTGTCTTGCAGCAAACACCTGCAGAAGCACCTGCAGGAGCTGAACCTGTAACCACGTGTGAGGGGGAGCTGTAGGGGAAGCTGGGTGAGTCCGCAGGGGTGGCTCTGCCTCACCGTGGCCCTGCTCCTGCCTGGGTCAGGCTGCCGGTGTCTGTGCCTAGGTGTCTGAGCTGTGGAGCAGGGGACACTGCTCCATGGGGCTGAGGCCCTGCAGTCTCCACCAGGAGCCATGCCCATGGCCCTGCACATGCCTGGAAAGTTTTAAAGGGCTGCCCGGCTGTGACTTGCGGGCTCCCATGGTGCTGGCTGTGGGCAAGATGGAAAAGCTCATCCAGCAGTGCTGTCCTGGTGTCTTCCCCCTGCACAGAGGCGTGGGGATTTGCTGGAGAAATTTCCTGTGGAAACCAGCTCACACCTACACTGGAAAAGTTGTCTGCAGAAACAAAAAGGGCATTTTATTTAATAAGTGTACCCACTGGCTTTGTGTGTGAGCTGTCCAAATACCTCTCCAGTGCTGTGATTGGGGCACTTACATGACTGCTGTTTGCCAGCCAGGCTTGGTCCTGCTGCTGGCAGCTTGGCTGTGGGATCCCCAGGAGCACACCCAGCACCACAGCACCAGGGCTGAGTCCTGGCGGGTTTGTAGTGCACAGAAACTTATGGCTGCTTTGTCCTTTTGAGGCAGGAGGTGAGCAGAGAGACTGGAGTTATTTCGTGCTGCTCTTACCATTTATATATTAAGAGATAAGTAGCATATTATGTTAACAACCAAACAATATGTGATAAACTGGAACTAGCAGTCCTAGTGGAGCCAGAAAGCTTTATCTTGGTTGTTAGATGGACCACAGGGGTGTCCCTGGCTGGAATGAGCACCGACACTGCCAGCTTTACCTTGCCATCAGAGGTGAAGTTTGCTCAGGCTCACCCTGAGCCCCTTGGCAGGTATCCAGAGGGGAGGTCAGTCAAGGTTACCGGGGTTAAACATTGATGGCAGTAGAGGGCTCCAAGGCGTGAGCGAAGCACTGTCGCCTAGTGGTAGCATTAGCTGAACCACGGGAATCTGAGCCTTGGTGCTCAGAGCCTGTGCTGGGGCAGCTCAGCCTCCTGGGGGAGGTTTAGGCTAACAGCACCAAGAGTGTGCCCGTGACCAGGACTGCAGCTGGGAGGGGTAATGGTCACGTAAGTCCTGTCAGCATGCTTGTGCATCCCTGGGGGGGCTCCTTGCACCATTAATGCCCAGCCTCCCTGCAGCGGTTACCTGAAACGCCGTCTCTGAAACGAGATGTACTTTTAACACAAACAAGCCATCCGGCAGCACAAACAAATCCCGCTCTCCTTCATGCAGCGTCGGCGCTAAGTGACCCAAGGCAGCCTGCCCTCTGGTCGTGCTGCTGCCTGTCCCGGCCGGCTGGGCACCCGGCCTCGTGTGAAGGGACTTTGTGCTGCTTGGTGCAGGATGGGGCCGTGCTGTGCCCACCCCATGGCTTTGGCTGGCAGGGATCAGTGCCAGAGGGAGCAGCCTGGCTCTCGAGGACTGATTTCCTTCACCACACGGGGCTGGTTTGGGCAGGGAAGGAGCTGTCAGATGGACAGCATGGTGTGGCGAGACACAGGTCTCCCTGCAGCCCTACTGCAGTCCCTGGGCTGCGCACCCTGAAGGCAGCACTGCCCCTGTGCCCACCGGCAGCAACCCCCTGCCCTGGGGAAGGCTGTGGTGGGGTAGGGGCTATTTCCCAGTGCCCCGTAACTGTACAGGTGAGTACACACGTGCTTGGATTTCTTTGTTCCCAAGAACTGAAGCATGCTGGCAGCCTGGGCTGTCTGCCCCTGCCAGCCATGGCCGGAGCCTGGTAGGGCTGGGGGGCTCCAGCCTCCCCATGGCAGCCCTGCCAGCCCCCTCCTCACACGGCCAAGCCCCGGGGGCCAGCACGATCCCTGCAATTTCTGCAAAACTGGCATCATCTGCCCTGGGAATTTGCCGAAAAAGGCTGAATACAAACAAAGCCGATACGTCCCTTGGTCAATTTAACAAAGTGGCGTGTGCGTTCCTCTCGGAAAATAAAATGTTTACTCTGGTGGATGTAGTGCTAGGTTAATACATTTGGGTGAAATGTTCTTGGACCAAAGTACAGCCGTACAACCGATGCAGGAGTCCGACAAGTCGCAAAGCAAACATGTTACGCCAGCGGGTGAGCTGGAGCCGCATTCCTCAGTGTTTGTGCCCAGCGTGGGCGACCCTGGGATGGAGGAGCTGGTGGGGGAGCTGCTAAGTGACCCCTCCTTTTAATTAAAACAAGTGTCTCATTAGGCTTTTTAAGGTTCAGCATTCATTAATATGCAGGTATAAATTCACTTACTTTAGAGCTGCCTCTTTCCTACACCTGCTGGTCATTTTTTTGTGGTCAGTCTCGTATTTTTCTCCCATTGCACTGATTTTCTTTGTGTTCATAGAGCTGCTGTGTGAGGGAGGCCTGGGGAAGGCTCTGCCTTGGTCTCTGAGCTGCTGCCAGCGCTGGTTTGGGTCAGCGCAGGACCTGGGGCTCTGCTCTCCTCCAGCCCTGCCGCTCCCTTCCCATCAGCTTCTACCCTTGAAGTAATTGGCGTCAGGCAGCCTGGTAGGCCTGGGGGTTGCCGGTGAAGATTATGATCCAAAGAAATACATATTTTTTGACTAAAAACAAACACAGAGTGCTGTTGAGTTCTCGCTGCTAGCCTGGGTCAGGCCTGAGGCCTGCTTAGTCCCTTCCTCGGGGCTGGAAAGCTGCAGATGTCCCACAGCCTGGAAACAAAACCTGCCCAGGGAGGAAATGCCTTCCTGCCGCCCCGCTGGGAAGCCTGACTTTTTCTGTCCCCCTTTTTTAAAGCATCTTTTTAAATGTGGCTTATCCACCATTTCAGCTGGAGTCAGGGTGGGGAACACTGCTGGAAAATTGGGCTTGGATTTGGGCGTTTCCTCTGTGAGACCTGGAGGGGTGGTGTTGTCTTATCTCTCCTCAGTCTCCATTGGCAACGCCTATGTATGAGCTGCCGAAATGGTTACTTCATCTTAGCCTTTTGTTTTGTTTCACTGGAAACCAATACTTTGGCCATGTCAAGGCTTGAATTCTTCTGTGGCATTTTTAAGCCAGGTTCGATGGCTTGCTCGGGTCCCAGAGGTAGAAAGCTGAGTAGAAATAAATACAAGGAAAGAATTGTTGGGATGTAAAAGAAATTGAGGGGGGAAAAAAAATGGTCACAGCAATTTGGCAGAAAACCTCCATCAGTTCTTGTAGTAGGGCTCATAGGACTGCATGAATCTCTGTTTAAAGACGAGGGAGATGGTTTGAGAGCCTCTCTAAAGGCACGGGGAGGTTGGGTGGGCTGTTGTCCCATCTTCTGGTGCCCCTGTGTCCCCTGCCCCCGTGTTTTGTAAGCTAACAGCATTCCTACCCAGAGCCAGCCGGGGGGTGCCTCCTTCCCCAGGGCTGGAGAGCTCGGCTCGTGCCTGCAGATGCATCCTCCGGGCTCCTCACCCTTCGGGGAGGACTCTGGACATCTCTGTCTCCTCCCAGCTCTCTGCCTCGCCTGTTTTGCTGCTGGATCTCCGGACAAGCAGCTTTTCATGGAGACAGGGGGTTATTGTCCTGTTTGTGCCTGGAGGTGATGTTGTTGCAAACAACCAAGGCAGCATTTTCGCTGTAGCTGAGCAGCCTTTGCCCCAAGTGTGTATTTGCATCAGCCTGGAGGAGAGTTTCACTTGCAGCCTTATCGGCCTTATCTGTTTCTTCCCCGAAGCCGGTGCAGTGACGAGTGTTTTCTTCTCATTTATCTGTGTACCTGCTTTAGCGGTTGGCCAGAAGAGATGGGGAATGCTGTGGATATCTAAACAAATCACTTTCTTCTGATGCCCATAACTTACCCCAGGAATCAATTTTACTGAGTTGCTTATCAGTCCATGTAGGGCACTGCATTTCCCACTGCAGGGCTCAGCTCCAAATTGGAGCAGAAGCTCTTGGAAAGTTTATCTAGGCTTTGATTTCTAGTGAAGATAGGCACTATCTGCACAAAATAAGCCTTTTTGCCCTCTAACCCCCAGGGATGGGAGGCCGTGACAGGACTGCCAAAACAGAGATGGACGTAGGGCTGTTTTGCCTTTGCTTTTTGGGGTCAGGCCGTGCTAGCAGCAGCATTGCTTGGCTCCACCAGCCAAACCACAGCCTGGCCCTGCCAAGCTGCTCAACCTGCCTTTGGAGGCGCCTCTTTCCTCATTGCAAATCTGCCCTGAGCTCCCTGTGAGTCCCCAACCCTCATCCCACCCTGGGGGATTTTATCTCCTCCTTTTCCTTCCTTCCCCCCAAGCCCACACAGATGCAACCCCAGGAGGCGTCACGTGCTGCCATAGCACAGGATGTTTTCTCCTCCTCCTCTTCCTCCTCCCTTCCCAGTGGTGCTGAGGGAGCCCAGCCCCGTCCCGGAGCAGACCCACATCACACCTGCTTGCTCCCTGCCTTGTCGTTGGCAGCAAATAGCTGGTAGAGACACGGGATAGCTTGGCCTAAATAATACATGGCAGGAGCTGGGCTGGCTGTGCAGATCATTTTGCTGGCTTTGTAAAGTTAATCAGTTTACATGTTGCCATTAGGTCAGGAAAGCTAAATTTACCTTAAATAATTAATCCAGATCAATTAAACACGGGGTAATTGTGAAGAATAGTGAGAGGAGGAATGACCCTCATTTTTTCCAGTCCTTTATCTTGCTTAGACAACCAATAGCAATAACACAGCTTACAGAGCTTGGGCAATGGGAAACTAATTTACATTTATGTTTTGTGATGACAGCTCTATCCTGAAGGTTTGACCTAATTACTGCATCTTGTCTCGATTTCTGTCTGGGCGTTATTGTTGCTGTCATAGTGTCAAATGCAGCTAATGCAAAGACCCAGTGGTTCCATTAAAATGTTATGTGGTGAGTCTGCTCTGTTGGGCAAGTGCAAATGAACGTTTCTGTATTTCTGAAAATTTCTGTGGTTGTCTTATCAAATATATCACCAAAAAAAATACTTGTTAGAGCTCCTGGAGGATATTTTCTAAATAAGAAACTTTTTGAAAATGACTTGTAAAATGTATTTGATAATCGTTAAAATGCTGATAGAAACCATACAGAAAACGAGTTTTCTGGCAAAGCTGTATGAAGAAGCGGTGTGGCATGCTAGAAAGCAGCATAAAGCACCTCTTGTAATGGAGAATTGAAATGCCTCTTGTGTAGGAGAACCTCACAGAGGCTGAGAAAGCTTTGGCTGTTTTAGCTGCTCTTGGAGCGGCTCGGTGGTAGCTTGCAGTAGCTTACACAGACCGTTTCTTGGGATCTTTACTGCATGAATAAGTTGGTTCAACATAACCGCAGCCAATAAAGAAGCTAGCGGAAAGGAGCACAGGGGCACACTTCTCCCAGTGACAGTTTTTTAGATGAACTCCTTGGAGGTGGGGGCAGAAGGGACAATGCAGGACGTTCCTGGAAGGCGCCTGTTCCCCTCGCTCCCACTGAGTTACAAAACTTGTTTTCCAATTCTGAGAATCATCGGCGCAAAAGGACCATAAAGAGTTTTAAAAGGACTTTCTTTGGCTTGCTTGTTAGGAAGCTCTTTGTAGCAAACTGGCAAATGCTGCTGCCTGCTGTCAAGATACAAGTGCTCCCCTGGCCTCCTCCCAGAGAAAGGGAAGGATTAGGTAAGGTGGAAATGTTTGCAGCTCTCTTAACTGGTGTAAGAATTACTTTAGTATGGTAATATCTCTGGCCCTAATTTCCAGAAAGAACAACAGCAAGTCCCTGAGCTATGGCAGACTTCAGGAGTAACACTGCCCATGTTACAGAATCTTGCTAATCTTTTTTTCAAAACAGAGACTCTTATCCCAAAGTGAAGGCAAACAGTTTCTGGCTCAGGAGGGTGTGCTCGGAGTGCCGAATTACTGCTCTGAAATGATCTCTGTTGCCACCCTTTGCTCTCGTGGAGTTTGTCTGCTTGTGGTCTGTTGTGACAGCTTTGCTTATTCTTTGTCCTCAGGCATGGTATTTTTATATAGTTACGTCTATATATAACACATTATCAAAAACATGCTGTACAGTAATAAATTGCTGATCTTTTCCCTTCTGATAGGGAAATTAGAGGCTTTGTTTCTTTGGCTGTAATTCCTGGAGATCAGCACGATAATGAAGTAGTTGATAAACTTTGGGTTGGATGTTGCAATGCCTTGCTAGCTGTGGTGCTTATCTGAATTACTTTTCAGAGGACTGATGTCCTGTCTGCTTCACAGGGAGGTCCGCAGAGCTGCCCATAAATCCTTGGTTATGCATACAGTGGATTTTGTTTTAGTGTATAATCTGCCAAGTCACAGCACGCTGCTAACCCATTGTTGATCTGGCCGAAGTGCCTGCAGCATGGACATAACCTGCATGCGGCGTGGACTGCAGCTCTCTCCAGACAAATGTGGTTCTCCTTCAGCCTCAGCCTTCCCACCTGGTGGTCCATCATCTCCAAGGCCTGGAAATTCTCATGCTGCAAGGACTGTGGTGCTAATGCGTGGCTGGTGTCATGGGTCCCTGTATTGTGTGCAACACGCAACAGTAATGTTAGGCACCTGGCATCAGTGGTGTTAATATTGAGAAATATCTGGTTGTGCACACAGGCAGGCTGCAAACCTTCTGTTAGCAAAAACAGCCACCGAAATCCTTGACCTACTTTGTTCTGAGAGGTTGCATTCCCTCTTCTAGAGGCTTTTGAGTTTTTGCAGTAAGGGAATGCTTAGCACTGCAGCCAGAAGTTTGTGGGGAGGAAAGCTGGCAGCTGCTGCAGCCTTGGGTGCCTGCAAAGAGTTAACCTGCACCGCTGGTTGCATGACAGCCCCCAGCTGTCTGTGCCTTCCCCTCTAGCGTTTCTCTCCATTATTTCATCAAAGCAACAGGCATGGTTTTAATTTTCCATGACTTGCTTATGAAATATGATCCTTGCTGTAATAAAGAAATGATTTGGTTTGTAATGGATACATAAGAAATCAATTTCCTATTTTTAAATTAGGTAGGATTAACAATGAAGCAAACAATAAGCAGAGCGACGGGGAGAAAGAGGAATGGGAGAAAGACCCAACAGCCCCGAGACAGGGCTGACTGCACTTGGCCGTGTTACACTGCAGTTGTTAATTGCTTCAGTGAGGCACTCACAGCTGTAGTGTTTCTTCCAATGTATATGCATTTTCTGCTTGAAAATTATGGTTTGGGGAAGATTGCTGAAGATTCATGACTCTCCTTCTGCCTAGCAGTGACATTTAAGGTGCAACACAGTTTCTGTTCAAATTCATGGTTCAAAAACACCCAGCGCCACCATAAATGTCTCGGGAACAGATGTCCTCCCCGGTCGTCCCGCTGCGTCTTCAGCAGGGACAGCATCCAGCCAGCGCGCTTGCCTGGACCAGGAGGCTGGGAGCTGCTCTCCAGCAACTGGAATAGGAGAAGCTTCCAGCTTCTGCTTTCTAAGGTTAGAGCGGTATGGGAGAGAGCTGCTCGCTGGTAGATACCGCAGCGGTGCGATGTGGTAGTCTGTGAAGGGGTTTTAATTGCCAGTGCTAGAAACTGCCAGGTCGCCGAATGTTGGGTGCCCCTCCTGTACCTTCCCCCTACACCACCCGCCGGCATTGCGCAGGGACCCCTGGCTGGGCAGCTGTCAGAGGTCCTGCACAGGACTAGTGAGCACAGTCACCTGCCTGGCAGCTGGATGTACTTCTCCCTGAAAAAAATAAAATATCCGATCCCTGCTGTAGTAGACATTCCCAACGCTTGGTAATCCTGTGCTGGTTCCCCGTGCTGTGCCTGCTGAGGTCTGCCAGAGGGCCCTGGGAGATGCAGGGAGGTGGCGTAGCCCTTCGCCTCTCAGGATGCTCTGCACACTCTGTTCCCCGGCTGTCCCGGGACAGCCACCGCGTGCAGGGCACGAAGCAGCTGCAGGGCACGAAGCAGCTGCTGTTTGGCTGTGCGGGGGCCGTGCCGCACGGGCACCCATTTCTCTCCAGGGCGCCGTTCCTTGAAGTTTGCAGGCGTCTCCGAAGGCGGATTGCCCTTTAGACCTTGGACTGCAGACAGTTGATACAGGTTTCCCTGCCAAGCCACACGGAGCGTTGCCAGCATGTTTTTGTGTCATTAACAGATGTGCTGTTGCTCTGTTTGCCTACGCACGCAGCGCGCTCGCTCCTCTGCACGGGGAGCTTGAGGATCAGGCTGTCCTCGGAGCTCTCTGCCTTGGAGTGCTCTGCAGGTGGGGAGGTGTGCGTTCACAGAACCAGGGGTAACGAGCCCGTCCGAGTCTGTCCCCCTCAGCAAATCGCAGAATTGCACTCTAGACTTGCTAGAGCTGCTCTTTTGGTGCCAGCATCTCCTCCTGGCCCAGCTCCACGCTTGTGCTAAGTGGCTTTGGAGCTGCCCCAGGGGTCTGTCACGGGTTGGAATTAGAGTTGCATTTGGCTGGCTGGTCTGTCTTTCCTTCCTGGATGCTATTGCTTTTTTTAGCTTATCTCGGTTCTGCATGGGTTTGTGAGTTCCTGCTGAAGTCTCTAACAAGATTTGTATGGTGGCTTCTTTTTTCCTCCAAGCAATCATAATTTGGCCAGAAATAAATGTCTGCAAAAATCTTTTTAAAGTCTCTCCTTCATGTAGGTTTCAGCAGCCTTCTTGAGACACAAGCCATAAAAACTGATGGGACTTATGGAAATGGTTGGTAGGACTTGTAGGACTGGGCAGAAGTCCAAACAATTTCTTGTAATCTTCTCCACATAGATCTGTTATTGCTGGGGCAGGTACCAGATGCATTATCACTACTAATCTCCTTCAGGGGTGGAGGGGTGCCTGAGTGCAGATAACTATGATGAAACAGAGCCAGGATTCTGTCGTTGTGCTATAAAGTCCAAGAAAACTCCACGGAATCTGAGGCCTGCTTCTACTTACTAGTGTCAGAAGGATATTGTTTTTGTACTCTTAAGATGCACAGTTCTCAAACATCCTCCTCCTCCCTTTCCCAGCTGCTGTCCCAGTCAAATATATAGTTTTCTTTCTCTCCTTTTTTTTTTTCTACTGGCTACCTCTGGAGCTTCCATTAACTGTTCGTAGGATCCCCAGCTGAAGGGACAGAACAGATGAAATGTACTAAAACAAACCCCAGCAGAAAACCCACAGATTCTTCTTATTAGTTGGGGGTTCTGCCTTCCAATTCCCCTGCCACTGCAGTGTGGCACTTCACAACCTTGCTGTTTGATATTAACGTAATCCCTCCTGAGGTGGAAAGGAAGTTCAGGCATGCTTACCTTAACCTGGTCGTACTTGAACAAGCTATAGAAAAAGGAAAGTAGGCACTAATTTGTGTCAGAGTCTGGGCAAACCAGGAGTCAGATTGCTCAACCAGAGTCTGTGCAGCGCGCTGTCACCTCCAGAAGGTTCCCTTGGGTAATTCCTGGGAGAGCCGGACTGCTCCAGGCTTAGCAGCACATAAACACAAAGTCACACTGCTTTTGTAGCTCTAGTGGATACCAGGGGCCATGCTGTTCACCCTGCGGGCTGGAATTTATCTGTGTGCCACTTGCAAGCAAGGCTCTGTTGCCTCCTGAACCAGCTGAACTGGCACCATCTTGCAGCATTTAGGTTTCACTCTGCCTCCAACCTTGGATAAATTTGAAGCTGCTATTCATAGCCACTCGCAGGATCTGGAGCTCCAGAACACCATGGGAAGTTTCTCATCTGTTCAGGAAGACACAGATAAATATAGGGATGGCTTCCGGTGGGTAAAATAAGGTTTTGTTGTGCTCGTCACATTCATAGCTGAGATGGCATTCTTACACGCGTGCTGGCGCTGTGCCAGGCTCCAGTGTGGATCGGGGCCTTCCTAGGATTTCACTGCAGAGATGTGGGGAACAGTAAGAGTTCAGGCTATTAGTTTAGCTGGTTTAAAGCCCCCAGGACTATCCAAAGCAGAGGTAAGATCTATTAGCTGTGAATTTAGAAGCTATTTTCCATGGAGGGTGAGCTTAGATTTGCTCTGGAAAACAGCTGTTTATTAGGAGCAAATGTATGCGAAGGGTAATTCCTTGGGCATCTCAACCTGGGGAATGGTGTCTGGTGCTTTACAAGAAAAAGAACAACCTTTAGTAGCTTGGATAAAAACAAAGAACAACAACAAACAGCAGCTTTACAAAAGTTTCTTTTAGCTGAATAAAAGGCCTTGGGGCTGTGCCCAAAAACTTTGATATGTTCCTTTGGGAGGATTAAACAGATGTTTTCTTTTCTTTTTCTCTCTCTCTTTTTTTTTTTTTCCTCTCTCCAGTGGTTAATATTTTACATTTCCAAAGAAGATACAAAAAACAATTCTGGGGTGTGTTGACACACCCCAGAAAAAGTTCTGTTAGCAGTTTATCAGCTTGAACTAAAGCTGAAATTAAGTAATCTCAAAACCTACATCTGGTCACGTTTATTCTGGAGAGGAGCCATGGCAAGCCCAATGGAGCAAGCATGAAGACGAGCAAAATGAATGCAGAGTTGACCAGTGTCACTGGTGGTAGCGAAGGCAGTGCAAAGCCCTTCATGCCACGGAGGGACAGCTCAGGTCTTCTGCACAGCCTCTTACAACGAAGAAACCATAATGATGTTTGTGTTTGCGGTGATCAGAAACAGCCTGAATTTTGCATATTGGTATATGTGGATTTCTGTAATTTGCTCACAAAATCCTTCTCTGTTCAAGTATTTCAGCCAAAAGTTATATCCATGATGGTTGCAGAATGTGGTAAAGGCATACAATAGCAATTTATTTTTTCCTTCTCTCCTCTGGTTTTATACCTTGCTATTTTGCATACAGATTCACAGATGTGGTGGGACGTGTTCTGGAATCCTGTTGACTGAGGTTTGCCAGCACCGATTTGACAAATGTGCCCTTTTGTATTGTTGAGGTTAAACCACTGCCAGAAATGTCCTCCATGATCGACAATAACGATTACTAATTTGGAATTCAGAGTGCTCTGCTTTGCCATTCATAAGCAGCATTTCAGTAGTCTTCCAGCCAGGTATGTCTCCAGTCACGATAATTGTCTTCAGTTAGGGAGCTAATTGACTATACTGCAGCAAGTATGGAATAAATCATGTTACTATGGTAGCCAAGGTTTTTGGAAAACAGTATTTCCCACAGCATAAATGCCGTTCTCCGAATTTTTCTTCTTTCCCTGAAAATAGCCCTATCATCACAGAGTTGTGAGATTTAAAGCTGGATTTTGCTTTTTCCCAAGAAGGTTTCTGCAGCAATGCTGCTTTCTCAGTGTTATTTATTTGGTTTAGCCTTCGTTCATGTTAACAGAATAGAGGTGTGTTGATAACCTGTATGCCCGGACTAATCACGACCCAGACTGGAGCCTGAGAAAGGGTTTTGAAGGAACAAGACAAAATGCAGGTGAAAATCTGAACCTTGAAACATTTAGAAATGAGTTCAAAGCAAGGTATCCAGCTCGGAGACTTCTCTATCTGTGCAAAGATAGGACTGGGGCCTGGGTCTGAGCTTTATGGAATTGTCTGTACTAACGTGGGTACTTGGCACTGAGGCCAGGATTTTTGTCTGAGTGGTTAAAAGTCAAAGAGATTGCACTAATTTTACGGGAGTCGAGCAGGGCCTCCCTGGATGTGGTGTGTCCATTGCTGTGCCGTCTTGTTTCAGTGAATCGTCGCATAAATAAGGTATCAGACCATATCCTCAACAGTATTCATGGTTAAACTGTGATTTTGACTTTGTCTCTCCTCTTTTCAGCCACCGGTAGATCCACAAGTGTTTTAACAAAGTATTTTGTTTCTCGCTTCCCAGAATACCAAGTGCATTTCATAACACAGCTGTTGCAAATGTTATGGCTCTGTACACTTCATGTGTTAGTCTTTCCTGTGCTTCCTTTCTCTGAATCACATTTAATAGGCCAAGTTTTATATTTCTCTACTAATTTGTTGAAATTTATTGCATTTGTTGCCTTCCCCTCTTTCTTTTGAAAATCAAGAGAACTTCCAAATTTCAATTTAAAAGCATTTTGTTCTAATTCATTTTGTTTTTATGGAGCATAGTATTTGTTGGAGAGAGGGAAGTTGAGATCATAATCTGGCACGGTTGACTAAGTTTCTAAATTTTAAACCGCCGCCTTCTCTCTTTTTAAACATTTTCTCTGCCAATACTAAACATTTTGATCATTCAAAATGTAAATTGTACTCCCCATAGATGCTGATGGGTTACAGATATATTTACATACAAAGAAGCTGTTGAATGATTCACGTAAAAAGTTATTTTCTTGTTCTCGGGCCTAATGGTACAACAGATTTTTTCCCCATTTTCTGTAGTCTTTGGAACGATTCACGTGCCCGCCAGTCTCTGAGCAGTACTTGAGAAGGTGCATGTGGTTAAAACATGTGGAGCCAGAGCTGTAAATGGTTTAAATATTTTTGTGCCAGAATTCCTTGTGATAGCCCTTTCTCACGAGTTGCGTGAAGTTATATGGGAAGAGCACCCAAAGGATGAGAGGGAGCTGGAGTCTGACAGCCTCTGGGCGAGGCGGCCACTGCTGGAGAAAGCAAGGGTTTAGTCACAATAGGGAATTCAGTGTTTTGTGCTGGGGGGCGATGTTTTTGAGCCAGTCAGCACCTTTTACCACAGACTTTGCATATAGCACACCCCCAGCTGGCAATGCAGTTATGTTGGCTCATGGTGGTGGTACCTACCTCCTTGCTGAGCAGCATTTCGTGGGACAAGTGTCACTCGCTTATCCCAGTATGTTTGCCGGGCTTTGGCATAGGTCCCTGTGGCATGAAGTATGAGCCACTCCTTTTGTCATATTCGGAACATTGAGCCTGGCTGAGAAGGCAGAAAAGCACGCTAGAGATGCTCAGAGGCATTCTGGAAAGCCCCAAGCTTCTGTACATCTCCTGGGCAGTACTTCAAAATGCACTTGGAGTGTTTCTGCACTGCTCAGGACTAAGATCTTCTCACGAGGCCCTTAAAAAACTCTGAGTCTGATTTGCCATAATTCTCTGATATTAGCCTGACAGATTTTCTTAGATTTCCTAAGTATAGGATTGACCATGTCAATCAGCTATTTATAGAGTTACTCTATAAACAACTCTGTTTTATACATATGATAGCGCTCCTTGAATCCCAGAGGAGCGCATAAACTAGTTTCTGTTGGCTCGCTTTTTCCTCTGCTGAGTTATTTATAGTCTTCCCCTTTGATTTATTTATATATTTCAATTTGGAGCCCATTCAAGATTATGCAGGCTAAAGATGACCGTACGGGAGACCTGCATCCATGCAGATGTGCTGCTGACCAGCAAAGAGGCCAACTGGCCATCATCTCTACAGAGTCTGTGCAGCCCTCCTCTGCTTTCCTCACAGCTTTCTATTCTGTTTTGTTTGTTTTGTTTGTGTTTATTTTATTTTATTTTGTGAGATCTATCTATTGACTTGTGTTGTATTGCTTGTTTCAGAGTTGATAATGTTTGTGTTAACTCCTAAACCTGAAGCCAGGAGGTAGTTAGCAGCTCTTCAGGCTATGTGACCTCTCCTAGCAAACTTTGAAGGGCATCTGTTGACCAGCCCTGGTACTGTTTGCTTTGTGAGGAAGCAGGGTCTATAAAAAGGCTTATTACACAATGTAAGTGATTTTCTTTTTGCTAAGCAAATATTTGCAATATATTTGGGGAGATCAAGCATTCAAAGTGAAAAAGCAGGATACCTGCCAGGGACATGAGAAGCATGTAAAGGACACCTTTATTCGGGAGCACATGGGACAGTTTTAGTATCTTGATCTACAAGGAAACCAACTTTGGGCCCATTTAGCCCCCAATTTTCATTGAGCTCTAAGGCTTTAGGCATCTCGCCCAACCCAGAAAACTTCCCAAACTGTCTTTACTTCAACAGCTCTACTAGTTATTTTTGCAAAAGCCAAGGTATTGTGGAACAGAGAGAAATCCTATGGCTTTAGCAAATGAGCAACAGCCTAACACAGGGCTTTCCTAGAGGGTAGTTTATTTTATAAATGTCTGAAGCAACTAATAATGCCCAGTTATGGAGAACACATGTCTAGCTGGATGACTGCTCTCAGCTGGTATCATAATCTCTATATCATTTCTTTGGCTTGAATAAAGGTTGCAAAGAAAGTATGTGGTTTAAACAGCTTTGCTTAGGAGTAGCAGACCAATGCTAGTCGGCATCTAACTTCCCCAAGTGAATTTGTCTCTGTGCTGTGGTATTGACAGGAGGCCCAAATTGTAGGCATGTAGTTTTATAAACAGTGAAAATACTGGAAATGAGGTCATATTTTGTATAAACATTTATTTCAATAGTTTAAAGAACAAGCCATGCAAAACATCTGGAAATCACAGGAACATGAGGCATATATAATAGCGATATCTTAAATATGCATTAGTAATACAAAGTCATCTTTCACTCTGGTAAAAGTTACAACTTCATTTTTTCTAAAAAATATTTAAGCACGAAATATCCTTAGATAATACATATATACAACATTTAATTTTCATTCTTTCCTGTAAGCGATACTGCTGAAGTATGAAAAAATTAGTCTGAGACTCTAGTGGCTTGTGTGATAGGAACAATGTGCTACACCTTGCGGGGTGGATCATTTTAGATCGTATCTGCAGAACTGTCAGCAAGTAATTTAAATACATCATAGCTATATGCAGAGTTGTGCATGTGAGTGACAGATCAGAGTTCTGAAGACCGTGCACATACATTCTCACAGCTGCTCACCAATTCACAACAACTGATGCAGTTATAAATCATTAGGTCTGGAGTTACTTTAGGATGCCCTTATCTATAGCCCAGCCAAACTAAGACCTACTTTCATTATAACCCCCGTTCATCAGTGTGCTGTTGTACTTCCAGTGGTGATTTGGTAAAATGTTTTTGTCCTGTATATGTGGATTGATAAATAATTGTTTTTCTGATCAGCTACAACTGTTTTATCCTCATCTCCAAGGCAAGCATTTCTCTTTCTATTTCGTAGGGAAGGTCGGCATTAACTTGCCCTTCAAAGTATTGTTTGATTTCTTCCACCTCCTTTTCCCAGAACTCTTTGGAGATATCAAACAGTTCAGTCAAGTTAACGTCTTCTAAACCCTTCAGGTTCAAAGCAGCGTCAGCAGGGATGTAACCTATAGCAGTTGGCTTGGCAGAGGCCTTCCCTTGAATTCTGTTGAACATCCACTCCAGCACACGGGAATTTTCTCCATAGCCAGGCCACAGGAATTTCCCTTGGCTGTCTTTCCGGAACCAGTTAACATGAAAGATCCTTGGTAGTCTTGCCGCTGGGCGATGTGCCATGCTAAGCCAGTGGGCTAAGTATTTGCCAAAATTGTAGCCAAAGAAAGGTCTCATGGCAAATGGATCGTGCATAATGATTTTGCCTGTTCGAAACACAAATGGAGATTGTTAAGGAATAAATAGCACATTTATTCTAAAGCACAAAGAGTCAGTTCCTCCTGGGATTTAGTACCTAACCACCTTAGCCCCTTAACCACCTTTCTGCATCTGAACCAAAGAACTTTAAGAAATGGTACAAACATGAACCTTGAAGTACAAATTAGATTAATTTTTGCAGTCAATGGAAAGTAAATTTCTTAAATCTCAGGTAAAGCAGCTTAAATGTAGATCCTTGAGAGCTGGCTTTCATTGTTCCTGTATTTTTATTGAGCTCTAGCAGAACAGAAAATGTAAGTTTATTTATCACAAACTGTAACAGGAACTCTGTATCAACTCTTCTGGCAACCCCATGATTGCACCCTGTTCTGCATGGTTGCCACCTAGGGGATTATTTTGCTTAATTTGACTTTTACAGAGAATTTGGCTTTTAATTCCAGTACAAATATTTTCTATCACGAAAATGCACAGGTTGCAAAACTAGCTGCCAAGATTCAAATGTGAAAGAGCAGAGGGGGAGGACAGCTCTCCAGAGAGACGATTGCTTTTAATACAGGTAGGCAGACTAGATTTGGATTTACCTTTGTGCTCAGCAGCTGCTGTTGCTTCAGATCTCATGGCTGCTCCTATAAATACTCCGTGCTGCCAGTTAAAAGCCTCATATACAAGAGGCACACCTGTAAAGAACAAAGTCACTTCAGTAAATAGTGATCCAGAAGCATTTTTATAACAGGTTTTGCTACCTGAGATACTGCTGTATGCCTGCTACTATGTAATTTATTCTAATTTTTCTATATTTTTTTAACTTAGTTCATTTCCTGCCCTCTTAGAGTAATTTATATGGATATTTTCAAAACTGGCTACTGTTTATTGAGCACATCCTTGTTTAGGTACTCAGCTGCCTGGGGCCTTAGAATTCCCAGTAGATTTTACTGGAAACAGATACTAGGTCTGTGGTCACGATCATGATATTAGACTCAGACCTAGCATTACTTCAGTTTCTTTTCTAGCGTTAGGTGACCTTTAACAGAACAACTTATTTCACTTAATTATCTGCAAACTGTCTACAACTGGTTTAATTCTCTAAGCATTTCCTATCTAAACTAGTTAGACTATAAGCAATTTGAGACAAATACAGTAATTTGCTATGTGTCTATGTATTACCCAGGGTAGTGGGTCCTGATCTCTCTCCAGTCCTCTGCTATCACTACCTGTTTTTATGTTAACATCTAACAATTTAGATGTTGAAATATCAATGGCTGTAAGTGTGTGTGTCAAAGGCTAACACAGAGAAGTTGGGCTAGCATGGTTATTTCCTTGCTTTTGCAGCCATGACAGCAAGATCTGTGTCTATGCCCAGTTGTGTTTCAACCCTTCTGTGATGAGCACTTCAGGCTTGCTACAAGGCTGCTACATCTCTTACCAGCAGGTCTGCGGCCTCCAAATATTATCCCTTCAATGGGGACACCTTCGGGTGATTCCCAGGCAGGGTCCATGATGGGGCACTGGCTGGCTGGAGTGCAGAATCGTGAGTTGGGATGAGCACAAGGTTCCCCTGTACAGAATACAATAAAAAGGTCATAATGACAGATTGAAGTGAAATTCAGCAGAGAAAGCCAGGAGAGAATGTGGAATAAGGCAGGGTTACCATTATCTGGGGTCCAGTCCTTGTTCTTCCATGAAGTCAGGGTTACTCCTGGCAGCAATGGCTCGTCAATGCCTTCCCAATAGACACCGCCATCACTGGTTTCAGCTACGTTGGTAAAGATGGTGTTCTTGAATATGGTTTTAATAGCATTGGGGTTTGTTTTGACTGAGGTTCCAGGGGCAACTCCAAAAAAGCCATTTTCTGGATTGATTGCCCTTAAGTGGCCTGAAAGTTAAATGACAAAATATAAATAAATAAAACTGTTTCAGTTCTCTTCAGAACTTTGTAGCATGTCTTGCTGACCCTAAAAATAAACAGTAGTGGACTGTACTACAATGCAATTTCAGTTCAATACCTTGTTCATCAAATTTCATCCAGGCGATATCATCACCCACGCACTCAATCTTCCATCCTGGCAGGCTTGGGTTCATCATGGCCAAGTTAGTTTTTCCACAGGCACTAGGGAATGCTGCAGCAAAATACTTCTTCTCACCTTCTGGATTTGTAATGCCCAGGATCTATTGAAAAGCAGATGCAACTGTTAAACGGGTTTCTTCTTGCATTTTTCATTTTGAAGATTGTCTTGCAGCAATTACTAATGATAAAACATTTAATTATGCAAATTTCTTCCTACAAACGAAGCAGCATATAATATAGTTGACAAATAACACAAGCTATGTTTTATTCATCAAAAAGTCCCCTCTTTTTTCCCTTAGATTATGTGTAAGGAGATTTTTTTTTTTAGAAATGTCAGGTGTGTATGATTCAATTTTTATTTATTTATTTTGCCAATTAAAGATGTACAGACTGTATACAGCTGCGTTTCTCAGCTGAGACAAGAAAAACAGGCAATATTTTTTGGCTGCATTATTGGTGTGGAGTGAGTGCACTTTATGTATGGGTACTTCTGCGCTTCTCATACTTGTAGTATGCAGATATATTTTTCTGAGACTATTCAATCGTGAAATTTAAATTTTCAGTGGTATTTTATAGTAGTATGATGTCTAAATGATAACAGAAAGCAAAGGCATGAAGGGCACAATGCAAAACTCATTTAGAAAATCTAATATTTTCAGATTTTTGAGTCCATAGAGTTCTTTATAATATGAAAGACAGCTTTCAAAACTTGCATTAATCCTTCATGATTCAGCTTGTAGGAGCAATGTGGATGCCTGGTGATGATGTTCAGGCTTTGCTCAAGTACATGGGTCTTCCTACAAGTAGCCACTGTCAGAAGTTCTAAATCTTTCTTGGTTCCTGATTTTATAGGTCCTACTTTAAAATGTTTTGGTACTTAACCTTGCAAGCAGTTTCCTATTTCTGAAAAGCCTGCCATGTGATATATTGATATCTAATGTTTCAGGACTATCCATATGAGACTGTAATTTCATTGACACCAAGATGTGATGTATTTATGTTTTGCTAATTTAGGGTTTGATGGCTGTTCAAACACACATGATTGAATAGCTCTTACCAGCATGTGCTCTGCTAACCAGCCCTCTTCCTTGGCAATTCTGCTGGCAATTCTGAGAGCAAAGCATTTTTTCCCCAGTAAGGAGTTTCCTCCGTAACCGCTGCCAAATGAAATGATCTCTCTGCGATCCGGGAGATGAGCAATCAGCGTTAACTCTGGGTTGCACGGCCAGTTGTTGATTAATGGTTCTGCAGAACAGAATGTTGTGCTCATGAATGCAACAATTTCCATGCTGGATCAGACTGTGCTGTTTCATCAGCATCGAGCCTCTGACAGCAACCCACACCAGATGCTTCAAAGGAAACCCCTTGGTAAGTACGAGGGATAATAATCTCCTTTCCATGAAATTCTCATTGAGCTTTGATTCCTTTAATTGAGTTTTGAACCTAGTGCTGTTACACAAACCACCCTGGTCTTCTATGGCAAGTGTTTCCTGAATGCAAAGAATGCAGTCAGTTCTAAAACATGCTCCTGAGAATGTCCCTGGGTGACAGTTTTTAATCTTCCTTACCTTTTAGTGGTAGAGGACATCCAACCGAGTGAAGGCATTTTACAAACTCTCCATTGCTCAGGGCTTTCAAAGCAGCTGTTCCCATCCGCGTCATGATCCTCATGCTGGCCACCACGTATGGTGAATCTGTCAGCTCAATCCCAATCTTGGACAAAGGAGACCCAATAGGCCCCATGCTGAAGGGGATGACATACATTGTGCGTCCTGTAAAACATGGACAGGAGTAAAATGAATGATATGTGACAAGGCAAACCAAGGAACTCTTGAAAAAATCTTTATTAGCATGGAGGTTGTTTCTCACTTCTTTAAAAGCTGTGTCTTGTGGGAGTTTCCAATGTTTAAACATCTAGCTTACTGTTTGTCTGATTGTGTAGCAAGTTTTATCTTAAATGTTGAAAGCAGCTGTTCAGACAAAATGTCTAACCAGCAGTAAAGGTGGGTGGAGGCCAGTTTCTCTGTGGTGTAAATCACTGAAGTTATTGCTCCGGATGGGGATCCTCCATTTTCACCTCACTTGCTATCTGCTGCTGAGTTGTTTTGTGACTTGAAAAAAACACACAAATTTTCCTGCCATGCTGTATCTCTCTTTGTGAAGAACAGAATTAATTCTTTACTGGAAAGAGACTGAGGACTATCCTTGTGCAGGCATTTGGATCCGTGGTAAAGATCCAAATGAAACTTACAAATTGATTTATATCAGGGGTTCCCACCTAAGCCTTCAGCTAACATCTTTAGTTAACGATCACAATAATTACTATCAATGATGTTCCAGTAATCCTGAAAATTCAATGTCAACCTTCCTTTCTCACCCACCTTGCATGCAGCCTGGGAATCTGGTATTGAAGGCTTTCTCAAAATCTTCTTCTGACATCCAGCGCCCCAGCTGGCTAGTTCCAGTTTTAGGGATTGGAGTGGTATCTCTCTGTTCTTGAGTGATAATGACAGTTTTGCTCTCAATTCTTGCTACATCTCTTGGGTCGGTGAGAGCCAACCAGCTGTGTTTCAATGAAAATCAGGAAATTAGACAATTATTTTATTTTATTTTTTTTTAATCAATATGATACTTTTCACCCTTCTGTTAGGACCCCTTTAGTACAAAAGAGTGCAACGTTTTGTAAGGCTAAAACTAAAGTGACAGAGCTAGTATAACTAAGACAATCTCAAAAATTAGTCAGATACATTCTCTCATACAAATTGTTTCAAGACTTTACAGTATGAATAACTAATTATATGGCTTGGGAAATTCTGGTTACATGTTAATATTCCTTTGCCTCTTATCTCAGCTTTATTCTCTGTTACTGACTTTCAGGGAAAAGTTAAAAATCTCGTTTAATTCTCCTTCTCATCAGTATACAGTTGTTTTGCATAGGGACCACAAAGTGCTCCCTGAAGCAGAGTGGATGCCAAGCAAGTACTTTAAGTGTTGGTCTACACCCCTTTGGGTTGAGAATCCAGCCTAGTGGATTGGCATTGTCCTTTAAGTTAGAAGCATCACAAAAGAAATATTGACTGTAAGCAGGATCATAAACAGTGAAGGAGTTTATTAAATAGGATTCTTTTTTCCCTTCTGAAGAATTTTTGCTATTTATTTACAATAGAGAGGATTGTTTTACATTTTCACCTCTGCGCATAGAAATTTTCCACGAATATAAAAATGTTCTAGTTGGGCTGTCATAACCATCATCACTACAGCTAAGCATATAATTAACAATGAATAATTTATCTGGTGAATCTTGCCCTTTTCTCTCCCAAATAGTCTGCAAACAGATTGCCAAATTCCTGCACTTAGTTATTCAAAAGCCTTTGCAGATTTCTTCCATGAAGGTTTCTTAGTCGGCACGTAATTCCTGAGCATGTACTTGTTGTTAATATTCCCCTTTCATGTTGGGTTAGTTGGGAGAGATGATGAAATATTTGAAAAAGTATTTGCTGAATACATTACAGTCAAAGCTCATCGGCATGATATGAATAATGCCTGTACTGAATAATATTTGAACACCCACAGAGCTATTTGAATGCCACAAAAAAAAGTATTTGATGAATAAACTAATTGACTAAAATAGTAGAATTCTTCAAAAGATGTATTTGCTAAATAGTATTTAACCATTGCTAATGATTAGTTACATAAGTCTCATGACATTATTTCAGTTCCCTGATTTATGTAACTAATCAATAGAGACAATGTACAGTAGATAGTCTTATTGAATAATATGTTTTATGTTAATTTTTAGAGGAAAAGTTTGCTTTTCCTACATATTTCACCTACGTAAGCTGCAGTGCCAAAATGTTCATGGAAAGCAAATATTGAAGAGTTACAAACAGTTTTAAATGTAAATGGACAGAAAATACACGTCACTATTCTGAGATGCTAACTTGACTTCCATTTATGCTACTCACCAGTTCTCATACTTGCTCAGCTTCTTAATCATGCCTTGCTCTACCATGATGTCCAGAATTTTTTTGTTTTCTTCTTCTGAGCCATCGCAGATGTGAATGTTCTCAGGTTGGCACAGCTTGGCATTACTTTCAATGAACTCCCTTGCTTCTGGAGGCAGGCTCTCCAGATCCCCCTGGGTAACCTTGGGCACGATGTTTACTTCAGCTTTCAACTCTGGGGGCATTCTTGCAGCCTGCAGTGGATCTAGCTGAGGGATTTGAAATACTGATCACAATCTAAAATCAAACATATCACATCTGTTAGCATGCTATGACATTCTAACCAGTCTTAATCTGCCTCCCTAAGGATGCATAACGCAAAAACAGAATTTGTAGTAGTCCTGATTTCTAAGCAGAAGTATATAATTAATATAAACAACTTGGATCACTGGCAGTCTCAAACTGGAAAAAATATGTAGAAACCATTCTACTTACTGTCTTTGGAAGATTGAGTTGGGTGGATGTCAGCAAGTATTTGGCTCCCCTTTCTGTTGGTCTGGTTTCACTTGCTTTGGAGTGCTCTTGTGATCATTGGTTTCCTAGGTGGCTTTCTCCTTCCTTAAATATTGTTCATGGTGTCCGTCCCACTGGGTGAGGTGAGGGAGGCTTGTCCTTTATGTCACTATTGGATATGTCTTTGGACGCTGCCACTGACGCATTGTCATCATGCAGGATTGTCAACAAAGCAGCCCTAACAAGGTAATCATTTAACAGGTTTGATTAATGAATGCTGAAAGCGGTGGTTCTTAGCCCTTGGGTTTGCTGTTTGAAGCAGTTACAAAATTTAGCAGTTTAACCAAACTTTGATCTAGTTTGACTTTGAATCCGAAAGCGTCATAAATCCTTGGTGTGTGGGAAAGGTTGAGTACAAAGAGTATCGGGAACTGGGAGCCAGGGGGTCGCCCAGGCGAGGCACAGCTGGCACGCTCTGTAAGCAGATGCTCGCTAGTTGGCTGTGAAGCGGGGGCTCGTCCAAGGTGTGTTTACTTACCTTGGGAACGCTGCCTGATCCGTGGATAAAGTTCAATGCTGAGCACTGATAGGCCTGAATAACCACTAAATATGCCTGCCTGGAGGCCTTGTTTTTCTTATTTTTGTCCATGCAATTCTTCAAGGAAAAGGCAATATAAATCTAAATGCTGAGTTTCTTTAAGTGCTGGAGAGAGAATTTTGATTACGCCTTGCTTTAGGCTCTTGCAATGTGAGGAATTATTTTCTATCTCTACAAGCTCAGAGAAGGCTGATCAGCAGCCATCTTGGTAATTAACCCCTTCCGTCAAATCTTATTTTTAATTTTATTGGGAGTGCTATGGGGGCAAAAAAAATATTGACACGTCTTTAAATTAGAAGGCAAACCAAAAGCACAAAAACACTCTGAAATGACTGCACCCTTGTTGTGTATGTGTCAAGTGCACTACACAAACATCTACACGTGTAGGCAGCGAATGACACCAACAGCCACTGCTACGCTTGTGATCATGAGGGTGTGACCTCAGTCCCTTCAGGGTCTCTCCTCTAACTGTTCCCATGTCTGTCTGTCTGTCAGCTCATTACCTTCTCCCACTCCATTTTAGACCATCATGCCCATAAAGAGAGGCTGATTTTCGTCTCCACTTGTCCATACAGTCAGGGTGTGTGAAGACTGAAGTATTTCAGACAAAGAAAACTGTAGAAGTAATCCTGCTGCCATTTCATCTCCCTCCACTTCCACCCAGTCCCAGCAATGCCAAACTCTGGCATTTTTGGGATTGATGGGGCAGTTTGCAGAACGAGAAATTTGGGAATGCGAGTTAAGTTTCTGGGAGTTCTCTAAAACAACAAAATTGATGCAGGTATCCCATACAAAGGATATTCATAATCTGTCACCTGCTCTGGTTCGTGCAGTCAATGAGATGTTTCCTGCAAGGCTTTCACTGATGCAGACAGCAGAGAGTTGCAAGCCCTGAAGAGCCAGGTCTGGCAGAGCAGCGCAGAGCAGAGATTTGAATTTCAAATACCACGGAGCTGAACCTCACAAGTGCAGTGATCAGAGACCACAGGAACGCTTCTCCTGGGAGCGTATCCTCTATCTCTCCTGCAAAGCCTTTTATTACGTTTTGTAAATGCAAAGGGAAGAAAATAGTGAAGTAAGAGGGGCTGTCCTTGATGCACAGCAAGGCCAAACATTGCTGAAAAGGAAAACAAAAATCTGTTAGGATAAGAGGTGCTAGAAATTGCTTCAGAAGGGGCTCTGCATTAAGACAATTTAATAAGAACACAGTGTGTTTGGAGTCCACATGCTCCATTGCTGGCGGAGCAGATCAGAAATATTTTGGTTAGCCATTTTCATGTTAAAATATATATCATTAGGTACTTTAGTAAAAATAAAATGCAGCACATTCTTCACTAATACTGAGCAGACCGTTTTTTTCAGTGAGGTACAAAAATAATCCGAGTCCTTGGTGATGGCCAGATAAAAGTCATTATAGATAGAAATAACCATCTGAGAGTAAAACAGCTTAAAAAAAAAAAAAAAGACAAGACCAGAAAATGATCATATCGCAGCATGACTGAAGTCTGAATAAAAGCATCAAACTGGTAGCATAACAGTGCAGGATTAGTCCTAGTGCCTCTTCAATTCTGAGCAAAGGAAAAAATCCCCGAACCCGGAGCATTAGTTTCTGCCAATTAAATTATAGTCAGGCAGGTGTTGTGCAAATTTTCTCACACTGCAATCCTAACCTCCCACAATCTTGCTATACAAACTGTGGGCTTCTCTCGAGAAGACACTAAATATGCCAAATTGGTGGCACTGTGTTATGAACATATGTCCATTAAAAATCACATTAAGGATTCCAAATGTTTTTCATTTGTGATGGCAGCAGGGCTTGAGTACAGATGTCCACTGGGAATTCTAGACACTTAAGCATCAAATTACTTGTATTTAGGTAACACCTCCTATCAGAGAATCTCAAAGCCTATCACAAACACACAGTAAGCTTCAAGCCCCTGTATAAAGCATGCATAGTATTTTATACTATGGTGTAATGAAATAAGTGGAGCATACGCAAATTGAGGCCAAGATTTTATTTTATTTTTTTTCAAGAATCTTCTAATTTAGAAATTCAGCATTTAGATATCCAACACATAGCAGTAAATGTTTCATCTGAGGATAGTGAATTCTTATAACCACCAGTGGCTGCCACAAAAAATAAAATCAGAAATGGCATCTCCAATAGTTCAGTCGTAGTGGTCTCGAGATGTTCCCCCAATGCCATCACATACTGCTGTTTGCCACAAGTGTCTGCCTTCTGGATTCAGTGAGCTGAGAGATTTCACTAGTGAGAAACGTGGGAGATGGACTGGGGGGAATGTAAGGGCTTCCTCAAAAAAAAATGTCTTGAATGTAAAGTTTATTTTTCATTTAAGTGAAAGATCGTCTTTAGTAGTAACTATAATACTCCTCTAATAGCTGATACAACTTCTTTGGATTGAACTTTTTTTGGCACTTTTTCTCTGTGCATCTTGACACTTGAAAGTGATGCTTATCAGGTGTCTTCTTGGAAGCCGTCAAATTATTTAAATGAGTGTGAATCTGACATTTCTAGATGATAGTGTTCAACAAGTGCCTTGAAAGGAGTGTTTTGGGGATGTTTGCTCTGATGGACACCGTTCAGCCTGTTCAAAATAAAGGTTTTGAGCACTTCAACTTTCACTGACTTACTGGAATTTAATTGAATAAATGTGAGGGTTCTTAGGGTCAAGGAGAAAGTGTACAAAGTTTCAGACTTCATTGCTACAGAGCTGTAGCAAAGCACTCTCAAGGAGATCTGAAAATTAATGGCATATAACAATCCTCAGAAATTCTACCCCCTCCCATAATAATTATCCCACATATTGTCACTGCAAAAGAGTTTTTATGTCACTTGTTGTTTTGTTAAAAAAAGATAGCTTTTTTTAAAGATTCTCCCAGCTAGTCAGCTAGCTGAAGAACATCGCTTCCTGATTGTTATTTTTCCTGTGAGGTTGTGCTCAGTTGACGCTGAGCGTGCTGCAATTGCTGTTTTACTGGGTGCTGCACAAGCCCCGATCCAAGGGCAGCCTTTGTAAATGTACAGCTCACAGAGACCAGGGCCTGCTCTCTCAATTTTAGAGAACAAAACCTGACCTGTGCAAATTACCTGCAGTTGCAAAAGAGCCTGTGACAGAGCCAGGTGTTTATTGCAGACCCACCGCAGCCCGTGTGATATTGCCACCTTACTACTACTTTTCTTGGGGGCAGAGCTCTGACCCAGCTGCATGAGATTTGGGGCTGCTTGTAGGATACTATGTTTGTGGATCACTCAGGCAGACTGGTTTCTTGACTGTTATTCTTCTGCTTTGGCAAAAATGTAGTCCTTTTCTTTTCTTTAGAACTCGCTTTTACAGGCTCTCAGATGTTGTTATAGTCAGCAGGGGAGGTGAGGTTCTCCTTTCCATTTTCTCTTGTAAAGGACAAAAACTGGAGTCTTGGCTAGGGAGACACTGTGGCTCATTCATGCGACGAGGATACTGAGGGATGAAGGATACTGAGGATTTAATTCCCTTCTGTCACACCGGCGACCCTTATCAGCAACACAAGACGCCCAGTCTGGAATCCAGTTTTGCAGCTGGAGCTCAGCACTTCACAAGCAGAGCAAGGCAAACATTCCCCATTAATGGTGTTTCCTCGCTTGATGGCTCTGAGCAGCACGTTATTCACTGTTCATCCTTCTTTCTCACCAGCCCATAGTTCTGGAGATGGCACTAATTCACATAATGAGCTCCGGAGCTCTCCTAAGCTACTGTAGAAGGTCTTATAGGCACATGGAGAGTTTGGACCCTCCAAAGTTTTGTCTGAATTTGCCTTAGCCAGCTCAAGGCTGGTAAGAACGTGACTATGATTTTTTGCATGGTTAATGCATTTTTTTTGGCTGGATGCACAGCAGAACCACAGCCAGGAGAGAAGGGGACAAACTGTACTAAACAGAGTGGAAAACAGTCAGCATAAGGTTGTGTGTTTCCCTTCACCTATGCAGCATCTGCTCTGCTCAGTCATACAAAGCCCAGATGGCACCGAGATTTAGCTTTGCAAATAAAAATGGTAACCCTTGCTGGAGTGAAATCTGTTTACCGCAGTGCTGTGTGTTTGCAGCTGTCAAGGACTCCCTGCTTCCTACCTGTGGTGGGGGTAAATGACAAATCCTTGTACCAAACCCACACGGTTTCAAGCAGCAGGCTGTGTGTCAACCTCTTGTTCAAGACCAAGCACTTTTCTAACTTCCTGCTGATACTAGGATCCTACTAGCTGTGCCTTTTGACAGAGACTTCACCTGCTCAGGCCTTGTGGAATGAAATGGCAGCACCTCTTAAAATGTAAACTGCTTTATTTTTTCGAGGATGAGATAAACCTGGCTATTGGTGGTTTTGCATGCTGCTTTTTATGTCCCTCTCTGTTCCTTTGCTCGTTATCAGCATTCCATTGTCAGCTGTCATTTCAGAGTGACACTGCTCTGTCTACCTGACTGGCAGCATGGCTTTTCTCATTTGTTGAAATACTCTCGTTTACCTTTTGTCTCACTTGTCATTTTTATTGCTTGTTGCATGCAATCTGGCCTACTGGACCCAGATCTTTATGTTCTTTGTGAGCCAACTTCTTTAAAGGAGGATGGCTCTGAACAGTAAGAGTGGGTACGGACTCATATTTTAGGTTCTGTGTCTTCCTCTGCTATGGATTTCCTGTTTGACTTTGGATGTGTAACTTTACATCCCCAAGCCTTTATCTTCTCCGTGGGAAGGGGGTTGGGAGTTGATGATGCCAACTTCTCTCTCTTCTTGTGTATTCTTCCTAGTTTGCTTGATAGCTCCTGGCCTGAGGAGTTTAAAACCTAATTAGACGAGATCGTTATCTCCTATTATATTTATGTTCTGTGCCACAGATAGTCCCTGCTGGGTACTCTTTAGATTATTGTAATGCAAATAGTATGTTCTTATTTGAAATGAAAAACATTTGCTATAACCTGTTTTCTGCTTTGATGGTACAAAAGCACCAACTTGGGCTGAACTGTGCTTTCTGATTCAAGTAAGATTTATTCTATATTTTTCCCAGGAAAGCAGCTTTGATGAATATTTCAAGCACTTTGTAACACTGGAAGTGATGACAACAACAGGAGAGAGAAGCTGATTGTGCAGAAATAAAGCCAGGCTACATCTAAAGGTCAGAAGGCAAGTGTGCCTATGTCAAGCACTGCATACCTATCAGTTCTTGAACCTGACTGCTGCAGGAAAATCAACATTACAAAAACCAATTGCCCCTGTAATAGAGCCTGTGTTTATTGGTAAATCCTGATGTGTTAATAGGTCAGGTGAAATCCTACATACTGTACACGTATTCTTAGCTCATTTCTAATAGGAAGAAGGCAACTTGGATAGACCACAGTGGGATTTTTCAATGTAAAAACATTCGTGTTTGGCCAGTGTAAATGGTTCCTACCAGACAAGTGCCACAAGTATGACTTTTGCTATAAACAACACCCAGTAAAGAGGTCAAGGGTGCAAGTGGGCCCTAGAGATCATACTTTTTTCTTGTCCTTCTGAGAAGACAGAATTCTGATTCTGTTGTACATACTTCTGTTTACCTACCATCTGAACCTGTCCTCAAATTTGTTTATTCAGGATGATTCATAATTATATGACTATTGTTTGCTTAAAGAATAACCTCTTATATGTGAGCTTAAACTAATATGTACAAATGAATAACAACCAACTTGCATCCTGCAAAGAAATTAAAAACAAGTCATCCACATGTTAACCTTGTAAAGTTCAGGAATTTGCATTGCGATAGCACGAAGGCAGTACCTCCTTATCTGGGGCAAAAACATACATGGCACTCTGCCTAGATATCACTAAGACAGCACAAAACAAGGGTATGAATGACAGATCAACAGACTGTAAGTTAGTAGAGACAGCTCTGAACAAAGTATAACCATTATTCACAAAACACCAGTCACTTAACTGTTCTCATTTGCTTTCTAGGCACTTGCTCATCTTGCTGTTCAAAAAGATTATAAAGAGGAGTACTATAAAGCTGACTTTTGTTTATTCTTACAGGAGCATAAAAGATTTACACCTATGGCTCCTTGGTATAGGTATTTCTGTTACAAGTTCCTGATGGAGAGGCACAGGGCTATCTGGTTTTGGACGTTAAGTGACGATTTGTCATTAACCAGAAGGAAGACTAAGATTTAACGTTTCTCTGCTGATAAATATCAAGGAGTAAATCACCTGCTGTCAGTGAAACCACACTAAAATATACGTGCCCTTAAATTCCATAGTCCATCCTAGATTTCTTTGGATTTTTATACTCAAGCTCAATTCAGGATCCTCAGAAACTTTAGCACCTGCACAGATTTGTGATCTGAGCTGGAAAAAACTTGCACAGGAAGTCATTGCTCTTCTGAACCTGCCAACCAGTTCCTTACTGCTGATTTTGCAAGGTTTAATGTGCACTTGCTGCATATCCACGTGGAAGCAGAATTTGAACTCCTTTGGGTTGTACATCTCACTTATTGATTTATTAGGACAATGATTTAATAGTCTCGTTCTCTGGTGATCCCATTAACTTCCAAGCGCTGATGCCTGTTTAGCTGTGCACAAAGAGCTCTTCTCAGAACTGTTTTCCTGATTAAAGATTAACAATGTGATAAAGGCAAGGAAACACGGGCATCCTTGAATTTTGTTTCTTACATCAGTTGGGTTAAACCTTTACTATCTTTTCTCACTGTGTATCTTCGCTTTGTGTTTGGCAATCAAATTCTGCACAGCTCTAGCACGTTTCCCCCAGTTTAGTCAAAACAAGAGGAAAACTTTCTGCCTCTTCAACTTAACTCTTTGACCTTTACACAAACAGCAGCAAAAACCTTTACTAACTAACTAAGGTGAGTTGTCTTTAAAACTTTCTTTGCTATCTCTTGGATTAAAAAGTATTCTGTAAAAACAGAGGAAGTCACTGAGGTGTAGTTAACTGTAACGATGTTAATGTCTTTTGAAATGGAAGTAAAATGCTTCCCAGGTAAACACACTTCTTCCAAACAGACCCAGGCACGCAGATCTGCTGTCTGCCACAAGCAGCAAACCATGCATTACTGGAGAGCAGAATTTGATCTAAATATATCGCAATGCTAGATGAAACAGTTAATAGATAAATTGCAATTATGGTTAATATTTTTAGACCACTTCCCTGACTTGTGTCTGAACAATCACCCCTGGTACTTTCAGCTCCAATAAGCTTCTGTTAAATGCTTCCCCTGTTATATATCCCACATCTGTATGCTATTATGCCCTGTTTTTCTTTTTTTTTCCTTTTTTTTTTTTTTGTCGTGCTATATAATTATAATTGTTAACAATATGGAGCAGGATTTTAAAAGCATAGGCAAGACATAAAAGCATTAAGTCCTCTAACTTAATAGAAGTTGTTTTGGTTCTTCTACAAGAACCACTCGAATTTAAAGAGGAGATTTGTCTTCTCAAAGCCAAGAGGAGCACTGGAGAGACAGCAAAGCAAGGCTTTCAGTGTGCTTTAGGCACAGCCCGCATCAAGTCAACTGTTCATTAATGGCACAGTCTAAGCAATCACTGTGCCTCTGAGAGGGTTCTGCATCGCTCCTCACCCTCCTCTGCACTGAGAAAGAGAAGTGGTAATTGATACCTGGGCCAGACACGAGTCAATCAATACCCTCCAGAGTGACTTCTATTTGTCTTTGCTTTGCTATGCTCCCATCTTCCCTTTGCTTTGGAGAAAAAGTTAAGAAAGAAGTAGGGCTGTACATACAAGTAGGACTGTATAAGTTTCTGGATCTGACCAGCTTTTATATGGCTTATAAGGGGTCTAGTGCTGTTTTGTGTAGATGAGGAATCCAAGTCAAATCAGAATGCTAAATAATGTCTGCTGGAATCAACTGCATCTCCCATCTCAAAGCCAGATGTCTGAAAAAAAGAAAAGAAAAAGCTAAAATATTTTAATAATAGTCTTCTTTCCAAGTGATCAGTATCTTTTCTGAAATTCAGAATGTATAATTTCTCCTGAGAATCTTCTAGGCCAGCACTCTGAAGCACTAAGTTTTTTCTGACTGCTACTTTCAGTTGCTTAGAAGAACATCCAAAAAATATATATTCTTTTTTTTTAATCTATCTCACTGATTAGATGTCACACTTTTTTTTTTTTAATTAAGGTTTTTTATGCTCTCTGAAGTAGTGCTTCATCATTGTGAAAGTGGAACACTAAAAGGAAAAGTTGACAACAGCACCAGAAAGTAAAGTGAAAGGATTTCACCATTTAGTGAGTATAACTTGATAACGGAACACTATTTAAAGGAGCAACATAAATTAGAAGATCATAAAAATATACTAATTTTCTCTGAAATGAGTGATGGTGTAGAGATAGTTATTTACTGCTATCAGTATTCATAGGAGCAAGATTGCACTGCAAAACAGGTGATGAAGGTAGCAATTGTCCCTGGTGTAAGAGCAAAAGTAAAGGCGTGCATGTTTTCAGACCACTGTTAAGGCACAGAGATACCACTCTGACAGGTGCAGTGTGAATACGACATACACTTGGAAACAAAATTGAGACATTGGAGGAAAGTGAAAATGGAAAACTTTCCAGATGACAGGTGGAAAATGATATTAAAACTGTCAAAATAAGTCACAACAAAAACTGGGTTTCCTAGTAGACTAACAGGAGTCATGTTCCAGAGAAGAATGGAGTTTTCAGCTACGAGAAGGAATATCATAAAATGGAATGATTATGAACATGTGAGGTTAAAGTGGGGTTTATTTATTTGGCTTTTTGCTTTGCGCTCTCTTTCTCTCTCTCTCTCTCTCTTTTTTCTCTTTTTTTCAAGTGTACAACAGTCTTGATTTACTCGGAGTTTTTTGGACAGGTCAGAAATGTGTAAATAAATCACACCATTATTGCTTCACATGGTTATCTATCCTGGGCCTAATTCCAAACCCATTTAAATCGATGGCAATCTTTCTGTTGGCATCAGAGGATGGTGGTTCAGGACCTCTGATACGAAGATGGAGGTGCAAAACATACGCAATAAAGGCTCATTATACAGCCTCTAAAGCTATCTGAAATGATTTTCTAAAACACAGGAAGAGAGTGAAACTGAAGATTTTGAACTACCTTCAGGGTCAAATATGCTTTATGTTACATCATAATGAAGCTTTTATAAAGAGTCAGCTGCATATAACAAGCAGTAAACATCTTCAGTATTTTAAAAGGCACTATTCAGATTTAAGTCTGGCAATTGGAATAAATAACCCAATATTTTACTCATTAAAAAAGTCTGTTGATCTGCTCATACTCAGGGGAAAAATGCAGATCAGACCAAAGTTTGCTGTGTTTCCTTAGTGCAGCCAAGGGTAGAATATACTCTGCTGATTTAGGATTTTTGTTCATCCACGTATTCACCTTCATGCACTGCTAAATTCTTATCAAGAACTTATGTGCAATTTTGTGGCTGAATTTTGTTTCTTTATGTAACATTATTTTAGCACAAGAGAACTGGTATAAATTAAAATCCTTGCAAATGGAATGTCTTTATATTCCTTTTAAAATATTCCTATAAAAATAATTTGTAGTAAGTATGTTTACCCCACCAAATATCACTACAACTTAAAATAAAAAGGTACTATATTCTCATGCGAGATGTTTAATGCATACTATTGATATGTTAGAAAGAAATAGTCCCTGTAGAGGAGTGGGTAGAAGTCTGATTGCAGCTAGAGATGCAGTAGGCAGTATTTGGTAACTGGAGATTGCATACACAATATACCATAACAGCCATTGCGGAGCTGTTAACCTGTTATGTCAAAACATAATAAGGAGGTGCTTTAGTTTGAAGATTCCTGATCCAAGTGGCTCTTTTAAATTCAACCTAAATGAACTGAAGGACTATTCTGCCCTTCACTTTACAATCCTTGAGTTATAAAACCTTGAAAATATCAGTTTATAATGGAAATAATTAAAGACCTTTAACTGTAGCTTCGTGGATGGTGCTGGTATTAATAAAGCAGAAGTACAAGGCAGGACAGCTCTAGGATCCTGATGACTGTTCAAATGCAGAGAAACTCATTTTAATGACCTAAAGGAGGATATATTGTTATAACAACTTTTTTCTTCAGTGCCCTTCAACTATCATAATGGCATGGTATACATAGCAACTTGAAAAGACTGAGCAGTGCATAAGAAGTGTAATCTCCAGCTACAGTCACCAGCAGCATAATTATATGTATGTATAGTGTATTCTGCATCCAGTTCTCTGGTTTTGAGAGCCCACAGATTTTGTAGATTACAAATAATGTGGTAACTATGTTGAAATATTAGCCCTAAATTGCTGGAATGCATATTCTCCCTTAAATAATTGCTTTGGATTTGTGTTGATTCAATGTAACATACTAGTCATGACTAATTTGCAGTTAAGTGTAAAAAAAAATAAAAATATTATTCTTGCATTTAGGAGCCTGCAGAATCGTAGATAGGAGTAGTTGTTGTTAAGGGTACTTATGGTAATTACAGGAACCTGCTGTCTCTGAAGATAAGTAAGGTCAATGACCTCAAATCAGGCTTGTCATGAGATTCGTTTTTCAAGATGTGAAGCTTTTAATTTGTCATCCTTACAACTTGTTATAATGACCCCACTGAGTTACTTTTCATGGCTACAACTTTTGCAGTAATCTGGATCACTGGCTCTTCCAATGGTGCCTGCTACCTTAGGCACCCAAAACACAAAAATGTCCGGGCCAAATTCTGTGGAAAAGGGTACACATGGCTCCTGGATATGCAGCAGTGCTAACTATACTGTGAAAAACACGGTATAATATAGCCACTGGGCAAAATACCACCTTGTCTGATGGAACAGTACAGCTAAACAGACAAGGAGCATTTGCTACTACTTTGTACTAATGATATGAGTTGGAAATTGCTGTTCTAGAAGGGTACACAAGATTAAATGTTAGTGTCTCAAATCTTGCAAGTTTACCTCAAAGATATTTTTACAATACCTTTGGAGAACTCTTAAATGTAAAACTTCTTGTTCTCCTTGAATAACCAATCCTGACCTAAAGTATAGTACAATGATGCTTACATACTGCTCTACTGCCTCTGCAAATGCACTTCAGTCGATTTTGCAAAATACGCAAGATCCACATGTAAGAGATGCTGCAGTACTAGCCGTCAGCCAGCTCTTAAGGAGCACTCCAGCAACGTGAGACCCAGGCTGAAGTATTTCCGTATGAGAAACAGGGGAATCGCTTTAAATATTTTGAAAGTGGGGAAACCAATTGAGCTCAGCCCTGCGGTCTCCAGCTGAGCAGGAGCAGAAGGTTAAGGGCCTGCAATTAAGACTGAGAGATCTTCACTTAGGACATGTTGTGACAAAACATCAGGCTGCTTTCACAGTCTGGCTGCAGGGCTGTGCCACCAGTTCGCCACACGAGGAGCCTGGCTCTCTGCCATCCCTCAGGCATCGGCCTTTAGAGGTAGGCCATGAAGGCAACCCTAGATAGTTTCTGAGGTATGATCATATCTAAACTTACCAACTGAAAAAAACTATCATGACCTTATGACATGATATCATGCCATAAGACAAAGGCAAAAAAAAAAAGAAATCTTCTTGTCCTTTTCATTTAAAAGGCAAACGTACTGAAAAAATCTCAAAAAGATACTCGGAAACTTGATAAATTTTGAAGAGCTAGGTCTCAATTTTAGTAATTCTTCAGCACCCAGATAAGCTGCTGAATGTTAAATGTGATTTTTTGTTGCAGTTTTGTCCATGCTATATAGGATTAAAATGAGTTAGTGGGTTGCTTGTTGTTGATAGCTCAGTTATTTTGCCACTTGCAACTTTTGATTAAGGAAGTTGAAAAACTGTTTCTTATTTAAATAGATTGACAGAGATAATGATGCCGTTGCATTTGAAAACAAGGTTCAGCAACTGACCCCAGAGGAGGGAGGAAAGGAAATTTTTTTGCTGTTGGGGAAGCAAAGGGCCTGAGCTGTAAAGCCAGAGATGATTTGTCAGACTCACATGATGAAGCAGGAAAGTTCCAAGAAAACCCAAGCATCTAAAATCTTAAATGACTGCTTCACATCAGAAAAAAAGGTAAAAAGTTGACTGCATAATATTTGTAGTTCATTTTTAGATAACATATTTTAAGTTAAATTTAGCAGTGAGGTTGATTTTTTTTATGAAATATTCATGCTGTAAATTGTTAAGTTTAGGTTAAATTAAAGCTAATTTTATGTGGAAATTTGAAAGAAGGAAGAATGCCCTTCACCCTTAAATGATTAAATTTATTTGTTCAAGGTGATGTCATCTCTGTTGTGTTCAGGAGATCCATTTTGGATGGCATTTAGAAGTTAATGGTCTTTTGAACAGAATGCAGTATTTGAAACCTCCAGGGAGACTTCAAAGTTAATACTGTGTAAAAATGCCTTTGAATAAACCTAATAATAATTTATTTAGCCTTTCCTAGTCCATTCAGCTTCAAGATGCACGTGTTCAGGGGTTTATGAATGAGCTTAGAATGGTTCCAACTTGCTGGCTGAGAGTGGTAGGCAAAAACCAGTGCCTGTCAGCAAGGTATCGCACAGAACCTTCATAAAAGTAACAGGAAATAGCTGTTATAATATTTTAGGAATGTAGAAGTGTGCTGCAGAGGTCAAGGACTGACATAGAAGGGAAAGGATAAGTGTCTGTTTCCCTAGAATCTGTATGTATGTACTGTAAAAATTGGATGACATCAGTAGAGTTGAAGAGTCTATGGATGCATGCGTCATAGTGTCTGGATATTAACGTATGTCAGTGGAGGTTGTTTAAAGTATGGATATTGTGCCAATTGTTAGTGTCCCTTGGTTTAGTTACTGTGTTTATAGGAAGCACACTTGAGCCGCTTTAATAAAGCTAACAAAGTTCTATTGTGTGGGCATGAATCCACAATGAATAAATAACAATAAAGTGTTTTTGTTTGCTATTATTGAAGTGAAGTGTTAGCTGCACATTCTGTGTGGTACGAAGCATTGTATAAAATATATTTTGGTCTCAGCATGAAAATCATTACAGAGTGCACTTGGGAGCTGAGACAACTGTTCTGGAAAGGCTCTTCAAATATGACATATTTGCCATTTTGCAGTTTCAAATCTTTTTCAAAACTGAAAGTGCTGCACATTTCCTCTTGACTTGTTACTCTCTAAAGAAATTCATTACTGCTGTGATAAGAACTTGGAAATGTTATATAGTCCAGAAAGCATAACTTTATTCTTCTATGAATTCTTCAAGGTATGGATCTTTCTTTCCTTAAAATCAACTAGTAATTTTAAAGAGGCTTTTACATACACTTTACTGATTCAGGACTACAAGAATGCTGAGAATAGTTTAGCCTGAAATATCCAAATCTTTAAACTTGTTAGTACTAGTTACACAGTTGACATCAAGAAATGTATTGCATAGTTTGTAAGTGCCTTGATGAACCGCATCTTAATGATGCTATGAAGAGAGGAACTTTCATCCTGTCTCAGAGGAGAGAGCTAGAGTAGGAGTTAGGATTCCTGGAATTAGGTGCTAAACTGTATCACTAACACATAGCACTATTTTGGGGTGAATTGCTTAAGTCTTAAATAGAAAAAATAATCTCTGTCCGACAGCTTGACTCTCTGTAATGTATTTTGAAGCTCCTTTATGTAAAATAAAGCTTGGATAACATAGTTCAAAATCTATGTACGTTTGGTCCTCAACACTGCTGCTTCTCTCTGCTCTTATTAGACTCTGCTAAGACTCTGCCAGTGTGGATGTAATTTTTGATGACAATCATGTGTGATGTGACTTTCTGGGGAAGAAGGACAAGAAAAAATTTCCCTTTCTTGTCCCATTATCAATGGCTACTGTTGTATCACTTTTATCACGGAGTTACGGCTGTTCATTTCCTCTCCTTGCACATCTGATCATATCCACCTACAAGATGGAATAAAAAAAAAAATCCTGATTAATAATTTAGAATTATTTTAATGATTTTATGCTTCATCGGTTTGACTTGCAGATTCTGGAAATTTGCATCATAATCAGCCAAGTAAAATTGTTTAGCCTTTTGGGCATTTTCAGCTAATATTAGATTTTGGTTGTTCTGGGGGCTGTTGCTGTTGGATGTTTAGATCTGTGTGAATTCTGCATTTCTGTCAAATAAGCAGAGCTTGTAAGCATATATTATTTTAATATTTTATAGGTGGAAAAAAAAAATGTGGATGTTATGTTTACCAGGCCAAACTTGCTCAAAGTGGTAGCATGACAATGCATGTGCTACAGAAGCATGGAGAAAATGTGCCAAAATACCAGTGTCCACATTATAGTACCTTTATTGCATGAAAAAGTGATTTGGCTGAGTTTAAAGGGGGGGGGGGAAGAATGAAGAGATGATAATTAGGGATGAAGTATTTCTAATTTTCACTGCTTATAATGATATAAAATATACGTGACTTCAGCATTACAAAATATTTCTATGTAAAAAGTGTTCGTTGTTGATTTACAGGTTTCTCCTACAAGGAGATGTAGTGACATCTTGTGGCTGATGTTTTAATTTGTTTAAAATACAAAGTATCAAGTATTTAGCTTTTTTTTTTCTTTTTTTTTTTTTTTTTCCTTTCCTTGGTACCTTTGTGACTTTCTGTCTTTCTGTAAGGAGGTACCACAGAAAAACCTACATCCAGGTCATACTGAGGAGTTTCTTCTCAAAGCCACAGAAAATAGTCCAGATCTCCATGAAGCCATTTCAGCTCTCACATTTCTTCTTTCTCAACTCTACTTAAAAAATCCATCTAGCTATACAAAGCACTAAAATATATTGAATGCTTAAATATATATATATATATATATTTTTGCATGTGGAAAATCAGCTTTTACATCTTAGTCTGAAATTGTTCAGTGTTTAATTGCTGAGCACTTTGTCCTTATAATTTGAAGAAATACATGTAATTGCATCAATTATTAAAGTGTAAATTAACTTTAAGTTTGACCTAATCAGCTGAGCAGACGATGGTTTTACTGTGCTTAAAACATTAAAAACTCGTAAAATTCTAAATTTGATTTTAACAATATCTAATATTATTTTCAGGTTCTATAACAGTTATGGAACATTGGAGGTGATACAATAAACTGAAATGTCTCTTAGCTAATTGAGGTCTTCTCCCAGAAAGTAAAAAATAAACCACTGTATAAATTCATTTTCATTCTATATGCAGAAAATATATATTTTTTTCTTTGTCATCAGTATCAAACACTATTGATATACAGGTTGATTCTGAAAATAAAAATTATAATACTGTTTAAAATGTTAAAGATTATAATACTGTTTTAAAATTATAATACTGTTTAAAAGTTTGGTTTGTTTGTTTGTTTGTTTGTTTTTTTCCCCTTGTGCAAACCGCAGTTATTTCAATACAAGCCCTCATAATTTTCTGGGGATTTCATGTACTAAATTTTTGAACTATTCTTGTTTGGAAGAACATTTGATTCAAATATCACCATACATATATTTCATGTGTAAATTTACTTCTCTTTAGGAAAAAGACGTTCTTGTACAACTCTCAATAGCATTAGAGATTTATTAAGAAATCAGTGTATTAGAAATATAGCATATTTACTGTATTTTTAAGTGATGTAGGTGACCAATATCAACAAAGTTAGATAAAAATTTAGATTTTTGAAAATGTATGAAAAAGCTATATTAAAAATATTTGGGCATATACAGATGTCTTTAGCATCTATTTGTATTTTCAAATAAAGCTCCCATTTAAATATATTAAGTATTTAAAGGTAGAAATTGAATTATCTACATACGTACAATTCCTTTGTTCATGTATTTTTGCAATTTTTATTTTTATATTATTTGCTACTTTGAGTAGCATTTTGAAATTAATCTTTTTGTGTGGGTAAAAGCAGAAAATTACTGGACTTTTCAAAAGGATTTGAATTGTTAAACTGCTTAATTTTTCTGGAAACTTAGTGTCTTACTGGAACTTTAGTCATCCAAAATCATTTGAGAAATTGCTTGTTTGTCAATTTATTTATCAATTTTATACCTATTGCGGAGAATAGAGAAGGTTCTTTTTGGTGTGTTTTACTCTAGAACAAATGCATTACTCAAAGCTATTCCTCTTGTTAAACTCTTGTTAAATAACTAACTCTTGTTAAATATTGTGGAAATCCAAAATTTACCATTATTATTAATTGTTTTTAATAACAGTTCAGATGTCCACTTGTGAAATCTGCATTCATACATGGCAGTGGCAATTACATGCAGTTACTGTGAAGCTGGTTTTCATGAGCGTTATGTTCTTACTCAGCATAAGAAGACTCACAGAGATGAAAAAAAGATTCAAATGTGATCAGTGCAGCTACACATGCAAGCAGGTATTTAAATTCACTGAAAAAATATTGCATATTTAATGGATGATTCGGCAAGGTAGGGTTGGCTTTGGGGATACATTTACTTCAATAAGATAAAACCATTTGTTACTACAATCTAAAATGACATAGTTATATTTATTTGCAAGACAAGTGGTTCACAAATGAACAGTAAAATAGGAATGCAGAAAAATCTGAGGCTGTCTTGTTAAATCTTTTGTATATGAACTGTTTAGAAGTATAAAGTAAGAGCAATCAATTTCAATGACATTGTGATGAGCACAAAATAAAATATTTGTGCTTTAACTGTGATATTCAGCAGTGTCAGAGAAAAAATCAATCTGAAGTGATACATTTATTAACAAATTATGTGCTATAAAAATACATTTAGGATCACGTTACTTTCCAACTCTGGGAAAAGATTGGATTTTGACAGTAGATTATATCTTTAATTGTATTGTTTACCTTTGCTGTCATCTAATTGTACAGCACACAGATACCATAGAAGTGCAGAGTACTTCTTTATGCTGCAGCAAGTAAACACTTCAGAAACTTAAGGATACATTTTTTTCCCTAACCTCTGGGGAAAAAAAGGGTGTGCGTGTGGGGGGGAGATTTCAAACCAAAATAATGTGTGTTAGACCATTAGGCCAACTGATTGACAGAAGTATATTCTCACTTTATCTCTGTCAGAAATACTTTCTATACATCTGTAAAAGCCAGAATGAAAGTGCTGGGTATGTTGCATAGTATCAGTGAATGATCAGCCATGAGAACATAACTAAAACAGTTCTTTTCATCTGCCCTCATTTCAAAGCTTTCCAATTACGTCCTTTCTCAGTCGTCTTTGAGAAGTCTGCCATTTTGCCCATCCCCAAGGCCCGTAACGTGGACCTAATTTTTTGGATCATTTACAGGTTTTTTCTGTTCTGGGTCTGCACAGTGAAACAGAATCCTGCTAAGGGTGCTAGGAAAAAGAGTGCTAGACAGTAGGGTAAAAAAGTTCTTATGTCATAGAATCATAGAGTGGCTTGGGTTGGAAGGGACCTTAAAGACCACCAGCATTTAACAAACCTTAGATTGGTGGATTAATAAAATACCTTATAATATTCCCCTTTAGGTAGAAGATACCTGCCACATCATACTTTCGGGGCTGGTACTGGTTTGTATAATCCGGTGTAGAAGGTATTAATGCTTAGAATAGTAGTCTTCTCAAATTAAAAAGCAGTGTGAAGGTATGAATTTTAAGAAAAATTGAAGAACTTGAAAAGGTAATGGAAGAGAAAGAGTGCTAGCACCAGTTCAGCAAGAAAAATATGAAATTATTATTCACTTCTTCGAAAACTGTATGCTGTGAAATATGCTGTGAAATCCACTAAATTGGCAAAGGTCCTTTAAAACAGAGTTTTAATATGTATCCTGGACAAATCTTCAGGAGCTTTATGGAGGTTGTTGACTAAGTCAGCCTTTCACTTCACGTTCCAAAATTTGTCTGCCAGAACCATATTTGTTTTTTTTGTGTGTGCGTGTGTTTGTTAAAGTGCTTACATACATTAATATTTGATTCATTTATTTATGCTTCATTATGCTAACAGAATAATGTGTAAGCATGCTGGAGATTGTGGACTGGTGATGGCAAAAACTGCTACACCCAGAAAAAGAAGCAAGGGCAGAAGGAAAAAATGTGAGAACCTAAAGCATGTTAAGCAAGAAGGTAATCAGCGAATAAGTTAGAATTTAATCATGTAAATTAGAATCAAGAATAAAAGGCTAAAGCAGTGAATCTCCCCTGCTGTTTAATTACTGTTTCACAATGAAGCTAATTTAAGTGCTAATAATGGAAGAATGCTTTAGAACAGTCTTGAATTGTGTAGCAGAAATTCTCATCATCTGAGCTGGGTCATTGCTCAGGTACCCATTCTGGGACTGCTGTTCCCCTGCTCCTGCAAATATCTTCCTAAACTCCATGCTTAGCAATGCTTACAAATGCATTTTTTCTTTTCCCTTTTGGAAATTCATTTTGCCGTTATAAAGGTGGATGAAACATATTACTGAGTTGAGCCATAGTGAGTTTTTTTTAAGACCCCTTCTGTAATAACACACTGCTTTAATACAGACCAGACTGAAAAATTTGCCGTTTCAGAACTCAAATTGCGTGTTAATCACAAAGCACATCGTAATAAAGAAACTCTTCTTTCTCTCATACTTTGACCAGATTATGATCAAACATAAAAATTCTATTGAGTTAAATAGCTAGTCATCCTTCTGCCAGGATCATTGCAGAGGTGACCAGGCCAATTTACAGAGCTCTTGGTTCAGCACGTCTGTACAATCAGAAAGGCACTTGGAATTACTCATGGTTACTCACTGTAGATAGCTCTTGAGCACTGAGTGTTTGTTGCTTAAATTTCAATATAAAACAAAGGATGGTCCATAGTTAATTTCTTTCCTTCTCTTTCTTCTGATTCCTCATTTTTTGTCATTAGTTTAAGGTTCCCAGGAAGTGAATAAGTTCAGGTTTGGGCAGACAAGAATGGTAGTAGGCTATTTCATCAGTTGATGCCCTGTCAGAAAGGTCTCCACAGCAGTAACAGGAACACCTTTTCTGGTTTATATTAGCAAATTCCTGATACAATCATTTATGTTTTTATCTTCTTTGCAGCTCTCAAAAGAGACAAAGTTAACTCTTATCCTCTTAAACCTTAGCCTGTCATCACATTTATGGTAATATTGTAGTAGTTTCACCTTACAGTCTAAATTTTACCCAGAGGAGGTATTTGCTTAATTTATTTACGTGCTTTTCTGTTGAGCTAGGCAAAGCACAATATGGAGTATTCAGCTAGGAAAGGCCATGAGCAGGACCCTGGTATCCTCATACATCACGCCTTTTCCATGTCTGTTCGATCTAGTGCTGAATCCCTGCACTGTTGCAGGGTTAGAGTTTGTCAGATGTTTCTGAGGTCACTTTCAGGGCCACCAGCACCAAAACAACTGCTTCGTCTGATCAGAGCATCCGGACATTTTTTTGCCTCTCTGCTTCCCAGATGCTGTTTGAAAGCCACAGTAGTCTTCTTGATATGATTCTCCAGGTGATTTTTATGGAGTAAGAGACGAGAATGGAAATACATCTAAGGCCTGGGTGTCACAAAATGTTATGTTTTGGTATAGCAGATTATATCTATGCTGATTTGTGGCCAATGACACTGAGATAAAATTTGACATAGTTAGAAGAAGAAATGTTGAAGCTTTTCTGAATCTAATGAATATATATCAGCAGCTGAGTTTACATTAGCATTGACACTTCTGTTTTCACTGGTAAGGCTGTAATGGTATGGTTAGAGAGAAATTTACAGCTGCAGTGTGTATTTTTTTGCAATAATTAGATTTAGCTGTTTATTAATGTTTTGCTACATGCAAACAATATCTTTTTGGTATCTTCCAGATCGCTTCATCTGGAAGCTTCAATTTTTAGAGCTAAGAAGATGTCTCTTTAGATACTGTGCCTGCAAATACTCAGTCTGCTAATTGACTTGCACAACTATTAGAGATTTCTGTGCTGGTTCCAGAAATCTTTTCAAACTGTTGACACTCGCAAGTATACACTGCTGTTCACTTCTTGCACAACTTGCAGGGGCCCAGGGAATCCTGTACGTGGCTTTACAAAAGATTGCATTATCATAAGATCTGTGCCCTTCTTAGGAATTACTTGTGTGACCAGTGCCATCAATACTTTGCTCTTACACATATTTTCTTTTTCAGTTTTTAGTATATGAGAATTAAATTTCCAGTTAAATAATGTTTAGCTTTCCTCCGATAAGAATATTATGGGTACTACTCACTAACTTGGCTCATAATATCCAATGTAAAATAGATTCATTGTTAAGATAAGATAAAATATCTTAAGATTTGATGTTGCTATATATTGAAAGTATTTTTGCCACTAAATTAAATTGCCTAACTGTGAAATTTATTGGAATATTTATTTTTCTTTCTGCTTAATTACCACAATATTTAATTTTTGCAAAGCTGACCTGGAATCATTTCAAGATGTCTTGAAATAGGCATGTGAAATAGATGGGTTTGCTGAAACTTGAGTGTAATTTTTTTCTAGATTTACACACACAATTCTAGAATTACATACTGATCTGAAGCAATTTTTTTCCTCAATATTTCTATACAATTGAAAGCTGTGTGAACTTCAGTCAATTTGTGCTTTCCTGAGGTGAGCACATGAAAGGCAATGATATTTAAATGCAAGGAACTTTTACTAAATATCCTTTCCGCAAACACAAAACAGGTGCCAATTTAAAAATACTAAAAGTTACTAATTATGGAAGAATCATGAAAGAGATAATATTGAAGAATTCTGTAGTTGCCTCTAACAGTGTCCTCAGATAATTCAGTTATATGAAAAATATGATTTCTGCTTAAACGGAAGCATGCATTCTGAGCATCCTCTGCAAGTAAAAATTGTCTGTGCATTAAATAGTTAATGTAAGAAGAAAAGTACCGTTTCTGCAGGGCATATGAAACATACCATGCCCAGCAGATAAAAGCAGAGAGTAAAAATACTGCACTGGGTACATTTTTACTAATTAGGCTCCATAATGTATCTGAGACCTTGGAGCATAGTAACTCAAATATTAATTTGTGCATATAATGCTGCAAAAGCAAGCACATTTTGATATATCCACTCGAATGTAATTGTCTCCCGAAATTGTGAAGAATTGTTCTAAAACCTAGAATCTGCCAAGGAAGTGAGGAGGGAGTGGGGCTGTGACTTGGGATGCCTGCTGTCACGGTAGGGTTCAGCTGTGCTGGGTGGAGGAAGAGGAGGCGCTTCCTGTAGATGGCAGTGCAGGTTCACAGCTACCCAGCCAGCAGAACAAGTGATACGTGTCAAAGATGCTTTGATTTTTATTTTATTATTATTATTATTTTGTCGTACTTTGACTTAATGAGGTGTCTTGCTAATTGATTTAATGTGGTGTCTTGCTAATCTTTTTACACATGTCACGGCTAAACAGAAAGTGTTCTTGCTAGCTTTTTTTCTTTGCAGACTAATAAATTCTAGTACCACCACAAAGTGCAGCCACCAATGCCAGGAAAAAGGACGGGGCGTGCACACCTGCCTCGTAGTAGCAAAGTCACTCTGCTGCTAAAGCAACAGTGAGAGTTCCCTGTCCCGAAGTGTACGTACACCTTCTTCCCACCCCTTTTTCCCCCTAAGGCAAAGTTAGTATATTTTGCAGGTACTTTGAGGCAGACTCCCCCATCTTTCCCACATTAGCTTGGTGATCCTGCTTGCTTGGAGGGTCAGCTGGCACCCTTCAGACTACAGCCAGAGTGTAAGACGCTGGATTTGTCTCTGGGCTGTACTGAGGTAGTGGGACAAGATGTAGCCAAAATGACTGGCTAGGTTAGATACTGTGCAATCTGATTTTGGAAAACTGATTTCAGTGTGGGCTTTTTACCCTTGCTGAAAGAAGGTCTGGTAATATTTTATTTCCTCTTTTTCCCTTTCTTTCCTTTTTTTTTTTTCCTGCTTTATCTTTGTTGTTTTCTTTGTTGTTTTTCTGTTGTTTCACCAAAAATATTAACAGCTAGCTACAGCACAGCATTTATCATTGGTAAATCTTTCCATAATTTACAGAAATATCCAAGGTACATAGAGGGCATTGGTGACTCCCCCAAAGCCACCTAAGAGGCTAGCATCTGGAAACTGAAACCAGATGCCTTCAATTGCAGTACTCTTCTCACTGGGTAGGATTGTTCACCCATACTTTACTGAGGAAATTGTGAAGATCTACTGTTACTGGTGCGACAGAAACTTAACAGACAGGAAATTAATTTTTGTTGTTGTTGTGAAAAAGCCTAGCTGTTTCTCACAACGGTAACTATGGGGTCTCCATTGTACAGATGAGGAAGAATAGAACAAAATTAATCTCTGACTTAATTATTTTGCCTTTAAGAGCAATGAAACCCACTGATGATGCAGTATGTTGCTGCTTATTAGTAGTTTAATAATCTCACTGAACTAGAAATAGAAACTCAGGGGTGTTGCAGCATGTAGTGATTAAGTTACATTAGCAGAAGGTGGTGAGCAAATGTGCAAGGACCTAATGACATTAAGCCAGTGCTGTTAATCACTTCCAGAGACATTAAACTCAGAGAATTAAAATTGAAATAACATTTATAGCTTCTTAAAGGTCAGTGCTTAGGCTGATATAAAGACACTGTGGCAGCATGACTAAAGGCCATGGATGTGACTGGTAGTAAAGTACCTCACTGGGAGGAAATACGTAGGGAGTTTAGTCAGGTGGTAATTGGGAAGGCTCATAAAGACGCAGACTCAATAGTCTTAAGACCTTTCTAAAGTAGGAAAAGTAAAGTGAGTAATCTTTCCTTAGACACAAGCTTTTGTTGTCTTTCACACTGAATGTAAGCTGCCTCTGTGTGCTTACTGATGGACAACTGAGGTACGGGTGACCAGATGTTATGTGGCTCTAACAGTAACTTCCACTTGCCCAGTTTAATATATATTTTTTGTTTGTTTGAGAAACCGAATACGCATTTGAAAGCAATTTACGTTAATTCAGTACGCCTTCAGGCAAACATCATTCCCTGTTGTTGTGCTTTTAAACAGCCCAGCTATTGTTTGAAGTTAGTCACTGAAACATTTGGACTCTGTCTAGTGTTATGGGTCTGTGTGATCACTACAAAATGGTAAAGAATTTTCTGACAGTTTTGCTTCAGTCTGTTTTCATTTTGAATGGGCGTTTGACAATGACGAATTTAGTTTCTTTCTCCTGTGGTAGCTGACTGTTTGAGTTACCTCTGTAAATGATTTTGTCTATTTTTAGCTTTGTTTTGTTTGTTTGTTTGTTGGTTTTCAGGTTCTGCCTATTACTAGTTCTATCCCTGCCCTGCCCACACAGCAACATTCACAGCTAATGGGAAGAATGCGAAGTGACCTCGCTGTTTGCTTTGATAAGAAAGAGCCTTGCTTTTATTACCAGCTAATCAAATGGTAGGTAACAGCTAATGGTGATTGTAATTAAGCCTTAGAACTGCTATCCTTTTTCTGGAAGAATTTTATGTTAAGCTATCCTTCCCTTAAGGCTGAGGTGATTCTCCATTGTTCTGTTACAGTAATTCATCAGTTGTTTCACTATAAAATGAAAGTTATAAAAATGTTTGCAGTAGTTACTTTGCCATCCTATATTAAATGTTCTTTTGGAACTGAGTTATGTATCCCTACATCACTTAGCATTGCTGACTCTGAATTAAAATTGCTTAATTTAAAACAGGCTGTATCCTCCAGGCCATGCCCTCCAACAAAACTTTTGCAGCAGTTTTATTTCAGCACCAATTGTGTGATAATAAATGTGATAATAGTGCTAATGTAAGACTATGCTCCATTTTTGCATAGGTGCAAGTTTATAGTAAATCCTTTTAGTTCAGTGAATTCATCACAGTTAGATGGGACCTGAGACAGTCGTCTCTTCCTACTGGGGCTATGTCCCAGAAATAATGGATAACCAACAAATTCCATGGAGGACTGAGATATTCAGCACTTTTTTAGGATTAGGCAATGCATCTGTGCTTTGCATGCAAAAAGGTTGTTTCTGCTTGTCTTGAGATTCCTGAGAGAAATGCAGAAGTCTGTGCGAGTGCCTCCCGGTTTTGTCTTGACAGAAGAACAGTATAGGAGTGAACTACTGTTATTCTGCGGCTTGCCACTCCGTCTGGCAGATGCAGGCTAGCTACAGGAGGTCATATATATGGGCAGGCAGGCTGTCCTAATAGCAGAGTTTTCTCTTTCTCAGAAGCAGATGACTGAATAGAAACAATACGTTGCTTTCCCCATTTGATGATGAAGACTGACAGTTTGTAGGAGATGAGTCAAAGGTTACTGATGAGAAGATCCATCCAGATAATTGCTGTAATTGTACCCTGAGGATGCAGCTCCTATCGTAGAGCATTACGTAGCGATTCTGTTTGTATATAGATACTTGACAGTGAGCTCCATCCTATGCCTTAAATCAGGAAAGTTCCTTCATGAGATATAAATGAGGAAAATTCTCTTAACTTTTTAAGTCAATCATGTTTTCTTCTGTTGGCAGGTGGCTAGCAAATAGTCCCATTCTGAGACAGACAAATAGTTGTGATTTAGACAGAAATATACTGCTTAGTGTCAAATCCTTTGATGAACACAGTAACTGTAGTTTTTTCACAACAAATAACATTAATCAGCATAAATCAGGAAATATACATCTTTCATAGTAACTTGAAGGTGCATCTTTTCCTTACAGTGGTTTATTCTATTTTCTTGACTTTGTTCAGTGACTTCCTTACAATTTAATATAAAAAGCTTTTCCAGTGGGGAGTGAACAGTTATAGACAGGACACACAAAACGTCACTGCCACAAAAATCAGCTATTTAATCCATGCCTTCCCAAGATGCAGAAATCAGCAATGTTTAAGCATTAGTATGAAAATCTATATTGGGAATGAGAAGCGACATAAGCACATGAATTGTTTATGCATATTAATTGCTGATGTTTAATGCATGATTAACAATCGTGAGCTACAACTTAAAAATGAGTCTCATAACAGCTGGTTAGGAATTTTAGATGTTTTGGCGCTAGCTTCTGAAACTTGTAATTGAGAAGAAAGTGATCTCCTAGAAAGTACACAAGTCATTTCAAAGGTATTCATGTGTCTGGTAATGCATTAAAACAGAAATGTAACTTTCAGGAGCACCAGTGGCTATGTTACCCATGCGAACGAGGAACCCCGAGCCTGTGTGAGCAGCACGCCCCGGGGCTGCTGGGGGTACACGGAGGGGTTTCCAGCTGAACAAAATCTTAGGGGCTCCAGCCCGAAACCAAGCCTGAATTTGAGAATAGCCACTGTTCTCAAATTCAGACAAAGCTGCTTGGTATAATTTCCACTGAAATCATTGATCAAAGATTAATCTTTACTTTGCAGGATTCAGATTGCTGAATGGTGGTTCTTATGAAACCGGTTGAAGTCCTGTGGATACCTTGAAAGAAATAGATTCACGGCCAGATGCTATGTTTAGAAACTGAAAATGCTTGTTTAAATTACTCTAACTTGAGAAAATATTTCTTGCCTGAATACGAGTACTCTTGCATAATAAATAAGTAACTTACAAAAGTCCTTGTGCTGCATGATACAGAGATCATTCGCAATGCAGTGAGGAAGTGATGAAACTTGGTCTCTTCTAAGCCATGCTCTCAGGGACACACAGCTAGCCTGGGAATCAGAGCCAACTTGGCATATATATGTATTTACTCACATTTACAATAATGCCTGGCAGCTAGGAATGTCTTTTGCTCTTGAATATGACTCTTTTGTATATGACTTTTTTTTTATGGCTTGCACTTACAATGAAATTGTAAATAGTATTGATCACTGACAGTGGTCTGTTCTTTTCAGCATAGGCTTTTTAGTTAACTGTCTGTTCCAAGCATATATTCATATACAATCTCTATTTTAATAGAGTGTTTCTTTGATCATAGGGGAATTTCTTTTCCTTTTTTTTTCTTCTTTAACCAGATGTCCAAGGGATAGGAAGCAAAATGTTTGTTTTTGAAAAAAGTTAGTGTTAGTTAAAAAAGCTACATACTGATTCCTGTTAACCAGCCATTAGTAAGGAAGGTAAGTACCCCCCATTACGTCCAATCGTGTTGATTAACGGTCGTGTACATTCAGCGTGCAGCCAGTGTGCTTCATGTATCAGTTTTCTATGGTTACCAGAAGCCGACAGAATAAAGAAGTGCAGGGGTAACCTGGCACTGCTTTAAACAAAGGCTTGTTCCTCTCTGATGCACTTGGGGGATTGTTTGCATGTCGAGGCCTGTTTCCTACTGACAGTTATACAAAGACCAGGGCAGAGTACAGTTTTCTGAAAACTGCCTTAGATTTTTTTTAATTTACTGTTATTTTACCCTTCATGTTTTTTTCTGCTCAAACTCCAAGGAATTGTGGTAGGAAAGACAAGTACCTTTCTCTAAAGTACTTGTCCATATAGGTATTATAACAATAATAAAACTTTGCTCTTGTACTGCAATTTATTTAGTAAGATTTTTTTTGTTGTTGTTGTTCAGTTAAATTGCTATGAGACTTCTCAAACTGATAAAGGCTGCATTATCAGAGACGCAGCGGTTTACATCATATAACTCTCATGGAAACATAAATTTAATCCTCTCTACTGTTATGAGATCAGTAGGTAGTAACACAGTCACAAGAAAAATTGTGCCAGCTTTTTTATATATTACTACAAATTGTTTATAGGTTTTGGACTCATTTAGTGCAGTAGATTATGCATACAAGCTGTTAAATCCAATGATTTCCTGCTTACTTTGGCAGAAATTCCTTTGAAATTATAAAAGTGTAGTTCAGAACAGAATTGTATGTTTTTTCTGGTAGTTCAAAAACAGACAAAAAGGTTGATATTATTATGCTTTAGTTTATGCCTTTTGCCAGTCATTCAGCAAAATGTGTAGCAGTACTTTAAGCCCACCATGTATCTTGATGTTTAATTAAAATTCTTTCAGTGTCTCTGATTCAAATATACACTTGAAAGTCTCCCCAAAGCTCTTGTACTTGGGGAATTAACAGACTTACACAAAACATATCTGCCATTACTAAAAGCTATGTGAGAGGCTTGGAAAAAAATCTTCTTGAAATAGTATAGAAGAATTGCAAAAATTGAAGACTGCCGTCTTGAAACAGCTGCTGTATAGGAGCTCTGGCAGCTATTTTTGCTGGGAGTGCTTAGGGTAGAAGGCAAACATGGTCAAATTAGCTAGAACGCTGGAAGTTCAGTCAAGGATACTGCCCTAAATAGTTCGCCTAGAAAGGAGAAAGCTTTCTTAGGACAGCCCCTTCAGGACTCCAATTGCAGTAACAATTCTTAATAAATAGATATTGAGCATAGTAATTTTGCTGCAATTTTATTTCACGACAGATTATTGGAATGTTCTGAGATCACGTGTGAACCCCTCAACTATGCAAAACTCACCGACGTAAATATTTATTGCCAAGAGTAGACCGTAGCTGTTGTCCTATGCTAGACTGTTTTTTTTCCTACTAATGGCAAAGTTCATATAGCCAAAAAAGAAGGTTGATGATAGCTGATGATAAGATGTTAACATTTAAAGGAATATGTGTTCACTCCTTGGGCTTTTTTTGTGTGAAGGTTTTTACTTCTTGCCAAATACTTGGTATTTGACCTCTCTGGGCTCAGATAATACTGACTTAAAGAGCAGTGGAGACTATCTTCTGATGTAGGAATAAAATTCGGTATTTACTCAGAAATATTTTTGTATTCATTCTTGGTCACCTATGAGGAAGGTGGGGAAGAGCGAGGTTGCAGAGTAGGTTGTAGAACAAGAAGGTGCTGCAGCTGTTGGGGATGCAGGGCCTCATTCATGATGCCAGCTCAAGCGTGTTCAGGTGTCCACAGAAGCTGGCTCGATCACTTACCTGTGCTGAAAACAAAGGAGAATTTCTAGAGAATAGCAGCAACCTCATCTTTGCTTTTCAAGGAGATGCTGGTGCTTTTTAATGTGCTGCTTGATGTTACAGGTAAAAGCTTAACAGAGCTCCATTCTGGGGACTCCTGACAGCTGTTAGAGGTGGCAGATGTGTGTGAGGCTGGGCGAAACCCTTCTGTTGCTCGGGGAGTGGAGGTGGCTGGGAGTCTCTCTTAGGTAGTTAGGGGCTATGCTCAGCCCACTGGTATAAAAGGGTAATTTTCAAATGTCAGAAGTAGAAACAGTTCTGTGGATCATTTTGTTCAACCCCTTTTTAAAACACAGCCCTCAGTGTGGTTTCGCAGTGGTCTCAGCAAAGGGTTAACATGGGCTGTGCACACACCATCCCCTTACTGCCTCTGCTAAAGGAACATTAATTATAGAGAGCCTAAGGATTCAGAGCAGCTAAAAGGGCTGAGTGGTATTTAAAACCAAGACAGTCAAATAACCAGTTGGAGTTGATCTCTAATAAATTACAATGTTCTGATGATAAAATTCGGTAAGTGTGACAGTCAGCTGGGGGTTTGGCAGCAAAAGTTTTAAAAATAAATAGTCTTGAATTGCAGGAAATTACAGCAAGCAGCTCCTTGGAGTTATTTTTCTCAGCGCATTGTGTGGCTGTGAAGCCAGGCAGCCTGCTGGCAAGCTTTTGACCTTTTGTCTGTGACATAAAATATGCAGGTGCAGTGGTGTGAATGCACAACGGGTGACAGTGACTTCGGGCTGAGGGTTTATGTCATGAGAGCCCCGCGGGGTTGTCTGAGGTGCTCCACATCAGCCACATCACACTTCAGATAATGTCAGTGAGAGGCCATGGCCATAAAGGATTGCAGAATGGATGTAATTCCTAGAAGCCTTACTGTATTCAAAACCTGTACGTCAGCGGATGGAAGTCTTGCTTTCAGTTATTTTCCTGATAACTGACTTGGTACTTTAATTACCAAGATTTCAATCAGGAGGAACTCTTCTCAGGAAAGTTGAGTTACATTGCTGTAACTGTGATCTAAATCTCAGTTCCTTGTATAAAATTTTCATGGTATGGATTTTTTCGTCTCAGTGTAACTAATTATATTTGAAGAAAGCCAGGACAAATTCATACCACGGCATTTTGAAGGTCCTTTACTGCAGTGTCTGAGTAGCTCGTAATCATTTACATATTTTTCATTACAGGAAAGAAAAAAAAATGAAAAAAGAGAAAACAAAACAAAAAATACCACTGTGAAATAAGGGAAGCATTATAGCTTTTGTATTATTCATTATTATTATTATTATTATCGTGGTTTTGGAGGTGATGCAGTGGAAGGCTGACTTACTGTCTAGAGAAGTTTAAGGGAGAAAAAGCTGTAGATCTGCCCCAAGCTGTAGAATGAAAGAGCAGCACATTTTTCTCATGAAATCTTTGTCACGGTGAGCAAAATATAGGGACCTTTTTGAGGCAAAAAGAATTACCTTCTGTTCTAATGTTTCCTTGTTCCCTTTAAAGAACTTTATGAACTAGATGTAGGATGACTTGCATGCAGATAGTTCTTGTAAATGTATTTGAGGAGCTGTTTACAGAGGTCTTGCTTTTTGTACCCCACACGGTCACAAACAATTCTGTATCTTTATAAATCATGGAGAAACAAAAAAGAGAGTTGTACAGGAAAGTATCTAGCCAAATTTTTACCTGCTGATAGATCACATTTTGAAGTTTTTTCACCTCCATGTCGTTGCCAAAATATTATTTTAAGAAATTAAAGAGTATGGTTTTGGAAGTTTAAATAGCCTACACAGAGAAATGTCTCTCATCTGTTTTTCAGCTAAAACCAGTTCTAACTATTATCTGCTGGTGGCACCATTACACCAGAAGAGTTTAATCTCAAAGTCTTAAACAGAAAGTATGACATGGACTGTACCTTTCAATATGATTTAATGCAAAATTTGTATTTTTCTTTCTTTAGAGTTTGCTGTCCATTAGACTATTTAGCTTGTTGTCCATCCTTCTCAACAACAGATGTAGTAAAACAGGTGATTGCAGCAGAATTTGGAATGAACATACCAGCATGGCTCAAATAGTTCACAAGGAAAGGAAAAACACTTATCAGGTTGATTATATTTATCGAGATTTTTACTGGAAATGCATGTGATATTGATGAAATCCGGTAAGAGCCAGTGCCTTGGGGCTCTGGCTCTTCTGCCAGGACAGGACTCACTCTTTTACATCCAGCAGAGTTTCGGGGTTGACCATAGGAAGCTGCAGAGTGGACCAGGCAGGTCAGACAAAGAAGAACTGCAGCACTCTGTTAAAAAAGGTCCATGTCCAAGGCAGCTGGAAAAACAAATGTTAATAACTGGTAGGTCTTTGACTGTGTCTACCCATATGTTAAAATTACTTGCCTTGTAGCTTCAAGAGATGATAACTCTGAAGGCAGCACTCACTTCCACCCCTGACACTCTGGACTGCTCTGCATGCCTTTTAAACAGCTGCAGAGCCTGGACTGGGTGCTCAGTAAAAAAACCTCTTCTGAATATGGCATTTTGATGCCACTGGCCCTTTGTGGGTGACTTTTAAAGAAATGGGCTTAACAAGGAACCTAATGGTGATGTAACAGGGAAGGAAATTGTCTGGCAGCATCACCTAAAGCGGGTCATCCTTTGTGCAATCATACCCTGGTCTCTTCCTGCATCATAAGTATTTCTACATTGAGTTTTATTTCTGTATATTTTTTTTTCTTTAGGGAATTTTGGGACAATAAAAAAAAAGCAATTTGGAACTCTGTTCATCTTTTGGATACTGATGATTATTCTCTCACACGTGCCTTCTTTTTTAACTGTAAGTGGAAAGGAACAAGTCCTTAATCTTCCATCTCCTCTCTGAATTTTCACAAAGGTTTGGTTTGTGGTGTGATCCATTTGATAAAAAACTTCCTGGTAGCTCTTCATTTGCTACAGAATGACAGAACACAATTACATTAGCTTTTGTCTGTGAGGTAACCACAGACATTTGTTTTGTTTGCAGCTAAAACAGGGAGAGCTGATTCCATTTTTTTCACAGGTTTACACTCATGAAAAAAATCTATGGATTAGAAACAATACCTCATATTTTTAAAATACCTGCTGTGTTTTTATGTGCAGGGTTTGGGAGTTTTGTTTTGTTTTTTTTTATATAACAATTTTTGTACATTCAAAATCTTTGAATACAGATTATATCCATTACATACATGGTGATTGTGTATGTGTATATTTAACAGCTGTACCAAATCTTTCTGCTACCTTAATTTTTAGGGATGATGTTGACTGCTGCAGCTGCATCGTCGCTAAATTAGTGTGGGTTTAAATCATTCCTCCGGCTCAGGAAGTCCCTGAAGAGACTGTGTAACCCAAGAGGGTATTCTGGGTCTGCTCACGTCATGTTTACCTTGCTCGTAGTACTCCTCTCTTCAGATCTGCTGCTGGCTGGGGCTGGAAGCAGGTTGGTGTGTTTGGAGGCTCCTCCTACGTCTGGTGAATCATGCCAGTTGTTAGTCAAATAGTACTTTTTCTGCGCTTTTTCACAGAATAGATCATAGAAAGCGTTTGGAAGTACTTTTGACTTTGTTTGCTGGTTCTAAGTTATCTGAATCTGCATTTCCTTTGTTTCTACATTTCCTTTACAACTTGGACAAAAAAAATGAGGTGTGAAAATGCCCAGCCTTATAGTTTCTATTTTATTTATTTCACTTAGTTTTTCCTAGTCCTTCATGTCATTTCCTTGACTTTTTATCATCAATATGTGATGATGTGCAACTGTATGAGCCAACTGCATACCCAGGCACACCATGCACTTTGGCTTCTCCTGTGGCTAGGAGAAGTGATCACTTCCAAGACACAGAATGTATTACTCCACATAAGTTTTCTCTAACTTTAACTTTTAGATTAATTCTGTGAAGTTTCAAAGCTTTTAGTCATTACTGAAATTTATCTTTCTCCTTACTGGAAAACACAAACACTCCTAATTGAATATATAATGGATTGTATTAAGGTCTAGCCGTTCTGTTTCTTACAGGAAGCTAATTACTTTAGTCTCCATCCTTCACTCAAAAATGGGGGAATCGTATAACACTTCAGTCTGTTATGAATGTCCTTATCCATGGCACATGGTCTCTGTATGTGTTAGGATTAAACAAGAGAGAAAATTATGTAGTTTATAAATCCTCTTATAAACCTTGGTAACTTTCTTTTCCCCCCAGTTTTAGAAAACACGAATTCATCCCATGTTGCTCTCTTGGTTAATGCTGGTTTATATCTGGGTAGAAGTAATTTGTGCAAGACATATTGCTTATGGGACAGTGCCTAAAAATATTTTCAAAGGTCATTGCACATCAGACAGGAGGCAGTGCTTGTTCCAGCTACTCACTCTGAGAACTACAGGTCTTTGTTAATATTAATTGTGTATATTTTAAACAGTCCATGTTTTAAAAATACACTGTGCAAACATGCAGCAGTGAACATTTTGTGAGCCCTGGGACTGGATAATGGAGGTCATTTCTTCCCTGATGATTTTAGGTGCAAATGTTTGCTGTTCTTATTAACTTCAAGGTTTGTAAATTAGAGCCGTGTTGTGCACACGCTTCCAGAAAAGTGGGGCATATTTCCAAGCTCACCATTTCCAAAAAATACAAATGAAATACAAATAGTCACGAAGATCTATAAAGTATCGAGAAGATTTGTAGCTTGTCATTTGCACAAACATTCACCATGATTGTGCTTATAATAGTAACTGTGCACAGCACGTGGGAAAAAATTTGCTGTGAGATCAAGACCCGATTCCCTGCGTGCTGAAAAGAAGTTGAATTGAGGAGGCAGACGTGCAGCCCTCAGCAGCTTCCCCCTTCCCTCTGCCTTCCCCAATAACCAACGGCCTAAGGAAAGAGAGCTCAGGGCTTACAGAGTAACTGCTGCAGCTGCCTTCCCGTCCGGCCCTCGTCCCTCTGATGCTGCAAATACCCAAGGCCAGAAGCAGGCAGGATGAGCGAGGGCAGGCTGCTCTGTGGGCTGGAGTTAGGATCAGGCTGCCTTGTCCCCAGGGACTGTTCTTTCTCAGAGGAGCTACACACTGCGAAAGGGCGAAATGAAATCAAAAACTAGCTCCAAAATATGTAATACATACTCAACTTTTCTGATAGCCTTTCTGGTAAGCCCAGACAAAATGAGAAGACCCAATTCTCTCTTCATGTGCAAATTATCTAAGAATGTTTCTATTAGAATAGCTCTGATTGTGAGACTTTTGCTTGTCTCCAGAGAAAATGCTGCAATATTTGAAAGCCTATATCAGTGTTACAAAAAGAAACGCACCTGGACACCATTCCCATCAAAGCCATTGCACTCTAGCATGCGTGGTTTGTTTTGTAATTTAGCCTCAATGAGAAAATGTTGAAAAGGTCTGATTCTGGCTTTGCATCAAAGGCAGTGAAGCTGTACATGTACATAGTTGTTTATAATGTGACAGTGCTGCATGGCAATTTACAAACCAAATTCATGTTGCTGTTGAGTCTGGCTTTTTTTTCTTTTCTGAAAACTTGCATAAATGTGTTTACAACGGTAATTATTTGTGCAGATTTTGAAGAAAAAGAATGCTGGAAATATGGAAGGTGGTGACAGTGGCAGCATCACAAGTCTAGAAGGTGATACTGTGGTAGGTACAGTCATTTCAGAAATTCTTTAAATTTTAAGCTTATTAAGATTACTTCTCTTCAGGAAGAAAGTCTGAGGTAAAACAGACGGGGGGTTGCCAAGAAAATGCTTAAAAAGGAAGTAATGTGCACATGTTGGCATTTCCTGCTTTTGCATCTTTTTATTTTTTAAAATAATTTATGAAATAGCCTTGAGTGGAATAGTTGTTTTTATTAGTGTGGTATGGAGGCAAGCATTTCTAGCATCTCAGAAGGATTCACTTGCATTGCACCTCTTCTGCTGTATTTGAGCACCCCGTTTTGTCCCTGCCCACTAAATGCTTTTATTTTGTTTTTGGGAAGCAGAAGTACTCGGGCAGATACCGGGCAGCACTTCGTCCTTGTTGTGCATGCAGCCTTTTCCACATGGGGAGGGTAAATGTGAGTGGGGCCTTGACCACCTTTCCCTGGCTGCCCACTGGAGGTGGAAAGTCCTCAGCCCTGTGTGCCCAACACGCAGGTTCACCCCTCTCTTTCTCTCTTCCTCCAAGCACAATTACAGTTCTTCAGTGCATTCACACTCTCCCTACCTAAGGATCAGATCCATGAAGTGGGCTGGGAGGGGAGGAGATCGGCAGGTTGAAGGTGAAGCAGTGTCTTCCTCCTGCTGCCTCCCAGCACCCGTCCCTCCTGCCCCGTGCACTCCATGTCTTCCACCTCTCTGCTCCCGAGAGATCCCCTGGGTTTTCCCTGTGAGAATCTGCCTCTTCCCTGAGCTTCCCCCCCATGCCAGTATCCTGTAGCTCTACAAATAATGCAAACAACGTTCTGCTGCACCCTTTTTTTTTTTTTCAAATAACATTTGAACATATGTTTTATATGGAGATGCTGATGGACAGCAACATCTGCTGCTCCCTGTCGGCTCACGCACTCTTATTTGGATTGTAATTACTTCATTGGCTGCGAGCTGTCCTGTGTTTGCCCACTATCTGTTTCTGTCAGGTCTCGGGCTCCTACAAACTACCCATTATGTAGTGACGATAATTAAATCTCCCCTCCACCAGGCAGGTCTGAGCAGTGCAAGAAGGGCCTTCCTTGTCCGGGCAGCTGCCAAAGAAGATGCAGCTCATAATGATGCCTTAATCACCTGCCTGCTAGACAATGGACGGGACCACCTATTTGTTTCAAACAAGCTATTTTAGCAGCTGTCAGATGCTAATGGCTTTCAGCTGCTGACAACCTGTGCCCTATGCAAACCAGGGGACATATCATGGAAATGTGCATAAATATTCATGTGTGACTAACAAAACCAAAAGTGCAAGTATGGTTATCAGAGCTCTCGCACGAATATATCATGGCCTGCCCTGTTGTGTTGGTTTCAGTACGATGAATGAGATGCAAATGTTTTAAAGTGATGTTGCCCTTTTATTTTTGAGAGAAAAAGTCCGCTGAAGGCAGTGGGACTGCAGAGGTGTGTGAGTAAGAGCAGAATTTGTGTCCCTGCATAATGTAGGCAGTCCCAGACTGACGTTGCTGTATATCGCGGGTGATTTACTGAAACCTTTTACTGGGAAAAAGGAGTTACTTTGTTTAATCATTCTTTTTGCGTTTGTCTTCGAACCTGTGTATGAAGAATTGAAAGGCTCTCACCAGGTCTGTCTAGAAGCTTAAGGAACATGAGAACGCAGTGATTGACTTCAGTGCTTTAGTGTTTAAATTAACTAATTTCAAGAATAGGAAACTGATTTGGTGAAGACTTGACAGTTTCCCACCAACCTAGCACCCTGAAACATCAAAGTTTCGCCATCAAAAAAGAAATGTTGTGAGTCACTCTTTAGACAGATTGTTTTACAGTTTAATTCTATCAATGTTTCTGCATGGGACTATTTAAAAACATTTTGTTAGTAATGCACTTCTCTTTTCCTCAGCAGATTCTGGATAACTGTGGTGAGAGGACATATTCAGATTATGGTACATGGTACGAATAAAGAAGATTCTGTAACAATGGAGTCAGTGGAAAGACCAATGGTCATCTTGAAACTCTCCCTTGGTAGGTACCTATAAGACACATAAGCTGCCAGTGATATGCATTTGCTCGTGTTTCTCTACCATGTCAGCAACTTGCAGTAATATTCAAAACATCTGTAAAGTGTTTTTAATTAGTCTTCTGTAAAAGTAGTCAATTTGAGGGGAAATTAATAAAACAATCTTTATATATCCCTTGCATCATTTATATTTACTACCTGGAGTGACGTTAACCATTGTAATTCACTAAAAATTTGCCATTTTTAGGATTGTATAAAAAGGCACTGAGCTGGACAGGGATTAAACAATCAGTCCTGCAAACAGCTGGGACACAACTGATTTTACTTATGCGAGCTGCAGTGGGAGAAGTTCACGCTGTGGTTTGACTGGTGTGATTCTCATTTGCACTGACGCTGCTATATGCTGCTGGAAACGTGTTGGATTGAGTCTTGGGCAGCACTGACCACATGAGACGTTTCTTGAGTTTGTGTGAACTAGACAGGCTCCATGCAGGCATCCAGTTGATTACCTTCACCTAAACCTGAAATATTTATAGTAAAGTAATTATAAAGTGCTTCTAAGAAACTTAATTCCCTTGCATAATTATCCATGTAGCCCGTGTATGTGCATTTTTGCGGTAGACTTGTGAAAATGAATTCAGTGTTTCAGATATAGAAGGTTATTTTAATTAAAAATTGCTATCATAATAGTTACACAAAAGGATTCAAATATTCTGTAACTTGGTATAATAAAATATTAAAAGATACAGGTGTTGCTTATGAGCCATCAAAGAGTTTTCCACTGCCACAGTGTTTTATTAAATTCAAAAGAAGAAGAGAAAAGAAAAACCAGAGCCATGTGCTAATCCTTTCCTTTGTTGCTTAAGGGAAATTTCAGTATAAAGTAGCAATTTCCATATCATTTGAATAGCAGTTGCAACCCATTGATGTTTAAAGTAAAACGTGCAACTACTATAATCACCAAAACAGATGCAAATGTCTTGTCTGTCTTTAAATGTAGTTCCCTACTTGCTGTCTCAATTAGATTTAGAGTGGTAAATTTGATCAGGTAATTAAAAACAGAGAAGCTGTTCTTTCACTTCTTTCATAGCAGTAGTTTGTTAAAAAGCAAGCTTTGGTGAGCTGGGCCAGATGCAGTGTCAGGGCGAGCGAAGGTCTCAGCAGTGACACGGGCAGCCCTCCCTCCTGGGCAGCAGGACATATCGCATCTTGTGCCGTCTCGGAGGTGGGAAGGGGACACATCTCCCACCCGCCGTCCTGCCTCGCCCCCGTTTCTGCTGCCCCTTGGGACAGCAATGGCCTTTTAGTTCTGTTTATGCCCCGTGGCATCCCACGGCAAGGCTCTGCATATTTTTGTAAATAAGCAACAACAAAAATAAATGACATTTAGCATTTAGATCCCAGACCAGTGGTTTTGTGTAGGGTACGGTGCAGCAGTTTAGGCAAAATCCTGCTGAACCCCCTGAACTCTGCCATCGCAGGCTTTGGGTGGCTGGAATCACTCCTCGGAGGGCTTTTTAGCTCTTAAAAAAAAAAATATATATATATATATATGTAATGGTATGGTATGAAGAAAGAGTTTACTTTATCCTTCATGCTTCCAAATTAAACAATGAACACATGTTGACAAAGCTTTTCTCTGCTTGGTGTATCTAAGCTACAGGGGTATCGAGTGGAGCTGACTAGGGATTTCCTTCAGGATCACTTCTGAGTGAGACTGTCCTTCTTGGAAAAAAACTGAAAACTTCTCAGGAAAAGGCTTTGGTTTTAAATTAAACTTTTGCTAGTTAAATGAAATTGATTACACCTTGGCTACCCACCTAGAAGAAAGGATCTTATCAATTTCTCTACCATGTGCTGATAAAATCCCTCTTGCAGAGCTGCGCTTATCCTGAGGTAAGGGAGGAAAGCAGGGTGACCCAGCACCCTGCTGCCAAACGGATAAGGCTGCAAAGTGGGAGACCCGGCAGCTTCCCCATCATTTTGGAAGTCTCTCCTAATTATTTTCCTGGATGGAGAAAGAACAAGAAATGGATGAGGCCTCCCAGACAAGCTGCTGACAGGATGGTACCCTGTTCTGCTTCTTCTAAAACACTTCTCTGGAGAAAGGATGTATTTTTTATTACTTTTCCTAATCAGGAGACATCTAATGGAAAAGGACTTCCATCTTGTGGTCAGCTGTGGTAATAAAACACTCCTGGGACCTTTTTTTTTTTTTTTTTACCAAACCAGGATGCTTTTAGTGAGAAATAATGCTAATCTGTTGTAGTCACTTTGAAGGTAGATGTTGAAGACCTCACAGTCTGCTTACATTTGTATATGGGCATGCCTACCTGTTAGGAGGTAAAAAAAAAAAAAAAAAAAAAAAAAAAAATTCAGGATTAGCTCCATTCAGAAGGTCATCTCCGGAACAAAACAGAATCAGAAGAGAGATAAACTTTTCGTAACAGAATATTCAACTAACAAATTAAACAGCCTGATGGCCTTAGGAGCCATGCACAGGAGCCTAGATCCAGAATTTTTTGTAGCCTTAGCAGAAGAGAGGCTCCTGCTCCTGAACTTCTGGGAAAACTTCCCAGAGCCAAATATTGTTGCTTGGATTGTTTTCTATTCCAGGACGACTCTTAGGCTTGCTGCAACGTCATCGTAACTTCATGCATGTATTTGTTCTTTAGGACAAATTTTGAAACTCATGCTTTCATCTAGAAATAGTAAAATGTTGCAGGGTTAAGTTGCTGGAGTTCACTGGAAAATCTACTGACTTTAGCGGGAGAGATTTTTTAACATGTTAAAAACAAAACAAATTTAGAATGTTCATTTTAAATAGTAAGACCTGTGGCACAGCTGTGTTAGCCGGGTTTCAGGATCCAGTGTAAGTTGTAACTTAGGTCCCCTTTAAATGAACTCTCTTGCACAAGCATACAAATGCAGATGAGGCTGTTAAAAAGGAATAATTAAATTCTTATTTTTAATAATTATCTTATTTGTCCAGTTATATACTTTGATGCCACCACTGATTACACTGAAGATATTCTGACTGATATCACTGGAATGAGAGCTGGACCATCCCCGAATATTTATAAGGAGAGTTAAATAAGCTCTCAAATCAAATTCTTAAAGCTACTTGTAAGAACTTTTATAGGTTCTTTTTATTTTGGGGGCATGTAACTAAAGGAGATGTTCAGCATGTTCCTTAGTGGGTGCCAAAAAGCTTATTTTCAGAAGTATCTGAGTCTCAGGGAAAGTCAGTGACAGCTATATTTACTCTGAAGTCTATGCAACTGCTGCCAAAATCAAGCCATGTTCTTGCAGGAATAATAAGAAAAAACAGCATTTAGGTGAAGAATCAGGTACCATATGGATGACTTATCTGACACAAAATTATACAGATTTGAAAGATCAGGTCAAAAAAGCCATCGGAGGTTATGCCTTACATGTTAACATAAGGAAAGCAGAAAAGAAAGGAAAAGTTCTTAACTTTCTATAGCGTTTGGTAGATATTGTTTCCACAAAAACTTACTTTCATAGTTTGCACATGGGTCTTGTTCTATTTGTAACTGAAGTCAGTGGGAGTTTTTGCCATCGCCTCTGCTGAAACAGGATCCGATTTCTTTTTGTTATGTGGAAATAAAAATCTTGGACCTTAAATCATGCAGACGCTAAAGGAGGAAAATACTTCTTCGTTTTACTTTTTTTTAAAAAAAGTCATCAGAACTACTGGTTAGCTAAAAGCATTAAAAAAATACTCAAGGAAGAGCTTCCTTAAATCAAACAGATTTCTCATTTTGCTTTTAGATCTTCCTGGAGAGGTCTGTGTTTATACCATTTATTTTAAGTGTGAGAACTTTATGTCAGACCAAACCATTAGCGGCTCTCCAGGGAGCAAACAGCAAAGTGCCGGCGAGGCCCAGGGCCACTGTGAAGAGACAGTTTCTACACTTACACGTTTCTCCCCAGGAAGAAGGCGACGAGGAGATATTACCGAGGGGGGAGAGAGAGGAGAGCAGCAGATCAGGCAGCTACGATGAAGCCCCTCCAGGCAGCTGTGGAGCAGCAGCTCAGGGGAACAGGCTGGGAAACCTGGGCACGGGCATCCTTGTTGTGATGGAAGTCGTACCCCGAGCCCCCAGGCTGCCTGCAGCCCCTGGGGTGCCCACCGGTTCTGGGCTATTCTGTCAGATGCAATATGTATGTGGATGCACATTTCTTCTTTGAACATTTTAGGAGTTCGTGCATATTCCTATGCCCACAGTTAAGCCAAAGCTGGCGGCCTGTTGGTGAAGATGATGATTTTTTGGGGGGATGGAGGGATAAACAACTATTTCCTTCAGCATGATGGATTGCTTCCCATCTCTGTTTCGAACTACCGAGTAATCATAGCCAATGAAAGACTTTGTTTCATTCATCTAATGCTTTAGTGTGACTGAATATTACCCAGTAACATACTGCATTCGTGTCAGTGGAGAAAGATTTCACTTGTCTGAAATTGCATTGACAAATATCTACTTGCTCATATGGAGGTGTGGTTTGTGCACATACTTGTGCTTTAATTTCAAACAGTTTGCCCTGTGCAGGCAAATGTAATGCCTACGTAAGCTCTCGTGTATCCCGCAGTCCTGACAGCAGCGGGTGGGCGCCATCCTCCCTTCCTCTGCTTCTGCGGGAGAGGAGCACTTTGTGCCCGTTTTGGTTCCCACGTCCTCAGCTTTTCAAACTGTGATGAGGGAAATAAATATGGGTGCTTGGAGGGAGCTGGCTGTCCAAACGGCCTCTTGTTGTTTTTTTCCTTTTCCTACCAGTTGCTAAGAAATGTCTGGAGGAAGCTGTCAAGCACACGTCTGTTGTGTTACTTTCCATATAAATGGCTGCTGGGGCTGCGAGAGGCAGCTGCCAGCAGGTCAGAGCAGCAGGGATGTGTCCCAGGTGCTACCAGCAATGACTTCCAAATAGACAGGGAGGTATTTGTGACATGGGCACTCCTGGGCATGGCCTGTGCTGGGATGCATCGCTGGAGACTTTATCTTGCCTTGAAAGGGGCTCTTCTGGCTACCACGCTTGGTTCCCTTTGTTGCACCAGCTCTTAGCCATCGTTTCAAAGCTCCGTACTGGGAAATGATCCAGCAGGCAATTCTGAAACCGGGCAGGTTTCAGTATGGAAATCATGAGGTGGTGGCAACCTGGGCAGGGAATCCCAAAGGCTTGGAAATCCTCTGCCCAGTGCTTCAGAGCAAAGGACCACAATTTCCTCCATCAAACCATCAAGCAGGATATCCCATGGGTGTGTTTTACACCCCAGCACACGGAGGGGACATCAGGTGTCTTGCCTTGTGGTGAAGTCCCCGGTGCCCCGAAGCAGGGCTTTCACCTGCTCAAAACCTGGGTTGTTTCTAGGTACCAAATATAGTGCGATTTCTGGTGGCTTTGTTTTTTCTGCACTTCTTAAGCTGCGGGTGAGGTTTGTGACACCAGGCTGCCAGCTTTCAACAGCAGTATCCCAGAAATGCTGGTTAATCACAGGTTTATTAGCTTATAGCCTTAAGCAAACCTGAAATCATTAACAGTCCATTTGTTGGGCTAATGACTCTTTTTTGCTAGATGTATAATTTAATATATGGTAACTTTGATGCTTAATTATGCTCTTCAAAGCTTCTTTTGAAGGAATTTATTATTTTGCATGCATTTATTTAAAAGTGTTGGGAGCTGGCTGGCTTTGCTTCCCCACTACTCCGTGTTAAAATCTAGATAGTTAATTGAAGAAGATTTTGATTTAGATATGGGTATTTCCTCCTTTGCTTGTTCTTTCAATATTTTTATCTTGGACTGTTTGAAAAATAAATAATGCTAAATTACCAAGATGTTTAAAATGGCATTATTTTACGCCTCATTGTAACTTGCTACATTGTTTTGGACAAGACATAAACCCAAAGCCCTGATCAACAGGGCCCATTGTGCCAGCAGTTTCCAGATGAATGCAAGTCTTGATCTCAGTGTCCTGGCCGCATTCCAGCCTGGTTCACATTTTACTCAGCGGCAAGTCCCACTTCTGTTCTCGCTAACCTCAGTGGGAACAGAAACAGGCCACTGTAAAGTGCTGTTAATCCCACGTGCCATTTGCATGCAGCACTTGTAAAGCATTCTGGGATCAGTTTGGATGAAAGAGGCTATGCATGTAAGATGTTTTTCATTGGCATCCCAAATCCATTACTATATCAATGAAAGAAGGTTATGACTTTGTCAATCGTGATAATTTTTTTGAGCTAGGCAGCCGATTGAGGATAATAATGAATTTGGTTTTCTTTCTGTGAGCTCTAGTGTCCCTTCATGGAGATTAAAAATTTCCCAGTACTGTTTTCAGCTCCACAGAGCAAGCAAAAGATAATCTCCTGCTTGGATATACTCACACTGTTGCGATCCACTAATAGGATCGCCGTACAGTTTTGACTTAACGGGCACTGGGAGAAGATAATCCTGTTTATTCGGTCATCCAAAACACTGATGATCTGAGATAATCAGTGGGCTGAGAGCAGGGGAGGAGGGATGCATGAGGTTCTCTGCCTGGATTATTCATCTGGTCAGATGCTTAGCGCTGGGGAATGGACTGATCTCATTACTGCAGCCCCGACAGAGCAAGGGAGGGTACCTAAAACCTCCTCACAGCACAAGCCAAAGAGAAGTCAAACAGATAAAATAATAGCATTTGGTAGCGTCTGGTCCAGATGTTGTACTTAAAAATTTTAAACTGTTCTTTTTGTGACAGAGTTAATATTGAAAGACCGATATAAGTGTCCAGCTTGCCAAGTTGGGTACTTTGTACGAAACGCTTTGGCTACCAGGTGGCAGGGATTGTGTGGTATATCACTGTCATACAACCAATGACATTTTTGCTAGACATAAGACATTACATTCTCATAGGACGTTGGATATTTGTATGTGGATATTAGATCTCTGTGAATGTAGGAGCACATTCAGCAAATCTCTTTCCAAAAATTCTAATCTGCAGGATATTTCCCCTAGCGATGCAGAGAGAGGCCTTGAAACTGGGGGTTACAGAGTCATTTGAGGAGATGTTAGTGAACTCTCACGGGGTTTTCTTTCTCTGTGCTTATGGTCGTTAAAGCTTTCACACTTTATATGACTTCCCATTAATTTATTGCCTCAGATTATTATGAGAGGTCTTATCTTCTATTTTATCTCAGCCAGCATTCATATTTGCCAGTCAGTGCTTTCCTGTTGCAGATATTTCTGTGTTGGTAACATTAACTCTTGGAGCTGACACATGAGCCATGGATTAACTTCAAATAGCGATGTTGCCTTGTAAGCCTTATTTTATGATCTCTGAGCTGTCCCAGGCCAGATGACAGGTTTATAGTTTGGGAAGCCAGTAGCAATGGCTGAGCAGTTGCTCACAAGCCTTTATAACTAATGCACTGTAGCTAGGTGCTGAGACCAACTCTTCACCATGGTGACACTTGCAAATATTGAACACATGTAAAATGATTCACGGGCCCCAGTATAATGCTTACTTTAATTAATATTTTACAAGACGCTAGCTGTATTTAACTTTCCAAACTTGAATGGATATGGGGACATGATCCAAAGGACAGAATGTTGCTATGTAAAATTTATAGACACTCAGATGTCTGTGTGCTTGTTTTTAAATTTATATGTTTGTTTGTTTACTTATTTATTTATTTCTCTCTCTGTTGGCAGGTTTTCAGGGCCCTGCAGCTGGCTCATGTGGATTTTTTTATGTGTGTAGTTGAATGATGAGCTCTGAAAAGTGGTGTTCTTGCTCTCCTGCCTTTCCCCCTTCTTTTGCGTCCAAGTAAAGTCAGTACCGCAGGGCTGTGCTCCTCCTGAAGGCGCTGTAGGTTACCTTGTGCAGAGAGCACCATGCTGTGGCACAGTGCTGCTGGGTCGTGCACAGCCCCGTGTTCTGTCTGCTGAAGGCACCCCTGATGCATCCCAACCATCAGACCCTTCAGGCTGAAGAATTAACCGCACTCCCCTGAAGTAATTACACGTGTTGGACAAGGAACACCAGATTCTTTACTAGAGTTGGCAAGAAAGAAAGGATATGGTGTGTTAGTTGCAGACCTCTGGGGCTCTGTGGATCTCTTCTAAAGAGACAGCATGAGTTAACCAAGATTAACAAGCCTTCTGGCACTGGCCATAAGTGGTTTTGCAAATGCATGAGAAGTCATGTAGCATTTGCAATCTGGAAATGACCAATCTCAACGGGTTAACGTGGTTTTGCTAGGTGACAGTAGTTCTTAAATCAGCCCCCAGGGAGCAGTAAAGCGGTACGGGCTTGGTTTGCTTTCCCCAGTCCCTGCAGGGACAGCCTGGGTTTGCCCTCTGCTCACGCCTCTGTAGGTGCAGGCTGTGCACCCACCCGGCTGCAGCTCAGCCCAGTCCCTGGGGGCTCTGGGCAGCCCATCCGCACTGTCCTCATCCCACCCTGCCCCTGATCTTCTGACCAAGCAATGCCCATTCACCAGCTGAGCAGTGCCAAGCCTCACCGCCCCGTCACACAGCTGCCTTTGTGACACCGGAATGGGCATCTGCCTGGAGATGGGCTGGCTGAGGCCGGCACTGGGACGTGATGCTGGAGATGTTGGTCAGGGAAGGCTGTGCTCACAAGAGGTCCTTTGTAATGCTCCACTGCCTGCTACTTTGGAGTTACTTTGGGTGGGAAATTTGAACAGTCAGGGCAGCAACAGGTTCCTGAAACACTTTTGTAAGAAATTAGCCTCAAGGCTGTACTTCAGAAGTGGTCGGCTGTGGTGAGTTATTGCAGATTTCCATGCACTTTAAGCAGAATTCATTGCACCTAAGGATGAAGCTACAGACTCCCTAACAGCTTCACCTGGTAGCAAATGCATCAACTCAGTACCTAGATGGTGGTTACACCATCCTTAGAAGTGGTCGTATCCGGGGGCTTTCCCCTTGGTTAGGTCCTAACAAGGTGAGATCTCTCTTCACATTCATAGCCATGGTTTCTTACAGCAACAACACGATGACCACCAGGAAGGATTCTTGTGAGTGCTTCACAACCTGGAAATCACCGAAAAAAACCTGTTTCTCAGTACTTAGGTTTATATATAAATTTCCCTTTTACAACTAAGATCTCCTTTTGTAATTTTTTCAGCAGTAACTGTATACAAAGAAACATTACCAGATCTTTTAGACTCATGAGCGTTATTCTGCAAGACAGGAAAGAAATGGCCCATCAGTACTCCTGTTAGTCACAGGGCTCAAAGAAGTGCCCGTTAGTCTGTGTGTCTCAGCCCCTTCATATAAAACTGAGAGCAATGGAGGCACTGACAGCACTTGTATTTGTCTAAATTGAATCCTGCAGAGAAAATAAAATAATAAATTCCTCTTCACACTAGCATAAAATACCTTTATAGTGCTGAAATGATCTGGATTTACTCCATTGTGGTTTTCCCTGCATGTTTGGTTTTTGCATTTCTTTCAGCTTGCTATTTGTATTCCATTTTCAGTTGTGTTTTTTTTTTTTTCTTTCCAAGTCTGAAATATAGCATGATGTTACAAATTTTGGCCCATGACAGTTTGAGTAGCATGCTTATTTGTTTAGATAAAATCTCTTTCCTTCCAAGTCTATTTTAAATGCCGTGGAAACGTTCTCTTAGTCCTGAGGTTTTGTTTGTCATTGTTAGTTATTAAATGCTCAAGGTCAGCCGTGACTGGGCCATCCTTCGCAGGAGGCATCCTCCGCAGTCCAGGGGTGGCTTCAGGAGGTCAAGAGGGCACAAGGGAGAGGAAAGGAAGATGATAAATAAGACCTTCTCCTAGATGATTCGGAAGGTTTCTTTTATTTTGAAAAGCGTAATGCCAGAAGTAACCACGAGACAGGAGGTGAGAGCCCAAACTCAAGACTGGCCCAGCCCAATGTCAGCAGACAGCCTCTGGTGAGTTTTGTTTCTTCCCCTGTCCTCACGATGGGAAAGATGCCATGATTTAAAACCATTGTGTCATTAACTGTCCCCTTATACAAAGCAGGCAGCTGAGCGACTGACCTCATCTGCTAGAACAAGTGTTTTCATGTTGGCCAAAGTTCAAATCAATCAAAAGGTCGAGCTTGTTTAAGGCTGATTATCAGCAATGGGTGATAAGAGAGGGGATGGCTCAGGAAGCTCATTCCCAGCCACGGGAACAGAGCCAGCCCGGCTGCAGGAAGGACTCCAGATAGCACAAACCCTGGAAAACGGCAACAGACATAAAATTGAGGGCTGAGCCCTCTCGTGCTGAAGAGGGCTGGACGGGATTCCCAGGAAATTCAGCAGAAGAAATCTGGGCCCTGGTGAATAGGGCTGTGGGTAATTAATTCTGACAAGGCCTGGTTAGGAGTTAAGTCCTGGTTTCTTTAATTTGGTGGGGTTTTTAGTCGATTGGTGGAATGGCTAGGTAAAGGAAAATGTGATTTTTCTTAGCTGAAAGGTCTCTCTTGTGAAGAAGAAAGAAAAGGTTGCATTTGTTGTTTTCTCATCACATATCAGCGCTCTGAAATGGCAGCTGTCAGGCAGCATCGCTATCAGCATAGAAAAAATGGTCAATAAGAGATGTGCAAAACTTCTGGTCAGAAAGAGAAGTCCAAGGAAAGCTGAATCTGCCTGAAAACCAGCTTTAAGAGGACGGTTAACCTCGCACCTCGCTCAGCTGTGACTGGAGCAGACGTTTCTCACACACCAGCCAGCAGAGGCAGAATTTGTCCCTGCCAGTGTTTTGCTCCGTGCAGGGGGAGAACATGGGCCCTGCAGAAACCTGACCTGGCTGTGCGGGGGCTGCCCAGAACCTCCTCGGAGATTATTTCCACCCTTTGCACTGGCTGCTGCTTCTCTGGCCATCTAATGGCTTTACTTTAAACAAACAAAAAAAAAAAAAAAGGAGAGAGAGGTAGTGAGGATTCTTGGAGGATGTTTCAGCCATTTGAATTATGATGGGGGACATTACTGGGGAGTTAGAAAGCCCATGGCGCACAGCCATGCTTTCATAAGCTTGCAAGGGATGGATTTTTTACATTTTCTTTTTCTTTTCCTTTTTTTTTTCCTTTTTTTTTTTTTTTGGTCAAAGAAAGCATTCTCCAAGGGCCAACTACAGAAAAAAGTCTCTGGCCTTCTTGGCAGAAATCCCTGTTACTTACACAGCCAGGATTTCCTCTGCTCTCCTCCAGCTCTTGTGTGACCCATGTTCTTGACGCATCCAGGGCCAAATGAGGATCTTTTGACTCTGGGTTGAATCTGATCCCTTTTCTTGTGTGGAGCAGATGTGAGAAATTCTGTGTGCTGATGGAGAAAGATGATACTGGGGATGAGGAAAGGTGGCCCTGGTTGCTGGCCTGGCGTGAAGAGGAAGGAAGGGCTGAGGACCAGGACACGGATCTGCTCTAGCATTGCTTGTTAGATCTGATGGGAAGGGGTGGGCAGGGCCCCACACCGGCAGGGAGGATACAGCAGCTTGGGGCTGTGCTGGTGGATGAACAGCAGCTCCTTGTGTTATAGTGCATGACTTATACCTAAGTGAAATTAAACTGAATAACAGAAAGTGCTGTTCTGCAGCACCAGGGCAGCGCAGGCAGTGGGCATTTGGTGATAATCTGGACCTGCCTGTGTTCGTGATGGTCTTCTCATAGCAATACCGTGCCCCAGGTTTGCCAGGCCAGTAGCCACTGGGCAGTGGCAGCACCCTAAAACACTGGTATGGTGAGAAGCAGGGGGGCAGGCAGGCGGCATCACGCGCAGGGGGCTCGGGAGAGGGTCAAGCCGAAGTTCTCTGCAGCCCAGCTCCAGCTGCTGCTGTCAGACTGCTCAGCACGGCAGGCAGGAGGGTGTCTGCACGTCCCGTCCCGCCAGCCTCAGAGATTAGATCTACTCTGCTTTTTACTTGCCTTCAACTTCAAAACCAGCATCGGCAGCAACAGTGCCACAGAGAATGTGTGTTTTTTTTTTCTGATTTCTGATTCATGAAAACAGATGTGCCTTTGCTTTTTTTTTGAGCTCATTTGAATGTATACAATGCGCTTCTAGCTTTGCAAAATCATCAGTTACCAGATGTCTTTTAAATTGTTGTACTTTAGTCAGAGGTTAAAACTATGTCAAAACAGTCACTGATAAGAATTTATATCACACTTAAAATACAGTATGATTTCCTCCAGCTCTTTCCAATGAAAAATTCTCTCATGAAAATTTTATGGCTCACAAAAGATTTGCCACCCATCCTTCACTATGCTTTCAGTCCCGGATTTACTGATAAATGCTTTTAATAATTACCAGTGGCTCTGTACCTCTTTCTGACAGACATCTCATCTCTCTGACAGCAGAGAAAAGGCCTATTGTAACTGGAATTAGGGCGGTATCCTGGTGGAAAGCACCCGCAGTTGTACAGTCTGGGTCCAAGTTCAGATCTTCTCCCGTGCCTGAAGTTGTTCATAAGCAGAATTTTGGCCTGGGCCCAGTTTTGAACTCGGGATAGCCGGAGGAGCAGGGATGCTTGAAGATCTCCTGGGGTACAGGAGGGTTCGGGGCCCTGTGGGGCTGGGAGGGAGCCGTGAACGTTGAAAGCACGAGCAGGTTGGGCTGTGGCTGCCTTCTTGACTCTGCTCTCCAGGGTCTCATCCAGCCTCAGCACCAGCTGCCAAAATCTCATACCGAGCGGCTATTTTGGGATAAAGCAACACCGCGCGTTACTTTAGAGATGTTTGGAGATAGACTTAATAAAGTCAACTAATAAGGTTTGACAAGCTGAAGATTAGAAAGAGCCATTCTGAACATCTGCCCTGGCCTCAGACGTAAGAGGCTAAATGGGGACACGCGCTGTCCCGGGGTCAGGATGCCCTCTGCGGGGATGGCAGGGGCTGCATGGAGGGCTCACCTATTTGCAAAGCAGTCTGTGAACTGTGCCCTGTGAGGGCAAACCAGCACGGATAACCCGGCAATGGTCGTTTGCCTTACAAAAATAAAAAATAAAAAGGGAAGAAAAAAGCCGGCTCCCAAGTGCAGTGTTTCAGGAGCTGCGAGCAGCTGCGCTCTCCGTGCAGCAGGCGCAGGGCAGCCGGCTGGGGGGGGTGGCTCCAGCAGTTGTCCCGGTGTAAATCATCCTGTCCCCACAGCAGCAGGCTCACGTGGCTCCCACCCGTCCCGACAGCGAGCCGCGGGGAGCAAGGACGGAGGGGCCCTGCCATGGTCCTGAGCTCTGCAGGCAGCAGGATCAGCGGGGCCACACTTCTCCCAGCTCCGCTTGTCACCAGCACAAGGGCTGCAGAGCACAGCTGCTAATTGCTTGGGGCTTTTTGCTGCTGCTGGTGGTTGTTGTTGTTTTGGTTTGGTTATTTTTTTTTTCCTCTTTTTTTTTTTTTGTCGTAGGGACAACCCAGAATAGAATCATGAGATCGGTGTTTATAACCTCCCAAATAATCCATACGCTGTTTTTAGTGCTGACACTGTGCATGAAAGGCTGTGTCACCACCGTGCTCATGTTTCCATGTGACACCGAAGCTTGCTGTTTTTTTCCCATTTCATAACTAATAAGTGAAGTGAGTTTGACAGCCTTGGTTTAGGCTTTAGCTGGTTGGTTCCCATGTCACAGACAGGCTCAGTTAGCAAGAAATTTTTGTCAGAGGAGAATTACAGTTCAGCCTTGAAATGTGCTAGCAGCCTGTGCAAAGTTTTAAATTCTTGACCAAAGTTAGATAAAGCTGACTGAAAGTGTGACGTTTGACGTACACTGTCTATTTATCTTTTCGTTCTGACCAAAAATACCTAGAGTGGAAGTAGTGTGTGCCTCATTTGCATCCAAGCAGAGAACAGTTGAGCTCCTCTAAAGAAAAGAGTAAACACTGCACTTTAAATGTTTTCAGAATGCTTTCAGTTCTCTGCAACTCTCCCTATATATCTGTATTATATATATATGTATATATAACCTTTAAAGAAAAAGCATTATTGGTTTTCAAGGTGCAGGAAAAGCTTATTTCATCGGTAATAAGAAAAAACTGTCAGCTCTCCCACAGCAATCATTGCTAGCTCCAAGTTCCAGCCTGAATACAGATGGAGCTTTGATTTTTATCACAATTTTGCAATGAGTTTGTGCTCTATATCCTGCTGTTAATCCTGCAGTGGAAATCAGCTCCTCGTAACACCTGGTGCCAAGACACAGCCGTGTGCCTGACCCGAGCACAGCCGACTGCAGTTAGAGCAAACGCAGCCTCGTGGTCTGGAAGCAGGCAAGTCATCGCCAGGCACTTTCTCCAGCCGAGATCCTGCCTCTTGGTGTGAAATCACTGCCCGGCCCCGCCGCCCTGGGCTGCCCTCCTGGGTCCCTTTCAGCCCAGCTATTTATTTGAGCTCCGTTTGTCTGTGCTCGTTGGGGACCGCTCCTCCCCTCTGGGCACGCAGCAAGAGGAGCTGTTTTTAGACAGTGTTTTTAGTTATAGTTTCCAGCGGGATGAGCTATCTCGCGGCACAGCTCGGATGAGGGAGGAACAGCATGTGAAATACAGCAGCTTCTGGGGTCAGCTGAGGAGCAAGTGCCTGCAGAGCTGGGAGCCCCGGGCTGCTCCGTGAGCCCCTGGCGCGTCGGCCCCGGGTCCTGGGCTTCGTCAGGGCGATGCTGTTTACCGAGCCTCCCCGCCGGGCTTTGGCTAGGCAGGGAGCGTGAATGCTGTAGGAACTGAAGTCGAATGTAAACTCTGAATGTTTTTGTCCTCTTTGCTGACTTTCTGCCGCCAGGTCTTGTTCTGTCTTTGCACCGCATTTTCCAGAAGCTGAATGGAAGGCTTAGGGGGTTTTGGAGGGGCTTTTTGGGGAAACGTTTATTGCATGTATGATTTAGATCTGAAGGGACCCTGAGCCTGACCTCTGGTATATAACATGGAGTGTTGCATTTCATGCACTTAACTCCCACAGTTTGTCCAAGATCTCCTGACTGACCACAGTGCTTTCCGAAGGGAAAAAAATGTTCTTAAAAAAAGAAAATAGACTGTCCTTTTTTTTTTCACTTTTTTCTTTTTTTTTTTTTTTTTCAGTTAGTTCAACATTGTAGAAATGCTTCTTATTCCTAAAAACATGCCAACAGCTAGGAGTCACAGGGATTTTCAAGAAAGCTCCCGGACAGAGCTCCCGACCCGAGGCTCTCCCTGCCTTCCCCGCTGTCCCATTGCCCTCCCCACACCGCACCCTGCCTGCAGCTCCTCTGCTCTCCTGGTCCTCTGCTGGGGAAAAGTCGTGCATTCCCACCCGCCCCCAAATAATTCAAATTGGGGACTTTTGTCTCTGCCTGATAAGAAAATTTATTTCCCAGTCTATGATTTTTAAAGGTCAAAAATAAGGATCGTTGTCCCAGGCATCTTTTTGCCATATCTGTAGCAGACTATGAGGGAAAGCTAATGGGAGCCTTAAAGAGATAAATGAAAACAATGTTTACAAGGTTGGACCTATGCCCTTTTGTAGTACAATTTTGGTTTTTATGGCCATGGTTTGAGGGACATTAAACAAGCTAAGGGGGCAGAGGGAGGAAGAGGTACCCATTTGGGATACCTCTGGAAGTGGAGATCATTTGACCCAGCTCAATAGCAATGGGATTAATCTGCCCATGCCCTACATTTGGATGGGAAACTGCCAGCTCAAAATGTGTATTTATTATCCTATACGGATGTCTGCAATGAAGTACGAGCCATCACTGTTGCTTCTCTTCAGCACAAACCCAGTGGGGCTGGGCATCCCACCACTGCAGAGAAAAAAGCTGTCCCTACCACAAAGAGGTTTCAGACTCATAAAATAATTACTTACCTTCGGCCATTAATTTCCCTTTTTGTTTTTGCAGTACCCACATAATTTCCATTCTCTCCCAGACTCCCAAAATATAATGCCAAATAAATGATTTCATATAACCTCCTGAGATAGGGAGGACTACGACAGAGATAGTGCCACTGGGCACTGACATGCCTGATGGAATGGAAGATTGGGAAATTCATGTAGGGCATGCAAAGATCTGGAAAGCTGCACCATGGCCTTTCCAAAATGACACAGGCAAAGATATTCTAGAGATTATCCTCCAAAAACTCAGTGGTCAAGGGCTTAGTGACTCTTAAACAGAGGTCAAATGTCTGCTTATTATCAATCACCTATTGCCAGTTTAACTGCAGTAATGAAAGCTTCTTGATAAAAGCTGCCTTATCGTCCGGAACTGAGATACCCAGCCTAATGTGCCCCAGCGAGGCTCAAGGAAATGCCCCTTTCAGCCAACAAAAGAGGCGATGTGTCGCTTTCACGCTGCTGAATTAGGCCGAGTCAAATGGTCAGTCAAGAAAGAAGCGATTTCTTTCACCTTTTGGTGTTAAATGACTGCTTTATCCTTGTGCCAGGAAGGATCCTGGCTGCCGTGCAAGGGTTTTGGGCCCCAGCACATACAACTTGCTGGCCACTCACAGTCGCCTGCCCTGCAGCAGCACGGGGCAGGCCCAGGGCACCCTGAGGGGGGCACGCAGGGAGGCCGTACATCTGCCACAGTCACTTAGCTCCCTGGAGAAAATGGGTTGGAAATGGTATTTAAAGTTGTTGATTGAGATTTTTACGGATTTATTACCTGTTTTTTTGTTCCCTGTTTGGCTGCCTGCTCCCCTTCCATCTGCCAGCTCTGTAATCCACCTCCTCTTATCTCAGCACAGTTTGCTCCACCTCTTGCTCATTTTCATTTTATTGCCTAGCTAATCTCATCCTCCTGCTTTTCCTGACGCTGCTCCCCCCTCCCCATCTGTGGAGATTAAATCACTGCTCCTTTTGTTTGGTGCCGCTCAAAATTCCCTCATTTCACTCAGGCTTTGGGATGCTTCCAGGCACTTTTGCTGTTGTTGCACACATCCGTTTTCCTGGCACAAAGAGGCCCGTCAGCATCTGATGGAAGCTTTAGTGAGTCCTCGTTTCAACCAGTTCTCAGAGATGTCCTGAATCAGAAATGGAGCTGAGCTCAGCCTGGGACGTACACAGTATAACAGAGGCAGCTATAGGCGTCTGGTCGCTACAGGAACATCAGTAGGGTGCACAGGGCAGCTCTGTAGGGAGAGCCTGGCACCTGAGTATTGAGAAAAAAAAAAATCTAGATCCAAGGCATGGGCTAGAAAAATCTCCAAGCTGCCAAAATGCAAAGCTTGCAACTGGGTGTCAGTAATTCCCTGTCTCCCCATCCTGGGAGATTGCCAGGAAATTCCCAGTTTTCAGCCTGGCCACCCCAATATGTTATCATCCTCTCTGTAGCAGCAGCAGTGTCTGCACCCAGCCCATTCCCTTGTTGTCGCTCTGGAAAAACAAAAGAAAATAAACAAACAAACAAAAAAAAAGAAACTAAATCCCAACTCATGGTCAGCCTAAAGTAGCATTCCCCCAGAATATGCACTGTAGGAAGCCAAATATGTATATGATACATGAGCATATGTTTTCCCCAGAATTTTCAGATATAGAGAAAAGCAAGGTAATGGATGGCATCAAACTGATAGAAACCAAAATGCAATCAAAATATCATTACTCAAAATTTGATAGAAGTAGGACAGAAATGAACCTGGCAAAGGGAGTCACAAAAATTTGAAAGAAAAACTCTCAGTTCTTCCAGGAAAAAATGGATTAATAGCTCTAACGAGGCTGAGGTAGTTTTGGAGTGGTTTCTCATAGTGCTTATGATGCTAATGATGTGTGAGTGTAGTCAACCCATCGTCCTTGTATACAGCATCTGGCCATGCCAGTACTCGTGGCCTCAAAACTCCCTCGTTGTTCACCTCTTGAGAGTTGCTGAGGGTTTTAGCTTGAACACTCTCCGGTCAAGAGTGTGAAATCCGTCCAGGTTTGGAGTCATACCTGCAGGAATGTCCTGCCCAAACCTCCTGTCGGTTGTGTCCCACCCTGGTCCTCCACTTGTGTGACTTTACAAGTCCACTGGCTTCAGAGATCACGTATCAGAAGTGGAACCAGCAGAACTGATACAACTTCAAAATTGCTTACAGGTGGGGGATCACATCCTTTTACTGGAGGTCAGCAGAAAGCCTCTCCTTGCAGCTGCCAGTCTGCTGCTCTCCCAGCTGCGAGCACCCAAGTGTGTTTGCTGCCATGAGCTGGACCAGAGCAAAACCTAAAGCCTAGATTCAGATAACCCCCCTTTGAGTACATGGGAGATATTCCCAAGCGAGGACTGCAGCTGTTTGGCCATAACGATTGAGTTCAGGTATTTATTTTTAATCTGTTTTGTTATTATCTCTTGCCTTAATTCTCAACTTGCAATGCCAACCGCGAAGCATTTGCTACATCCCCCTTCACTGCTTTTGTCTGCCAACGTGTTTTAAATAAGTTTAAAGAGTACAAGAGCTAAAAAAAAAAAAAAAAAAAAAAAAAAGCAGCTTAAGATAAAAGCCAGCAGCATGTTTTTAAAAATAGACCAGCCAGCCCTGCGAGAGGTGCCGAGTAAATGGGTGCTCAGGAGGGGAACAGAGCGGGCTGAAGAGACTCTGTTTAAACAGAAGGTAAATAAGTGGCAGGGGGAGCTGCAGTTCATTTTGTTCCCTTACGTGTTGCTGAGATAATGCAACATATCTTCAGGCAGGCCTGTTCTAAAAATGGATGCAGCTCTTGGGTTTCACCGGGTGACACTCGGGCTGCGGCTCTCGTACAGATCCTCTGAAGCATCTGCGGGGTGAGTGCATGCCAGTGAAATGCACACGGAGGCATTTGGTGTTTCAGACCTGCAGCAGTACTCGGGTCTCAGCACTGGTACTTTGTGAAGGAGATGACTTTCGCAGTGAAGGGTGGATGTCTTTGTATTACAGTGAGGTGCCTGATGCAGAAGGGGCTGCACGGAGATCCCTGGGGTCAGGCAGCATCTTGTTAAAATTCTTTCCTGCTGTGGTTGACCTATGAAAACAGCATTCTCCTGACAGTGACAATGGCATTTGGTTGGTAATTCAGGTTTTAATTGTCCTGCCCAGTGAGTAATTTCACAGAAGCAGGGTTTGGGATTGAATTTGGTTTAATATAACAAAACAATTGTCTTGAAAGCCTCCTTGGCATTTTAATTGTGTTCTTCAAATTAAATATACATGAGAAGCTGAGAGGATGTGTAAACCTAGCAGGAAATACAAGGGACCAAGAGAAAGACTAAAAACCTTGCCCAAACTACAAGCTGCTATGCAAACCTGTGAGCCCCTGGCTCCCTACGGATAGGGCAGACCCACGACCCGCAGCCCTGGGAGCACCGCTCAGTGTGCCTCTTCTGCTGCTCCGGGATGTGTGTCTTGTTATCTCTCTTCCTACCCGCTGCTCTCCTGCCTAGTTTAGCTCAGCTCAGCTGTGACAAGGATGAGTGTTTGTTGCCCTTTGGTGGCTGTGGCAGTGATCACCCAGCTCTGTATCTTCTCTGCTCCCTAGGAGACTGCATTTGAATTGAGCACATGTTGCTCACTGGCACAGAGAATTCTCCATTTCTTGCCTAAATAAGTCTTCTCAGACTGTCCCTGTCCTATAAACAGCAAATTCAGGAGAGAAAGGACAGCAGTGCTCCTTGGCCAAACCATGGTAAGCTGTTGCGTCCTCATTCCTGCGGTCTATTATTCCAATCTGTTCCGAAGAGGCAGAGCCTTCCTCCTGGGAATAGTGTTCCCCTCAAGCGTTGGTGCCTGTTGGGCAAATTATTGCCTGCAAGGTTAATTATCTGTAGAAAATGAGCTAGAATACTTGGGTGTAATGAGTCATACTCAATCATTACTTTTGAGGAGTGACAAGCTAAATTCATGCATGTTTTGAGCTTGTTTTAGTGTGATGCATTTTGCTGTTTTTCTGTTTTCATTTCTAGATGTTGGGAAGTAAATCAACATGTCCTGAGTCCGTAAGCTCTTGCAATGTTTGATTATGCAAAGTTTAATCTCTCCCCCAAGTTCCTGAGCTTACTGTTCCTCAGAAGGAACAGCAGGTCCTTTGGAATCAGTACACTTGTCCCCACCTTCACCAGATGTAATAATAAAACATTACTATGAAAACAGAAAAATTCTCCCAAGCTACAAAAAAATAAATAGATAAATAGATAAATATTGTGCTGTCCTAGTACTATGAGTGTTGTTGTTACCTGGCAGTTCTGACTGAGCTGTAGCACTCTCATCTAGGAAAGTACTGAAGTAGAATAAATGATAGATCCACCTCCCGTACCAAAGGAGCCTACTGGTAGCAAGACTCATCAGATCCTTCAAGTTCCTATTGTCCCCAGAAGCATCTCTGGAGGTTTTGTGTGGAATTAGACCTATCAAACTATTAAGCTTATGGGGTAGATAGGCTTCATAACCCCTGTAAAGCTGACCCACAGGCCAGCTACTTCTACCTGGAAGATGGTTTCTGGAACAGGACTCAAGATGAGATGAAGGACACTGTGTAAAGGAGGATCGTGATGAAAAGAACTTGTTCTTAGTCTGCTTCAAGAATCATCGTGCATCTGTGGGGGAGCTGAAGCCTGACACCAGCTGTTTCTTGTGTTTGATTATTATTTTTTTATTATTATTAATATTTATTTATTTATTTTGGTGTGGCACCAATGTTCAGCTGGTTCAAGGTTAAGGGAGCTGCCAACAGTAGGACGATTTGAGTTCACAGCATTTCTTTTAAATAGATCAGTGGTTACAGGGAGTGAGTGGGACTGCTGCAATATTTGAGGTCTTTGCTGGCTTGTGTCCTCTGGAATTGCTTGACTGAAGAGATCTGACAAACCTTTATGTCTCTTGAAGGTGCACATTGGTGTCAGCCCAGACTGTGACTATTGCTTCTGTCCCCACTGCCAGAAGACACGTGTCTCATTCATGGAACAAAGAGCACTTAAAGCTATCAGAGAAAAACATACATATGTCAGACAGACAAATAATATTGCTTCTAATTATAAGTCAGAAACTAATACAGGTTGGGCCTAAATTAGTCCATTTGCCCCCATGTTTTCACAGTTGCCCTGACTGCAGCTCAGAGGGTTATGTTCTGAGCTGTTCCCTACTCATACTGGTCTTGTCTCGGCTGATGTGGTTGCTCTTAGCGTGATTGGGTGCTGACTCCCTCTTACCAAGTGCTATAAAATACATCATTCTAAGATAAAGTGGAAAATTCTCCCTAGGGTGTGCAGCTCTTACAGGAGGCAGGCAGTGGGGGTGACTGCTTGTTGACCTGGGGGTGACTGCTTATAGACCTGGCCCTACACTTTCAGATGTGAATTCATATAGAACATCTTCTGTGAAAGCAGCTATTCTTGCTCCTGCCAAAGTGCTGTGAAGACCCACACAATGATGTTAATTGTAAACCACAAGCAGGCTCTTATCTTCGAATTGTTTTTCTCTAACAATTTTGAGAAGAGCTCGGCATGTTCTCAGTAGGAGCTGATAGATGCTGAGCACTTCTGAAATCCTGCCAATTTCATTTTGGTTCCTAAATGGGAACTGAGTGCTTTTGAGCATATGATCCTAAGGGTGCATTTTATAACACTGCAGCTCTGTCCATATCATTTCTTTCCTCTACTGCTGTCCCCAGAGTGCTCCCAGCAGTGGCAATAACACTAGCAGCACCAGGCTAGTCTAGGCTTGAGTGATGTCTCAGTTATTATGTCGTCCCAGGCAACACCGAATGGAATTAAATGGCAGCAGTTAAAAGGCAGGTGCCTGCCAGCATCCTGTCTGCAGCAGGGTCCCTCCCCATCACTGCTATCAGCAGTATGGATACAACTTAAATGGCTGTAATGGATTTTATATATGTATGTATATATAAAAACAGGACTCTAATGCAAACTCTGCCTTCTTTTTTCAGAGTATTTCATCCCATGTTTCAGGCTATATACACTGTATTTGACGATGCTCAGTGTCTCAATTTCAGGATTCAGACTTCCTTTCTTGGAGCAGAAATGACGGATATTTTTTAGAGCTTATGGGGAAGAGGAGAGGGGAAGATAGGCCTTTATCTGAACGTTTTCCAACAGAGTTAGTGTGTGGAAGGCATCTGTTTTGGTCCTGTGAGGCTGACATCTTCTCCCAGCAGACTTGGCAGCAAGAGGAAGAGCCACATGTCAGAAAATCTGGGGGCCCACGCACTGTGGACAAAAGTATGGCAAAGAGTTTAAACATCAGCGACTGGAGTGCTGTTGGAGGGCTGGCTAAAAGCGATTAGCCTAGCGCTCTGGAATGTGGAGCTTCAATAGCCGCTCCAGAAAGATCTGCAGCCCCATTGACTTTCGCAGCGTCAGTAAAGAGCCCTTGCACGCTGGCTTTTGCCAGTCTGAATGGATGAACGTGCGGGGCAGTGTGTGCAGGGATCGCAGAGCTCGCAGAGCTCACTGCTCTGTCTGCTCGCAGGGCATTACGCACCATGCCCCACGTGCTTGGGGGTTTTCCTTTGCTCCAGAAACATCTGACACCCCAATGACTCAGGTGGCTAACAGGGCGTTCGTGCATTGCCAGGAACCCCCCTGAAAGTCTTTATCAGTGTTAGGCCATAACCTTGTTGTTTGTTTGCAGCGGGCCAAAGCAACAGGAGCGTTATTTGGCTGTGAGCTGACTATTGTTAGCTGGTGGCAGTGTGGGGCTGGGTGTTTGTGTTACTGCTGCCTAGGTTTTGGTCTCGTTGGGAATGCACCCAGCAGGACTGAGCACGTCTCTGTGCTCAGATTCACTTGATTCGTTTCCTTTTCTATTTTTTTTTTCTTCTGATTTCTAGGTAGATAAAGTGTGGAATCGATTAAAAATAAAGCTGGGTAGGAGCTGTGCCTGATGTGAACACATGCATTTTTAGTTGAGGTGGGAAAAGAATGGACTCATTCAAGCCCTCATTTAGGCCAGGGAATTCCCTAGCTTTTGTCTAAATATGGCATGCAAGAGCAGAGCACAGGCAACGCAATACTTCACGGAGTATTGTTTAAAAGGGTGTTTGGCACCATTCAGCAAGTAGGATTCTTGTAAAAACATGGCACAAGGAGTTGTTTGACAGATTTTGACATAGCAAAGTCTTTACAAGAGGTGGAAAAAAATAAAAGAATGAAAAGAGAGAAACTACAGAGTACGTAAAGCCAAAAGCATACTCTCTGCCCAGGCAGAAGGTAGAATAAAAGGAACTTAGCACCGACTCCTGTCCTACATTGTACGTGGGTCTGATCACATTAGTGACTGATGGCACTGAGTTTAAAACGTTGCCTGTGGTCAGTCATTCACAGAGAAATGGTGGTGATAATCAAGTGAGAGCTGGGGAAGACACTGCTATTGCTTGAATCCCCAGACCAGGGCCTACCCCAAGCTTTCCTGCCTGGATTGGCCTGTCCTCTGCTGTTCTGGTATTGCTGTGAGTGTTTCACCGTGCAGGTAGTGGCACATCACCACCAGATGTCTGGGTGCAGTGCTCAGTACCATGCAATCCCTTGGGTTTGGTAGTTTTCTTCCCTTTTGCAAAGCTCATGCTGAGTTGCTGTGACTGTGAATACCTCTCACAGCAGTGAGCGATGATACGTGCCTGGAAGAAAGCCCGTCTCCCACTGCCTCAGCCATGTCTGCAGACACTGGGAGTCCTTCCAGAGCACAAAGGCCTGTACACGTCTCAGCAAAGGAGAATTCTTTCTCCAAAATCTCCAGTCTGCTCTTGAAGCATGGCCATTATGTCCATGTGTTTTGAGGGAAGAAAAACTTCTCTGGGATTCAGACCACTTCTGGAGGCCTCAGGCACCCACAGCTTATCTGGTGGCTGGCTCCAGCTACCCGTCAGCTCGTGTGGCTCATACGGAGAAGGCCTCGGCTCAGCCTTTGCTGTGTAAAGGGAAGCCCTTCCCTGAACCCATCTCAAACACGGCCTCTACACTCGATCACAGCTGGGGTTTCCTCCTGTCAGAGACAAGACACACTTCCCCAGGTTGGTTGGCTGGATGGTGCAATGTAAGCTAGGATGGCAGAGGACACAAATACATCATAATTAGCACATAGCCTCAGGCAGTTTTGTAGTTCCTGAAATGCAAGGGCTAAATTCTGTTCTGCTGCACTAGTAATGTCTAAGGTAAATCCATTAGCTCCTCTGAATTTGTAGTAGTGTAACTGAACGCTGTTCCCTGAGAGCTGCACAGCTGTCTGGCATGGGGCTGGAACTGGCAGGTCTGAAATGGTGCCGCCAAAGGGAAGCCCATCATACATTTTAATGTGTTGCCCATCAGATACACTCAGTAGCAAAGTAACAAAGTCCAAGAATTTCTGGGTCTCCATAGCAAAACCCAGGAGAGAGTGAGGGCCCAGGAGCTTTCCCACACCCTTTTTGAGCATTTTGGTTGATGCCGTTAATTGCAGAGGAGCTGCTGCAAATACTTCTGAAAGCAAATATTTGATGTCCCCATCCAGTAGAAAATAAGTGGGAGAACCAACCGCCTGCCTGCTCACCTGGTCATCTCAACAAAGCCAAGCCAGGGCTGAGAATAAATAGCAATGACTCCTGAGCTTTTGTAGGCAGCTTGTCTGAAACAAGAGCCGTGCGGAAAGCAAACACCACCTGCGCAGGAGGAGCCGCGCGCAGGCCGAACAAAGGCAGCAGGGGCTGGTGGGCAGTGAATGTTTGTGCAGCCGTTGGTCTCCAGGGAGGGGCTGCGGGCAGAAGCGGGAGGAAGATGTTATCTCCATTAGCCCATGCTAATGCCATGCTAACGCGAGGAGCAGGACAGCCAGTGCCCTGCTTCCCGGGGAGTCAGTGAGGGGCGCAGCCACCTGGCGTCCCGCAGCAGGAGCCGTGCTTCGAAGCACCAGGGCAGCCTCCTGAGAGGGTCTGGTCCTTGTACAGGTGGCCACCAGCAGGTCTGCCTCACTCCCAGCACCCTGCATTCCCCCAGTTCCCCATAGAACAAGCAGCCAAGTGAGCTGCTCCTTCCCAAGAGTGGGCTGAGGTATGCGGATTGAGCTTATGCTCGATAAACCCAAAACATAGGAAGGGCTGCAGGGCTTTTAAGGGAAGCTTCTGGACTGTTCCTACCACAGCGTTACACCCAGCCTGGGAAAAAGGGTTGATGGGTCAGGCCACAGGTCCCGTGAATAGCCCCAGGAGTCTGTTGGCAGTCCACAACGTGAGCATCTTTGTTTCACACCTCTACCCACTGCAGTGTGAATGCTGCTAAGGAAACCAGCACCACATTGCCCGAGCTGTGAAGGGAAATAGCATGTTCTTCACATGCTCTGGTTGGGCATACACACGTCCCAGATACCCATTGGCTAAGTGATTGCTTTTGGATGCTGGATTTTTTTACTTTTTTTTTTTTTTTTTTTTTTAGCCTTCTGAATATAAACTTAGGATTCATCAAATGGAAATGATCTCATCGCATTACAAATGAATTACAGATTTGCTTTCCTGGGAAACTAAACTTCTGGTATAATCATGGGAAAGTCTCACCTTCCCTTTTTTATTTTCCCTTAACCAAGTCTCTATTGAAATTAGCTTGGCAGGCTAGCAGCTCAGAAGCTAAGAGACAAAAGACAACCCTTTGTTACTATTAGGTTTTTTAATCTCATGATTTGCTTACCAATCTCATGATTTTGGGGACATGGCATGTGATTTTTGAATATCTAATGATATAGAACCAAATACATACAGAAGGCAGGCCCTTTCATAATGTAGAGCTGACATTTTACCAACACAGTAGTCTGTTTGTCCCACTGCCAAAATAAAAAATAAAGAAGCAAAGCCCAATAATTAATTACTGCTCTATCTCTTGTTGTTTTCTTTGAGCCGCAACGCTTTCTGTACATGCTTACTCTTTTTCTGCCTCTTACAAATTCTTTGCGCAACTGGAAACGCGGCTCAGCAAATCCAATACAATACCACTATAGTAGAGCAAGGAACAACTTGGCTCCTCTTCAAAGGGAGCTTTTATCAAGTGTTTGGTGTGATGTGACAAAGCAGGGAAGTGTGCCACGGATGTGATGCTTCCAAATCTCCCCCTTCTACCTTGATTTAACTTGAAAGCGATTACCCTCGCCGGGGTGATGAACCCTCCCAATGTGCATCTTGTTTACAGCTGCACCGAGCTTTTAATGCCTTTTCCTGTTTCTGACAAAGACAACACGCTTCCGCTCTATGCCCTGAATAAAATCCCATTTAAAATATCAAGTTTCCAGGTTTTTTTTTGCCGCTAGAGACACTGAAACGAGAAAGCAGTGCTTGAGGCTGGCAGTGCGGCCTACATGGGCCTGCACTGCTGCTGGGTCAAGCCGCAGCCGGGCCCACGCAGACCTGCAACACAGCAGAGCAGTGGTGAGGCAGGCGGACCAGGGGCTGAAAAGGCTGGCTTTTCTTGTGCTGATGACAAGAATAAGCTGTCTGGTGTGAGCAGGCTCCAGGCACCGCTGTAAATCCCATACGAAAGTTTCAAGGCAGTTGCCATTCTTGTTTTATTTTGTGTCTTTCCCTCTCACTCTAGCTTCCATTTTCTTCCTTAGTTTGATAAATGTAGGTGATTGGACCAGTCTTATTTTTACAAAAAAAAATAATAATAATAATAATTTTCCCAGTTACCTGTATCACTCACTTTATGAGTTGCACTTAACTACTTTTGCTTGAAAATATGCTCTCTTTTTTCTACTTTTCTTTTATTATTTTTTTTCCTCACAAGAACCAGGCCGGTTTCCACAGAAACTCGGAGAAACTTTAACAGGGAAAAAGCACATCAGCACCCTGTGAAATTTCCATGTTTGGCTTTGAATCTGACAGATTATGTGGAGAAAAAAATGTTGCGAATTTTCCAGTTCAGTGACTTTGTAGTTTGGTGTTCTTGCTCTGCAGTGCTGGTAGACAGCGCTGCGGGACAAGGGGTTTTCTCCCTGTTTTTCCCTCCTCTGCCCTGTGTTTCACCCAGCTGGCCCCATCCCATCGCTCCGTGCCCAGGCAGCCAGCTGGCTTCCCCCCCTTGCTCTGGATAATCTTTTCCCTCTTTTTGTTCACTGCGCTGACATAAAAGTCTCTATTTCAGTTGCAGAAATCCAGACTATGGTATCAATGGAGCTGAATCCTTCTTTGCCGAGGTCTCTGTTGTTACCGCTGCTGCCATCCGTGGTGGGAATCCGGAGCCAACCCGTGGGGCACCTTTAGGTGCGGGCGCAGCAGCCACCTGCTTGCTGCCGCCACCCTAAGCCCCGTGCTGGAACATCAGCCCGCACTGGTGCCTTGGCTCTGTTGTTTCAGGCCACAATGGATAATTTTTAATCCCTCTATTCAGAGCATTTCATGGAACAGGAGGAGAAACATATGGCATATGCTCACCTCAGCTCCCAGGAGGTGTGGGGCAGCGTGTCCTAGCAGCTGCCGGGGTAATCCTTGTCCTTCTGTCCACGGCCACGGCTGAAAGGGGTGCTCAGAGCACCTGGGCACTACCTGCAAGCAGGTGCTGGCAGGGCAAGGACCCTTCTGAGGCCCAGCAGGGTCACGGGCAATGACAGCGCAGCGCAGACAGACCAGAGCAGGGACTCCCTCCTCTGCTGGCCTCTCCTGGGTCTCCTCCAGGCAAACCACCTCTGCAGCAGCTTCAGGGGCACCTGAAAGGCACCATTTATCCCACAGCAGTCATACTGGGGCAGAGACTTCAGGGCATGGGTGCCTTAGGGGTTTGGAATCTGGTTGGACCAAAGAAGGTCCCTGGTGAGATGCAGGCTGGATGCAGCTGTGGTGAACATGCCGCACTGTTCCGGCTCTGTGGGGCAGACCTCGAAGCACAGCAGGAGCTGGACTAGGTGGGGGACAGGCAGCAGCTCACAGCTGCTGGCTACCTGCCGCCAAGGATGCTGTAACACTCAGCATCTTCCCCTCTCATCACCCCTCCAGCAAGTTGTTCTGGAGGCGCTGTTATCGCTCACTGGCCTGGCCGTCATCCTCACCCTGCTGCAGTGCACAGGAATGGTGCTGGCTGTGGTGGTGCAAGCGGCATCTCCTCTTCTCCCTTCATTTTCTCCCTCCTGTGTCCGCCCCAACCAGCATCTCCTCTTCTCCCTTCGTTTGCTCCCTCCTGCGCCCACCCTGTCTGCCCTGGTCCTGCTCCCTCGCTGCATCGCCTGCTCTGGGCACCATCTGGTGAGGTTTGGGCTGCCTCATCTCACCAACTGTCGTTTGTCCTGGCCGTGGTGTAAACGCGCTCACATTTTGCATCAAAGGACCCCTGAACCATTCACTTTGCAGACCAGCCGGCCTGTCGGAGTGGAGCCAAGCAGTTGGCACTCAATGAGTGACGAGCATTAATAAGAGCATTACAGTGAGGTTAGTGCCTCATTAAAGTGATGCTAACGAACCGGCTGTCTTCCAGAAGTATGAAATTTTAACTAAGACTTCTAATTTTATGTATAATTAAATCTTCCTAGGGATGCAATATTCACTTCTGCAGGCTGCTGCATTAGAAGCAGAGCCAAATTCAGAGGAGTTGCTCTGGAAGTGTACTGGGACCTGGGAGCAGCCTCCAGCCCCACGCTGCAGTCTCACAATATGGGGTCCAAAAGGCCTGGGGGGGCTCACAGCAGGTGATGTGCCCATGTCCCCAGCTACCCCTTCCCCAGGGCTGCCAGCACTGTGTCTGCCTGGATCTGAACCCCACCTGAGCTGGGGTGCAGGACCCCTAAGTGCTGGGGTCCAGCTCTATGCCCCCTCTCCCAGCACTTCCAACCTGCAGCCAGCACGCCTGGATCAGAGCAGCCAAAAGGAGCTGCTGATTCTGCTGATTCAGACCCAGGCTGGAATTAGACCAGCCCCAGGCTCACGAGGTGCAGCGGTGCCAGGCATGGTGGCTCTTTTCAAGCAGGGTGCAGCTGGGCCAAAGTCTTCTGTTAGCTTGCAGAGATGCTGAAATAAAAGTATACGCAGCTCGTGCCTCGCTGCTTGTGCTCTGTGCCAGGCACGCCGGAGAGGAAGGGTTCTCATGGCTTGTGCCTGGGAACCGAAGTGCCCCGTGGTGCACTAGCCACGGGCAGCTAGCGCAGGGTTTGGGCTGGGAACTGATGCGTCTTGGCTGAGCATCTCGAGCGGGAGGCAGCAGGGATCTGTACCCGAGGGGTTTTGCTCTGCGCCCACCTGCAGCCTCCTCAAGCGTCCTCGGAGCTGGCCCCAGGCGGTGCCGCTGGCCCCACACCGGGCGGCTCCATTGTAAAGCAAATTAATTCCCCCCTGCGCTGAGGAGTAACCCTGCTCTTGGGAAGGTTTGGCAGTGGCAGTGAGGAAAGCAGCTGCTCCAAGATACACAGCCCCTCACCCCTTTATTTTATTTTATTTTTTTCATTTGACTGGTTTTAGCAGCAGAGCTTTCCCATGTGATGGGCATGTGAGCAATGGCTCTGCCGGGGGCATCTCGCTGGGCTGGTGGCTGAAGCTGCTGTCCTGTCCTGTCCACGTGTGCCCTCTCTGCTTTTCTTCCTCCTCTCCCCTCCCAGGTTCTTATTCTCATGTTCTCTTTGAAGAAAACTCAGTCACTGCATTGTTAAAGGGTGGTGGTTGCTGGATGAATCCCTCTCTGGGCCAGCCCCTTTTACCATGCCTCCTTGCTGATGGGGAGGGCATACAGTAAAGGCAGTGGTTTTCACGATAAACGGCACTTCTTGACCTAAGCAAATAAATGTGTCTTCTGCCCTGGTTAGAAGCTCATTTTGATGGTCCGCCCAGGGGAGATGGTGTTGTCAAAGTGAACTTAGTGCTACACTACTGTCTGATTTTCAATTTGTAGAGGCAGACAGAGCTGAAAGGAGCTGCAGGCTCCTGCTAAGGATGCTCCCCTGCTGCTTCCCCACGCTTATGGGTTAGAGGGAGCTGCACTCACACCCACAGCTTGTGGGTGTCTGGGGATGGCAGACCGCAGTCTGGGGGAGTTCACTTCTCACTGCAGAATTTCCTCCTCATTTCAGGCGTTATGGCATAGATTTTCTTCCTGCAAAGGCGCCAGCTTTGCAAACAAGCACTATCCTTGCTGCAGTGAAATTAATAGGGCGTCTGGGGCAAAGGTAAAGCTAAAATACATAAGTAAATGTTTGCAGGATCAGGACCTTATTCAGGCATAAATCAGGTAGCGCCAGCCAACAATAGAATTACCTAAGTATAAAATCCCATGTAAGCCAGTAAGATCAGCTCCAAACCTGCTATGAATTTGCTTTTTGTTTCCATGCCAAGAATATATCACTTCTAAATGCTGCAATCAGGTCTGGTCCTTTTTATTTTTTTAAGTGCTTTTGGGCACATTTATTTCCCGTCACCAGCAGATACACACGGAGCCTGACCCTCCTTTTCTCGGGCATGTCCCAGCCTGCTTCACCCACACCAAGTTGTCGCTATCAGGAGGGATTTTTTCTTTCCTTGCCTATTCTGCTGCTGCATTCAGTAAACAAAGGGACACCAGTGGCGATCCCAAACTGCTCTTTTTTATTTGCTTGGGAACAGAATCAACTATTTGTTGGTCTTTTGTTGTGATTATTTTTTTTTTCCTTTTAAGCTGGTGACCGTTTAAACGTTGGCTGGTACCTGTGGCTTTGCAGCAGTCATACTGATGCTGCAGGATTTGGTACCTGCTGGCACCGGGCAATCACGAAGGAGGCAGTGGAGAAGGCAGTGAACTGCATGGGGGAGATATCAGCTCCAACCAAAGGTCCAGGGCAGCACAGTCCCCACTGTCCCTCCCAGACCGTGGGGATATTCTGCAGGGGGTTCTGGTCGTCTCCCTCACCACAGCTTCCCCAGATCTCAGCGCACCCTTTCCAGATGCTGCCCCGAGACAAGAAGTCTGGCGATATTTGCACCCTGATGAGCCAGGATGAGGCAGATTCTTGCAGATGAGAGGGGCAAAATACCTGGGAGAAGAAATTCAGGGTGAGGCAGAAGCACCTGGGGAGTGCTTCAGGCTCCCTAGCTCCAGGACAAACTTTTCTCAGCCCCTGCAGCCTGGGGCCTGTGCCATGGCGGAGCAGCCAGCGAAGGCAGCAGCTCCCGGAGCTCTCGTCCTGCAGACCTCAGCCGTTTCCAGCTCCTTCCCGTCCCTGCCTGTCCCTCTGGCTGCAGCCCACGGGCAGGTGCTCCAAAAGCCAGGGCAGAGCCTCCCTAACACCATTAGAGCTGCACAGCATCGGGGCTGATTCACGAAAGCAAGCCCCAGAATCAGCCCCAATTCCTGCTGGTGGCTGCTGGGGCTGTGTGGCTGGAGCGAAGCTCTGGGAAGCTGGGGGTGATGTGGGCTCATGGCCAGCCTGCGCCAGGCCCTGCGGGAAGGAAGCTGCCCGGGGATGCCATGCACATCTCTCCTGCATTTGCTGTATGAATTCCTGTTGTGTTTTTTTTTTCCAACGTTTAGTTTCTGAGCATGACTCAGCTGCTCTATGCAAGGCTGCAGGTGGGCACCGATGCCCCAACACTGCCGGTGATGCTGGAAGCCCGCGGGGCAGGGCTGCATGAAACCTTCACCAGGACACAGCAGCACCAGTGGCAGTCTGTGAGCAACGGGAATGCCTCCACTACAGCATTTGCCAACAGCAGTGACATTTAGCCTCTTAAATCATTTTTGAAAATGGCCCAGAGGGTCCTAATTATGCACTCTAGCAAATGCTACTTGTGACCTGCTTTGCCAGGAATGCCCCGTATATAATGTTTTTTTTTTTGTTTGTTTGTTTGTTAGTTTTTGTTTGTTTGTTTGTTTTTTTACTGTGCTTTTCCTTCTCAGTCTCGTGTCTTGAAACAGCAGCAAGCCCCACCAGGTATCTGTGTGTGCTGTTTCCACCTTTGTGTTTTCCCCATGGCACACCTCTGCCATAACCTTGGCTTGGTATCTCGGGTATGTCTGCAACGGGCGTCCACTACAGAGGGCCTGGCTGGCTGGCAAGAAAAATAAATCACTCTGTGCTGGCATTGTTTAACAGCCATTATTTCAGCAGCCCGCAAAAATGAAGAAGTGCTGAGGGGCAGCCACGCGTGACTCCCCAACGGCCAGGCTGGAGCCCAGCGAGCTCTCCGGGCGGCACGGCACCACCGTGCCTCGGGACGCACCACACTGCAGAGAAACCTCCTCGTGGGCCCTGGGGTGACAGCCAGGCCCTCACCAAATGTAGGGGGAGCCCTGGTGGGCTGTGCTGGGCTGTGCTGGGCTGTGCTGGGCAATGCTTCAAGGCATTGGCTGGAAAGGGCAAGGACCTGGTGTGGAGGATGGCTGGATGTCTGTTGTTGCAAAGGTTCCTGGAGGGATGATGGCTTCTGGCTGATTACGGATTCATTTTATTAATTGTGTACCCATAGCGTTGCGCAATTTAAAATAAATAAATAAATAAATCTACCCCCCTATAGAAACTCATTTCAAAATGAATAACTGCGACACTTTTTCAGTCATCGTCTAAAAAGAACGTTTCGGTATTGCTGGGACTTCCTGCTTCTCCACCTCTCTTCATCAGAATACGATGTTCAGATACAACTGATGAGGCGTTCGGGCTCTGATAGCATGTGCTTCCACCCAGTTCCTCCAGCTAGCTCCGTGGAAGCTCTCCTGGCACCTCAGACAGACCTAGAGACCCCCTCTGTGCCTCACCAGAGGAGCTGTGGTGACAAGGCTCCGCACAGCAGGGCTCTCCTGGGCTCCGGCGGCTGACCATCGCAGCACTCTGCTATGAAATCACTTGAAACAGCAAGAGCAGAACTGCTGCATGACTCGTACAGGTGAAGGTTTGAGCCTGCCCCGGGGCAAAAATAATCCCGTGAAACTCCCAGGGGCTCGCTCACATCTCCTGCCCTGAGCTGGCTCTCGGGCCCGGCCTCGTGCTTGTGCATCTCTGGGGGCAAACCTGGCCAGGCACGGGGCCGCCACGTCGGCTCGGGACAGGAGAGTCCTGCATGGCCCCCGGCTGTCACTGGGCTTTACCTCGGGGAGAAACCTCCACAAAACCACTCGTAGAATTTTTATAGCAAAATAAAAGCTGCCTGGAATGATTTGTTGGTCACCAAACAAACTGTTGGGATATTTCAGGGGCAGTTTACATCCTGACTGGCCGAAGTGCCAAAAAACCCGTACCCTCTGCATCCCTCCCTGGAGCCCCGCTGCTGGCAGTGGGGTGAGCGGGACAGGACGGGGTCGTGGGGCCGGTGGTGGGTGGAGGGGGACGTGGAGATGGAGGTGGAGGTGGACCTGCCTGCTCCTCAGGAGCTACAGGAGCCTTTTGGGGCCGCAGAGCGAGGAGAAGCTCGTTTGTTATGCAAATGTCTGCTCGAGCCTGGCGTAGACAGTGGAAAGCTCTTGAATTATTTTAAGCAGAGGACAAAAGTTCTTTCCCTCCCCCTATCATCTTGGATCCTTGTAAAAACAAAACAAAACAGAAACCTCTGCGTGAACCATCTGACAATGATCAGCGCTCAGCTTTCCTAGCGAGAGCAGCAGGGCCAGGCACACACAGCCGCATGCAAGGAGAACAATTAACTCGAAAAATGCATTTGAGGCAGCCGGGCTTTATTCTGTCTCGATGACCGCACAACCTAAGCATCCACTCTGCCCTAGCGTGCTGGGGACAAGAGGGCTGTGGTGGGGACAGGGCTGTCCCTGGGTGACCAGCTGAGGCACATCCCCGCTGCCACCTGCGGCAAAGAGGGGCACGGGGCGGCTGCTTTGGGACGTGGAGCACTCGCAGCCCTCAAGTTCAAGCTCTCAGCCCGGCTCGTGCCGAGGAGCCACCCGTGCGTCTCACAGAGGCACTGGGCTGTCCCGCCGCGGCACCGTGCCGGAGCAGGTGCGCGTTGTGCGGCTGCTAGGAAATGACTGCAAATATTTGCTTACTGTTGAGGGGTGTGGAGGGGATGCACCCGAGCCTTTCCTGCTGGGAAGAGCAGTTCCACGCTGCTCTGACAGCAGAGGGTGAGTGAGGGTTTGTGCAGAAGGTGAGTGAGGCTGTGGATACAGGGGAAAACCTTCTGTAACCAGAACCACCCCCAGAGCCCAGCCAGCCTGGCAGAGCTATGTTTGAAGCCGTGCAGCTCTGGCGGCCCCTCAGCACCCCAGGCCATGGCTCACAGCATCCCTGCACCACATTGCCTGGCCTCGGCTCCCTGCCCCAGCACACGGGGGCCGGGGGGGGCCACATGGAGCACCTGAAGGCTTCGACTCTGTGCCACGGTCCCTGTCACACACAAGGAGCCCAGGGCACAGCCCCACACCATCACCTGCACCATGGGGCAAGAGCCTGAAGGCTCCTTCCAGGGCCAGCAGCGCCCAGTCGGGCTCCCAGGGTCACTCACAGGCACCAGGGCCCAGTGCTGTGAGCTGGGTGCAATTGGGCCACAGTTTTCCCATATTAAATGCTTCGTTTCCTAAGTGTAACGTCAATGCTGCAAACTCTCCGCTGAAATTCTTCACTGTGCAAAAGCAGTTGTTCTCATAGGCTTTTCTAAAATTGTGAGAAAATTTGACTGGGCATTGCAATGTTTGTTTTCTTTGAAGACTTTTTTTAATCTTGTTTTCCATTAAAGTAAAAAAAAAAAAAAAAAAAAAAAAGCTCAAGATAGAGATGAATTGAAACTGTGCCTTTAAGTATGGCATGCTAAGAGCTGCTCAGAAATAAAAGCAAAATTGGAGAGAGCTGGATCGTGCGCCTAAAACCCACCGTGGAAGGCTGAACTCCTGCAGTGCGTTCACTTGCCCGTGCTGCCCCGAGCCCAGGGAGCAGCGCCACACACCGTGCCGTCAGGGGGTTAAGGCCGGGTGCTCGCAGTGCCGTGTGCCTGGGGCTGGGCTCTCCAAGAGGGGACGCTGGCATCGCCTCTTCGCTCTTCTCTGTGGCACCCGGTGTCACAGAGCCACTGTGACACCCCAGCAAAGCGCGCCACAACCTCCCCGAGCAGTGCCAGGAGCAGAGGGAGAGGAAAAAGGAGGCGACGGCAGCGAGGGGAATATTTAAGGGAATATTTAACGTTTATTTTCAGCAGCAGCGTTGTTTTCCAGAGCTGGAGACGAGCCGTGCGGGGAGCTGCGCCTCCCCCAGCTCCCTGCACTTCGCCGGGGCTCTCCGCTTTGTTCCCTCGCCGGGGACTTGGCCAGGAGACGCTCGGCCCGAGCCAAGGGAGAGGGGCAGCACGGGGGCCGAGCTGCTGGCAGCAGGGCACTGCTGGAGCGGGGACACCAGGAAATGGAGGCAGGGCTTTGCTTCGCCATGCAGCGCCGTGCTCGGTGCTGTGCCACTGGGAGAGCACAGGGTGCTGCCTCACAGGCAGCTCTGCCTCCCCAGCAGCACGCGGGCCGCTTCGGTTTTTAGGAAGCGAGCCTTCCCACGGGGATGCTCCTGCCCAAGGCTGGAGTGGGAGGAGGGGGAAGGCAGCCTGCGGCGAGGGCAGCGGCACAGCCCCTGTCAAATGTCACGCAGAGCTATTTTAAGATGTTATCTTGCTGCCCTCTGACAAAAATGTGCTTTGGAGTTGAGCTTATCATCTGTGCGGCTGGCACACGGGGGCTGGTGAATTTATCCCAGGAGCTGGGGAGAGGTGGAGCAGAGCCGGCAGCGCTGCAGCGTTTGGTGCTGCTGCTGCCTCCTGGGGCCCTGCCAGGGGCTGGGCACAAACAGGCACGGGCCTGATGCAGTGAGCCCAGCTGGTGCCCACCAAAGGCACACGGAAATTGCAGGTCCCTGGGCCAAAACGCCAGCCAGGCCCTGAAGGATAGGAGCATGAGGTCTTTGGTCTCAGCACCCTGACACTGCCCAGCTGCACCGCTGGTCGCACACAGCCCTCTCTGCACTCCTGCTTCTCTGAGGTTAATGCAAATGTTTGCAAACTGTTAAAAAAACACTGATTTAGCCTGATTTTATCCTCTTTACCCATTACCCATCTACACATCACAGCACATCAAACTGGGATGCTCCTCAGTCCCACGGGGCTGTGCTTTGCTGCCAGGCCAAAGAAAATGCGCTGTTGGGCCTAGACGAACATGTATGATTTACTCTACCTCTAGTGCCCAGGGAAACCCGGGTACTGGTCACTAAAGAGTCCCCATAACCACGTCACGGTGCCCATCAGGGCCCTACCCACAGGATTACCACACACACGTCAGTCCTTCCCTCCTCCCGTGACAGCTTTGGTGCCCAGCCCCACCGTGGGCTCTGCTCAGGGTGTTTTCTCTCACAGCAGCAGCAGCAGCACAGATCCACAGCGAAGTCTTTGGGAAGCCTCCAGCACCCGGACACAGAAGAAGGCACTTTTTTAAATGCTGTGGGCACTGCCCTAGTGCTGGCACAGCCACCTTGGTTTCTGTACATCCCCCAGCAGGGTCTGCAGGTCCCTGTGCCCCGTCTGGGGTGCACGACATCCACAGTTGGTTTTGGCTATTTCCCTGGCAGCCACCTGGGAAATTAAGAATTATTTTGGCAAGGCTAACCGAACAGTGTGATTTTGGCTTTACACCCCCATTAGAAGCAGGGCTGCCCATGCCCACCCCGACGGCAGCCACCGGCTGTGCACTGTGCCCTGACCCTGCTGCATCCCACTGGGGACAGCAGGGGCTGCGGGGCTGGGGGGGGGACGCTGCATCCCACCCCCTGCAAGGTGCAAGCACCCATGCAGAGCCCCCAGCGTGCACCCCCGGCCGCGGGGTGGATGTGCCTTATCGCCGTAACCCGCTCGGCTGCTGGGGCTGGAGATTAGGGAGCTGCTCCTTATCGGCCCACGGCCCCACAGCCCCAGGGCCCCGCTCTCAGTCCTGTTCCCTGGAGAAATGAGTAAGCGTCAGGTCGCCTTGCTGCAGCCTTTGGGCCGTCGTGGCTCGGGGTGGGCTTTGCTGGTTGGATTTTTCTTTTTTAAAGCCTCTCAGTGCATAGACCTGCAGCGAGCAGGACGTGTTGCAGATGCCTGCAGGAGCTGGGGCTGAGGGCTCGCTGGAGCCCTGCCTTGTGTGTTTGGATCCAGCGGTGTCAGATGGGGATGGGGAGGGGAAACCGTGCGTTTGTGTGCCTGAAACAGGGAGCAGGGACTCTAGGGTCTTCCCTGGGCTGACTGCGAGGACCTTGCTCCCACAGAAAGCCCACCAGCTGTGCGCAGAGCTCTGTGCTTTCTGACCCTGGGCCCAGCTCCTGTGCGCGTCCATCCATCCGTCTGTCCATCCGTCTGTCCCAGCAGGCCAACCCCCAGCCTCCTCCTGCCATCAGGACAGTGTGCGCAGCAGCCATGTCTGGCACTTCAGCAGGCAGCTACAAAGAAATGCTCATGAGCTTTAGTGCGGGCTCAGCAAATAGAGACCATGGAAAGGGAAAAAAAAATCCCCAGCTCACGGCAGGCAGCGCGAGCTGCAGCGGGCGAGCACCCTGACACCGGTGAGCTGCCATTAAACGGGTTACATCGTATGGCGGCTGGTGTGTGCTCCTCCTAAACCTTCTGCTAAGCTGCGCTTCATCTGGCATCTTCAGCAGTCAGGATGTAGGAAACAAAAGCTTTAAAAGCAGCTGAAATAAGGCAGTTATATGTATCCCCCCCTCCCCACACATATATATTTACATATATGTATATATACACTCACATATATATACATACATATATATATACACTATATATATATGAGCATATAGCCATTATATAGTGTGTATATGTAGTGTATATCCACTCATATCTACATATATATTGCTATTTGTATAGGAATACACAGCTATTGATAGAAAATGTGTATGTTCATACACATATGCTTCTAATCAGACTTTTATCTATGATATAAATACATAACTAATGTATATATGCACGTATAAAATTAACTGGAAACAGGAAACTGAATTAGTTTACCTTACTAAAATGGCATGAAATAAATAGCAGCATACAGTGCTGAAAATAAGGTAGGATGTGGTTTTTGGAGGCTTTTTTTTTTTTTTTTTTTCCCCCCTCAGGGTTCATTCTACATGTTTACATCTGAAAATCTGCTAATTTTAAAGCCCGATCACAGCAAACTAATGGCACCATGCATTTATTTCATTTCACTTTCATTTTGCAGAGCTCAGGCTTTACTTAATGTGCTCCCATGGAAGAAGCTAAAGTAAACACGACCAGCTGACGTTACTCAGGAAGGCAAATGGACGGCTGTATCTGCCGGCGCACGCTGCCCCCCCGGTGTTTATCTAGAGGGAGAGATTAAACGGGAACCACTCGGGCATGCTTAGTCCGGGTTTAAAAGATCGTCTGCGTGTTAAACATGTATTAAGATGCTCGGCGCTATTTTCAAAGCGAGGCGTGTTCCTCGCCGCTGTGCAATAGGCCACGCTCCCTGGCTTTGCATGGCTGAATGCGCCTAAAAACCTGCTGCTGGGACTTGGGGGCTCATCGAGTCGATGCGAGCGAGTGAGCCGGCTGCCGAGCCGCTGTGGAACGAGGGATTTGAGGCCCCCTCGCCCATCCCTCCTCCAGATTATGCCCCCCCTCGAGCTCCTTCATCTGGTTGCGGTTGGAAGCTGGCTGGCTCCTGCAAGACGCTGCAAGGCCCCCTAATAAAAGTGACCAACAGCTCCAGTGGTGCCCACGCACAATTTCTACACGCACTCGTGGCACCTCACTGCTGGGACACACGGGTATGGTGCCGGGGGTGCCGACACGGGGCAGCAGCTGCAGGACATGCACGGGGACCAGGACATGGGGGACGGCCGCTGGCACGGCCCCGCTGGAGCCCACAAACCCACGGCTTAGTGCCGAGGCTGCGGATTGACGGCGGCCGCAGGATGGAGGAAAAGTATTTACTTTGTGTGTATGCATAAGGATTTTTGTATATAAACTATATATATGTGTTTAAACTTATCTGTATATAATTATATTTTCAAATTATATGTAGGAATTTTAATATATGCACAAATAAATAAATACACTCGTGCACATGTATTTTGGGATCGCTAGAGGAAGGCATGTAAGCCCTGAGTCCCTCTGCAGCCCAACACCAGCACCTCACTCCATCCTGGCCCCGGGTTTCGAGGCCGAGGACTGCGACCCCTCCGTCTGTGAGGTCTCCCCCTCCGACCTCTCCACCATGGGCCTCCAGCCCCAGCACCGCCAGGCTCCCGAGCACGCCCTGCAGTTGATAAATCTGAGCCTGCACTTGCCCTCCCACCCTGCCCGGCCTTATCTGAGCCATCGCCCCCTCGCCGTGCCGCCGTGCCCCGCTGCCCCCCCGGTTTGTGGGTATCAGACCCCCAGTAACGCCACCAGCGGCTCTGCATCGCGGGGCTTTGCAGGTCTGCTGTTATCCTGTGCAAGGTCCTGCTTCGGGGATTACTGGTGGAGCTAAAACCATACAAAATGTAGTGTGTGTGTGGGGTGGGGAAAACATAAAAACATTAAAAAAAAAAACCATAAAACATTAAAAAAAAAATCCTCAGGAGCCCTCACCTTCCCGGCCAGGTCTCCCCCGCAGCGGTCACTGCCCAGCTCAGGAGCAGAACCAAGTTCTGGGCCACCAAGTGGAAGCTGTGAGTGCTCCCCCCACACTCCCCCATAATTTTAGGATGTTTCCCGCACCAGCCTGGCCGTTTGCAGGGGCCCGGCGGTATCAGCAGCCCGCAGGTCTATCGGGCTGAGCAGAAGCTTTTCCAGGAACTATCTCGTGCAGCACATGATCGGCCCTGGCCGGCGATACGTGACCGGCATGCCGCGGGTCCCTGCTGCAGGCAGTTGACTTTGTTATTCAAACTATTTTAGTGGTGGGTTTTTTAATCCCAGGCTTAAGTTTTTCTCTTTCTTTCTTTCTTTTTTTTTTTTTTTTTCTCTTTCCTTTTTTTTTTTTTTTTTCCTCTCTGAACAAGGGAATCTCTACGCTGGCAGGATTCAGAGAGGCACAAAGGAGGGAAAAACAAGTTTCAGCCAGAAGCGGGAAAGAAAGAAAAGGATGCTGTTAGCATTCCCTGGGTGCAAGGGGGCAAAACTGTTTTGCTGTGAACTTTAATTTAAAGGGCAAGTGCCACCAGCGGCCCAGTTACTGCGCGAATAAATCCTGGGCTCGGCCTTTCCCTCTCAGCCGTGAAGTTTTGGCTTTGCCTGAGGAATGGGACTGAGGGTGGGCAGTGCTGCGGTGCCCTGTTCCCCTGGGGATGCCACTGTCCCATGCGAACCTGGGGGACTCCCCACCTGTCCCACGGCACCCGGGGCTGTCCCTGTGTGTTGCTGTGGGGCGGGATGGGAGCTGATGCCAGGCTCGTCCCAGGCTTTGGTGCTGGTATTTATGGTGATGATGTGCTCCGGCTCACACCGCTCACAGCTCACCTGGGCAGCCCCGATGTGCTGGGTCCTAGGGAAAACGTGAATTTGTCTTGCAAATGACCGGACCCAGCCCTGGGACACCTGTGCCCCACAGATGGTGCTGCTGGGGCTGCCCTGCCAAAACCACCCCCCTCAAAACCATCCCCCTCCAAAAAAAAAAAAAAAAACATCCTTGCCACTCTTCCTGCATCCCTCTGGCCACGCTTTGCCACACCAAAGCTCCTACAGCAGTGCCCCAGCTCCCGCCCTGTGCCCCCCCTGGCCACAAGGAGTAGAGCTTTTCGTGCTTCATACCGGCACAATGAAATGAAATGAAATAAAGTAAAATAAAATAAAATACAAAACGGAATGGAATGGAATAAAATAAATAAAATAAAATAAAATAAAATAAAATAAAATAAAATAAAATAAAATAAAATAAAATAAAAATAAAATAAAATAAAAAATAATAAAATAAAATAAAATAATAAAATAAAATAAAATAAAATAAAATAAAATAAAATAAAATAAAATAAAATAAAATAAAATAAAATAAAATAAAATAAAATAAAATAAAATAAAATAAAAAATAAAATAAAATGAAATAACAAAATAAAACTTTTAAGCCATTACAAAGCAATTTAAGCACTTTGCCCTGCCACCCAGACCAGCACTCAGCAATCCTGTGGACTTTCCTGACTTCCCCAGCGCTGGGTGAAGGAGGTGCTTGGGCCCTTTTTGGGGACAATGCACGCGTCTCGCACTGCCTGCTCTCGCAGCCATCGCGCTCCCACTTCCACCCAGGAAGCTTGCTGGCGGATTTCATTATTATTCAGCCCGGCCACAACTTCTCAGTCAGGCTTTCGCCGGCAGGAAGCTGGCAGGTTGGCTGGGCCTGCTGGTCTGATGTGGTTGTTTCTCGAAATGAGCCCGGAGCAGGGCCGAGAGGGCTCCAGGATTCCCGCCCGGCCCTGGCGGGCTGCGTGGCGAGGGAGGGAAGGAGGGAGGGAGGCGTGCTGTGCTGCTTCTCAGCGCCACTGCTTGCCCTCGCTTTCTGGCAGTTTTGGCCACCTTTCAGGAAACCAGAGCCAGCTCGATGGAAACTCATCACTCTTTTCACTTTGAAACGCGCTGGGCGCTTTCTTTTCATCAACAAATGGCTCTGAGAGGCCTCGGTCTCCCTGCTGGCTGGGGGAGAAGCGGGTCCCAGGTGCAGACAGCGGCCACGGAGCCCAGCGGGACCTCGCTGCGGCGCGGGGACAAGGACACCGCGGGGCCGGGGTTGGTGCTCCCCAGCAGCTCCCAGCACGGCCACCAGCCCTAAATCCTCCCCTACCTCCTCCGAACCACCCGTGACAGGGAGAAAGAAGAATTGCTGAGCAATCCCCACCCCACAGGACTTCAAAGCCAGCGGCTGCTCAGGCCAGGCCCCTCTCCCGCCAGCCGGGCTGGATGCGGCTCGGCTCTTACTCCTTTGGCAGTCCCGCAGCCCTACACAGAAAGCAATTACTTAAAAAGGAAATAAATGTCACCCGCGTGGCTCCAAGTAAAACCCCGGGCAGGGCTAACAGAGCACCATCAGGCTCCGCATTCTCATGCAACACGAACCAGGGAGGAATGAGCTGTTTCCATTCATCTAGATGGGCTGTTTACTCTGAGGCCTACTGATGACGTTGGACATGCCCCCCGTGTGCCTCCAGCTCCGCCAGGGCAGTTGATCAGACACAGAACCGTGCTGCCTCTGCTTCCATCCCATGGCACCCTCTTCCCCCGTGCTGGCTTCAGGCATCATCCCCTGAGCGGTAACACAGGCTGGTGCCAAAGACAGAGACGTCTTGGCACCGATTCTGCCGTAACCTTTGCAGAGATGAAATAGATCACCGGCACGTTCAAATAGAATCGTTTTATTTACTTTTAAAAACAGATATTGGAAGTCAAAATCCGAAAATCAAATCTCTAAAGCAGGATGGTGAGGTAAAGTCACACGTGGCCACAGGAGCAATGCTCAGGGGGTGCGGGTGCCTGCAGCAGGCCCGGCGCTGCCCGCAGCCTGACCAGGCCCTGCCCGCCCTGAGGGAACCTCAGCGACCCTACGTTAACCGAGAGAGGGCTTGGGCAGACCTCCAAACGCTGGATGGACTCCGTTTTGGAAAAAAAATAAAATAAAACCTTCCTCTGAGCAAGTAACAGAAGTGAAAGGCTGCACGAGGTGCGGGCACTGCTGCATCAGGACGGCAGCACTTTACCCGCTCTGCTCCACGCAGGCTGGGTGCTAGCACCAGGGTCCGTGTGGCTCCAGCACGGTGCTCCAGGAGCTCAAAAGCCCCCAGTGCCAGAGCCACCGGTGACTCAGGAGATGCAGAGCCACCAACAGCGCGTGGGACATGTGTCCCAGCCCCCTGGCACGTTCATGGGCCAAGGCCAGCGCAGCTGCATCAGGTCGCTTTGCTACTCCCCCCTGCACTCCAGCCACGCAAACATGGTACCATACAGTATCCGATCCTTTTAAAAGTTAAAATAGTTTATTGCTGTTCTTTGTAGAAATGCACTTAACTTACATTGTCTTTTCTCTTCCTTTATTTGGCTGTTGCATTATAGGCATAAAAAGGTTCCGTTTACCCATTTGTTCAATGACTTAACACCTTTTTTCCTTTTGCTCCACTCATGATATTCCCCTAAGCTTTGCTGGCCAACAGCCCCAAATCTCCTTTACATAAATACTGTAAATGTCTCCATAGTTTGCAGCATTGTAACAAAAAAATCTACCAAAGTAGACAAAATGTTCGGTATTCTTGGTTGTTGTTTTTTTTGCATTTTAAAAATATACCTAAATTTGAGATAATCTTAACAGAGTAACAATTACAATAAGAAAATAGTACAGTGCGTTGACTAAAGGAATATTCTGCTGTCCTTCAAGCCAATATTCCCTTTTGCATGTTGAAGTGATTCAGCAATTACTTAGGAACTTTTACCTACATACAATAATTTAGTAAAATGAGAATTAAACAAGGCAGATACTTACTTACTACTATTCTTCTGTCTGCAATTCACAGCTCATGCGAATAAAATCGCAATAAATATTAAAAAATAGTTTTTCTTTTTCTTTTTTTCTGTAAGGCATCTCTGAGTATTACAAAGTTTTTGTACAACCAAAAAATAAGATTGCTTTTCTCCATGTTCTCCGAGTACCTCTGTACCTCAACAGTAAATAAGAAGATTGCAGGTTTGATGAGGAGGGAGGGCTGGCGGGGCAAACGGGCTGGGGGCTGGAAAGAAGACCATAGGCGATGGAAGCAGACTGTGATGTGTGCAAGAATCTGTAGTTTTCCTGTGAAACATTTCAGTCACTTTAAGAACATCTTCAAGACAATATCTGTCCAGATCCAAAAAAAACTTACCCAAAGTCCTTTTTCATGAGCACAGTCAGACTGCAAGGGTTTGGGTTTGCCCTTAACACTATAAATAGCTTAGGTATTGATATGCACCTAAATAAACGGGATAAAGGGTCAGGGTGATTTTTTTTTCCTTTTTTTTTTTTTGTTTATTTTGTGTTGTTTTTTATTTTTTTTAATTTTTTTGCTGTTGCTTTCGTTGTCCTAGTCGTTCTCCTTCCGTCGCAAAAGATTGTCCCAGGCGGCAGCGGCGCGGGCAGGGCGCTCACTGCATGCGGTCAGGCTGCAGCTGCTGGGGCTGGTACTGCACGAAGGCGGTGGCGGGCGCCGCCGGGTTGCTGGCGGTGAGGGGGGGCTGGACCGCGCCCGTGTAGCCGTATCCCACAAAGCTGGCGGCGGGGGAGGCAGCGTAGGGGTACTGGTCGTAGGCAGCTGTGGTGTACTGGGAATAGGCTTGGCTGGCGGCGGTGTAGTCGATGTAGGGAGACGTGATGGACTGCACGGGGGTAGGGATCACCACGCTGGGCTGAATGATAGCTTGGGGGTAAACATAGTGAGGCGTGAGTCTGTGGAGGCAACGGGAGAGGGTCAGCGAGGGGTCTGCAACCTCCAGAATATGTGCCCCCCTCCCGCCCCGAATTCACGTGCGCCGGCCGCAGGACGGTGCTGCCCCAGCGAGGGGTGCTGCTGGGGGTGGGAGGGGAGGCAGAACTCCCCTAGAGCCCGGGGTGGAAGCAGCACAAGGTGAAGCAGGGATGGAGAGGGTGGCCACATGCCCTGCTCTCCACTCCTCCGCTCCCCATGGTGCTCCCCCCGCGTCAGATATCTGCTGCTACCCAGGCTGCCGGACCCCAGAACCCCTCCCCAGGTGACCACAGCACACAGACACCGCTCACCATCCCGTTCCACCCCTGGTGTGCCCGGCCTGTCCCCACCGGCCTCCAGCTCCACGCTTCCCCCTCCCCGTCCCAGCCGCTCCTCCCCACGTCCCGTTGCCGGGAACAGGGGAGGGCCTTCCCCGCTGTTATCAGTCACCACACATTGGGGCTGGTGTTTCCATAACACGGGATGTTTAGGGCAATGCTACAGGGTGTTTGTTGTAAAACACGAGGTATTAGTTCTGGCTTTCTTTCCCCCAGTAAGGCTCAAGCATCCCAGCTCTTGCGGCCGGTGCCTCCAGCGCTGCCTTTCTGCACCTGCCCCAGGGGTGCTGCTAAGAGGAACCAAACCACGCCACTGGGGATTAAAATTGAAGCATCCTGAGGTTGATTAAGGTCAGATCGCCCACTTATTGATAGGAAATGCTAACTTTTCTTTTTTAAACAGCAAAATGGAAGGGTGTGTTTTCCAAAGGGCCCAGGGGAATTCAGGCCTGAAGTTAAGAGCAAGAGCTGCAGGTTCAGGTCTGCCCACCCAAACTGCCACGGTCCGTGGCCCAGACAGGAGGGGTGAGCGCTGGTGCAGCTCCAGGGCATGCACACAGCGGCTGCCCTGCACCGGGAGCTCCGTGGTGCGGGGCCCTGACCGCCCTGGGGCTTGCAGAGGCGGTGGCTGGCAACCACTGAAGGGCAGAGCCACAGGCACCAAAAGCGCCTGCTGTGGGCATGGGCTCTCCGGCCGGCTGCTTGCCCAACTGCAGTAACCAAAAGCCATCCTCCAGAGAGCCCCCAAACCCCCTTATTTTGGTGAACAAAAAGCCAAGGTGAAACTCCGCACGGTGCTTATGCAGATTCAAACATTTTGGGGATTTTTGTGTGGATGCGTGCGACAGCACATTTCCAAACACGACCACTTTTAAAAGCCTCCCACAGGCTTTTCACAAGCCGCAGGCTTGTACGTGCCTGAAGTGCTTCGCGGAGCGGAGCTCAGCTGCTCGGGGAAGGATCCGCTGCCCACTCGCCCATCTGATCCCCGTCAGGAGCACGAGAGGATGCGCAGCGCTGCCTGGCCGCGGGAAGACCCAGCCAGGAGCTGGAAGCTTCTCCTGGACCCGTCACTGACCTCCCTCGTCCTGCCCAAGTGCCTGCCCCACATATCTCAGCCAGTACCCGCAGCATCCTAGGGCACACCTGGGGCTGCTGCCCCTGTCCAGCAGCTGTGGGGCTGTTCCCATTTGCCCCCCGCCCAGCACTGGATGCTAGATTTAACCTGCTCTTTGGGCAGGAGAAAGGCTTCCCGTGAACCAGCGTGCATCTGAACTGGGTTTTCTCTTGTTTTCCTACTCACACTTTTTTTTTTTTTAAGGCAATTTGCATTATGAGAGAATGACTGCTATCCTCCCCCCTCACAGCAACTCTGCCTCTGAAATCAGCATCCTCGGATGAAACGAGGCTGCCCAGAGGAGCAGCACCATGGAGGGGGCAGGATGGATGGCACGCACAAATATTAATTTTAAGGCCACCTCCAGAGGCCAGAGCCGCCCCGGCGCAGCGCACAGGGAGGGAGCTCACAGCCCTTCAGTCCATAAATACACAGCACCCGATATCACCCTGTGACTAACAGGAACGAAATGAGGGGACAGAAATTCACTGAATCATTTTTGTCGTAGCTCTGATCCAAGTTAAGGCCGGCGTGGCTGAATCAGAACAAGAGCTCACGCCCAGGCTCCGACCTCGGGCGCAGCGTCTCGCGCCGGGCCGCAGCAGCAGGGGCCTCAGCCCAGGAGCTGGGCACAGCCCGACCCCACGCTCCCTGCGCTCCGTCATCGAGCCCTCGGCTGCGAAACGAGCAGTGCTACTGCGGAGGCTGGGCTGACAGCCTCACGGGAGCACAGCCTGAGCATCACCCTGCGGGAGCGTGCACCCAGGGACCCTGCACATCGGTTCTGATCTTCTGCGTATGGGTCCCCCACTGTAGTCTGCATGACTTGCTCCGAAAAGACAGCAAGTCCACTTTTTTTGTCAGGGAGGAAAAATGCCATCGCTTCGATGCCTCTCTGAATAGAAAACACCATTAACTAAGAAGACAGTAAGTATTCTTGCACTGTTTCCAGAAAACCCCCCAGCCCGATGCACGCACAGGCACATGTCTCACACCACCATTTGCCACACTGAAAACACGCTGCAACTCCAGAAGCTGCTCCTGTGTAAAAGCGGAGGCTCTTCTGCTCCGTGGGCTGTTGGTGTTTAGCTAGACATTGCACTCGGGATATGACGCGGTTTGGACTTCTGGATTCAGTGGCCAGATGGCAACTCATTTATCGACCAAGACAAAACACGCAGCCCAAGGTAAGGTCGCTGATTACTTGCAGCTACCGAGAAAACAGAAGCAGCGCGGTACGATGAAGTTACTGCTGGCTATGTTTAGCATCCACAGAAGGTCTTGAAATACTTTCTCCTCCTTCACTATTTCTGAAGATCTTTCAGAAAAAAAAAAAAAAAAAGCTCTTTTCGAGTGCTGTCTTTTTCGAAAAAATCAGCAAGCTCTAATCTGAATTTCTACAGAATGAGTCACATCTGTTTTGAGATGCCTTCCCTCCCTCCCTGCAGTCCTCCTCCGGCTCCCACAGCGGGCCCTGCAAGCCAGAAGAGAACTTCACCTCCATACACAACGTGATTAGAAAACGGCCCCCAGCCATGGCAGGAGCTGGTTCTGCTGCGGTGGGGGACAACTGGAGCCCTCGGACAAGAGGGACACGGCACCACGCAAACACTCGGGAAACGAGGAGGGGCACAGGGCTCTTGGCAGCCTCACAGAGATCAGCACACAAATGCCACCAGCACGACCAGCCTTTTATTCCCTGAAGAATAAAAGAAACAGAGCCCTTTGTGTCTGCCAACGAAGGCACAAACTGCAGCGTTTGACCCCAGGAATTTGGCCTCCGTTTCCACCAGCACTGACCCGTCAGCTGCTGCAGGGACACCCACATGGCCACCACACGTGACGGCAGGACAGACGGATGTGTCGGAGCCCTCCGGACACACGGCACCAGCCAAGATGCCACGGGAGGCGATGCCGGGCTTCGTCTGGTGGGTGGTACGGTACTGCAGGGTGAGCCGAGCACAGCCACAGCTGCGCACGACAGCAACACAAAAACCGCCTGTGGTGAAGTGACACCTCCAACCGCAGCCGGGGTGACGGGTTTGCAGAGAGGTATTCTGAAGCGGGGTCAGGAGTGTAAGTGCCTCAGACAGAAGTTGCTCTGGGAAATACCCCAGCACCGCCACGGTGAGCAGCAGCACCCCAGGAGCTCTACGCTTCCATTACCAGTGCTGCAACTCCACCTCGGTGTCAGTGATGTGCAGACACAGCCGCATCCTGCCACAGCTCGTGCCCCAGGAACATCATTCCCGAAGGACAACCCCAAGCCCTCGAGGAGCTGCCTGGGCACTTCAAGCCTGGGTGGAGCGTGGGCGGTTGGGCAATGCCTACAGCCACAACGGCAGGCTGTAGAGACAAGAGAAACTCAAGTCCTGGTCTCAAATCCAAGCACGATGCAGTGGCCAGGTCAGGCCGTGTCTGCCAACAAGGACTCCTGCTCGGAGGGGCCCCTGCGGCGTTTATTCACCAACGTGTGAATAAACACAGTGCGGTGCACACCAGGGCATTCATTCTGCGCCGACCAGTCCACAATCCATCAGCAGTTACTGACGGGGGCTGGGCTTCATCCACTGACATGACAAACCTCTGAATCCTGAAATGTCCCTATTAAAGCTGATTAAAGCATGCATTGAAATGTCAATGGGTTCTGCCTCATCAGCCAGCTACCTCAGCCAGCTTGAAAAAGGACAAGGATGAACCCTGCAGCTCTGTGGTCCAGTATTTATGCTCGCCTACTATATTATGACACAAACACAAAATTACATCAAAAAAAAAAAACCAAACACAAATTTCTGCTCATCTTGTAACTAATTTGCCTGTCTGTCTTCTGCTCTTCCTCCTCTTGCCCTTTGGGAAGATTTACACAGCAGTCCGGGCAAGCAGGTACGTGGTACACGACTGGGTTTCCTGCTTCCCTGCTGGGCCAAGGACTTCAATATACGGGGGGACAATGACCAAGGAACAACCTGCCATGACAGCTTGTCCCAGGTTGGAGTCAGTACAAGAGAAAACATGGGTATGTAAGAGGATTCAACGGTAACTTCTACCAGTTGCTGAGCCTACAAAAATCATTGCCTGAGAAATACAAATGCCAACTTAGAGTACACGAGCTATCCATGATTTCAATCTAATTTCATTTTGGCAGGAGAGAAAAAACGTAGGGAACAGGAAGCACTGCGGTAGCTGCGAATCTAACGCAGCCCAGCAATGCCATCGCTTCGCAGTGTGAGCATAGCTCGACTTCATGACGCAACAAACTAATGGAGGTGGATCCCACAGAAACAAATAAAAGGAAATGCCACCTACACCTTCCCCCAAGAAGCACAGCCAGTGTAGAGGTGCGGAAAAGAAAAAAAAAAAAAAAAGGTTGCCTATCAAAGATGAGAGTGCATCTCCTCAAAGATCTAAACTTTTTTAATTCAACCAAGAGCCTGAGATCAACATCCTGAACTGGCCACCAGTTATCCAGGCTCAACAATTTACAGCTTTATCCTCTGCTTCTTGCTCCCCCACACCCAAAGGGGAAAAAAAAAAAAGCAAATAAAATAATAATAATCCCAAACAAAGGCATGTTGGGCCAGACCAAAAATAGGCTGGAGAAGCATGCTGAAAAACGCTCAGGTAGCAGAGCTGGAGATAACATCTGCCTGAAACAAGAGCCATCTGGCACCAAGGAAAAAGCCACATGGAAGTTTACCCGCAACTAGTCAGCTATCCAGAGAGGTAAAAAGCCCTCCCCTTTCCAGTTATCAGCACAGCCAAAACAGACATGGACTGCCAGACAAAACGGAAAGTGTCTCACACCGATACACCGCAGCAGCCTGAGTCCTTCAGCATCCACGTGAGAATCCCAGGAGGACGCTAGATTCATCCTGCCCATGCAGGAGGAAAACAAGAGGCTTTCAGAGATTAATTCCCAGGAATTTCACCTTTAACTAAGCTTCCCCATTTCCTTCTGCAATTTGGAGGAAACCAAAGGCTGCAGAAACACCTTTAAAAACTTCCCAAGTACCTGACAAGTTTTGGTATAACACATGCATAAAGTTGTCTACTTTTATCTGACTCAATTTTTTTAACAGACTTTTTCTTTACACATGATTCCTTCCACTGATTTTTAATTAAAATCATCAATACATCTGATTCACCAAAAACTATTTCTTGGATATATGAGGTATTTTGAAGCAGAATGCTTTAACCACGGAAGAATAGTGAAATAGGTTTTATCAGGAACGGATTACTGATAAAATAAGTGGTTTCTCAGCCAAGAAAGAAATTCAATTTTAAGAATTTCAGGGATCTCTACTGCCAGCCATGCCTCTGCTGATCTAGAGGACCCGAGGCACCCCTCTCCACACCTTCCATCCAGCAAAGCAGGAGCAGCCAGCGGTGCGTGCCAGTGGCACGGGAGAGCTGACACGCACAGGGAAAGGGCAGGGGCAGCGTGGTACCGTCTGCAGGATGGAGAGACTGAGAAACAGGATACTCGGTTTTAACTCTGAGAGTCCAAGACTTTTCATCTTTTGCAATCATAGAGTATATTTAGCTCTGGTATGTAGCCTGCTCCCATCTGCGGGGAACAAGTTCTTCACGTAAGTCATATTTAGAAGTGACCCAGTGTCCTTGCCACCGAATTATCAGCACAACTGTCTAAGTTCCCTCTCTGGTGTCCCCAGCTCAGAGGCAGGCTGGTCAGAGCTGCGTTTATCATTCAAATTACTGGGCATGTGTTTAATACTACCAAAGTTAGGGACCAGCGTGCCAGCAGCTGCACAAAAGAAAGACGAGATCAAGTACAGGCTGGACTGCTCTGAAAATTCAGGCGCGTGCACGGATCTGCCGTACTAGGAGTAAAGCGGCACCAGAACGGGAGCACCTTACATCTGCTGCTCCCCGGCTCCCTGCAGCCAGGGGAAAGGACCTGGGTCGCTGCTCTGCAGAGGGCAAAGAGCAAATCCACTGATGCCTGTGGAAGCACACAGAGGAGAAGGCACTTCTCCCCGTGATTTCCTTTTACGTTGTTCTATAGGATGATACAAGACGTGGGACGCGAGCAAACTGTACCCAGAACAACAGTACCAAGCCCTCGGGTGCAATACCAGCGCTTGCAACCTCGAAGTAAATGTCCAAGAAAAACTGCAAAGCCGTTGGATCTGTTTATAAATACACGTCTATTCTTAAAAACTAAAAAGCTCTCTCTGACTGGCAAGCGTTCAGTCTGAATAGCAGCGAGCATGCCTGAGAACTAGCAGCTGAAGCCATTTGGAAAATGGATTTGAATGTTACTTAGGAAATCCCCCCCCGAAAGCTTTCATGTTATTGGCACACGACAAACAACAGGTGCCGGGTGAGCCATCCCCATGGGAGCCGCTTGTGACCGGCGGAGCAGCCCGGGGTCCTGCAGCAAGCCAGCTTTTTGATAAGTGGTGAAATAGGAAGTCGGAGCACGGGGGATGCCAGCTGACAGAGACCGAGCAGAGCAAGGACAGCATGCGCCTTTCTATAAGCATAACCACAGAAACGATGAAAGTTTGTTTCCTTTTATTTTTAACCCAATAGAGAAGTTTTAAGGATAAACAGCTGCAAGGGAGGGTGGGCTGACACAAAGAGGGACTTTCTTCACTTCCTAGCTGCAGCACCATCGGTACATGAAATGTTAAACTCAGAGAGATTTAACCATTTCCAGTGCTGCCTGACACCAAACACAGGCTGAAATAAGCAGCTACAGGACGGGAGGTGGGGTCTCAGGAGCAACGACAGCCCATGTGCAGATATGGAAAGAGCTGGATCCTGCTGCAAGAACAGTGATATGTTTCCAAGAGCTCAGTCACTTACTCAGCCACTGGTAGATCTCCCACACAGATAGCTCCTTCGCTGAGGCACGGCCACAGGAATGCATCTGCCATGCACTGCCTGCATCCAGAGCTGAAAGCACGGCTGGGGAGAGAAGAATCAGGGAATCCCCCATTCCCTGCCTGAGCTCATGCCTGCTTTGGGTGCCAGGGGCTCAGAAGAGAGGACCACGAGGGGGGCGCAAAGCAGCTCCGCGGCACCACCGCGTACTCCTGGCCAAGTGGTCTACATAGGTGCTCCTCGCAGCTTGCAAGAAGTTTGATGTTTCTCCAAACTTCTTTAAAGGGACACTGCTGCAGTAAGAGACAGCTCCATTTGCAGAGTCTCTCCCTCCTCTAGTCTCATAAATACAACGCCATGCCAGTCAGCAACTGCAGGCAAATGCTGTGGCATTCCCACCTGCCTCCAAGCAAAGCGCAACCTGTAAGCTACAGACTGAGCCCCCAGGCCTGATGTTGCTTCCCTAAACCCAGAAGCCAGATCTCCGAGTCACCCTGACACAGACACATCCTTCGCCTTGCATTACTGTTAAGATCTCCGGTTACGACAGCCTAGAGACTGCTTTTCAAAACAGGATTTACTACCGACTCCGTGCTGTCTGCCGTGCATGTGCCTCCCCTGCCAGGACAGCAGGAGGAAGGAGAGAGGCTCTTCAAGGTTTCTCTTTCTGTTCCGCATACCCCAGGCAATATTTACAGCTGCATTTGGGTCCCTGGGGCTGGGGGGAAGCCTTCAGTTTATAAATAATCTTCACTAATGTTTGGGTAATTTTCATAGTTTCCATTCACTTTAAGTTTCACCAAAACTTGCATTTTGTGGCTTTGTAGCTCAAATGTGACTGGCTGGTCTTCTCTTCCTTAACTGCCTAGCAGTTCGCAGGTTGTTCATTCATTCCTTCCTTGCCAAGTCCCGCTTGCACACCTAGCACCCCGTGCCCCATAACAATGGTCTTTCAGAAACTGCGTGCCAGTGCCTGGATGCAAATGCTTTGCAGAGAGAGAAACTGCGGGAGGGAGAGCCCTGCGACGTCTTACGTGTGGCAACGCAGACAAGCCAGAGACCTTTATTTGGGGAAGCTCAGGATCCGCCCCACAAGGTGCGCAGCAAATGGGCAACAGCAGGTTGGTCACGCTTCCCAGGTCAGACAGACCCTGATGAACTCCTCATCTACCCTCAAATCCCCCAGAGGGCAAAGGAAATTGTGGCTTCAAGGGAATGCAAGAGCAGAGCCTGGCACGCTCTTACTTCTGCTGGTCTCCTGACAAGACAAAGAGGGAACCGGCAGCCAAGCTCCGCTGCTTGACTGAGCACCTGATGCTTTGCTCAGAAGCCACAGAGCAGCCCCAGCCACGGTGCTCAGTTGAACGGCTCCACGTTTTGCCAAACCCACATTTCTAGTGATCCTGCTCCAGCAATGTCTGAATGCAATGAAATTCGTGTTTACCGATGCTTGCAAATAATGATATATAATCCGCTCCCTCCAGTCTCCTGGTTCCTGTCTCTTGGCAACTGATAAATAATTTACAGTGCTCTCTGCTGTATGTGCTCACTGCAGCTCTGCTGGTTTAATGACGGAACCAATGCCGGAGAACTGGAACAGTAACTGTCTAGATCACGAGGAACACCTAGTCAGTTGATCCCACACTCCTCTGTACATGAAACTAAGAGCAAACTGTTCAAAAAGAAAACCCACGTTTTTCACAGCTGCAGAGCTGTGGCTGCTGGGTAGGAACAGCACATGCGGGAAGAGCAGATTATCTGCAAGGGGAGCTGGCGCGAGCTGACGCTCCTGCCAGAACTAGGGCTTTAACACGCTTCACCATTTTGCTCTTTTCTGTTGGCACGCATGGTAAACCTCGTAACATGCTGGGTTTTATCATCAACTTCTATTGTGTGCTCTTGTGCGATTTGGAAAGCCTCTGGTGTTTGCATCTCGGAGATGCTGCCTGCCTCTGAGGCTAAGAAAGCTGCTGTAGCTCCCATGCGAGGAGAGCTGTTGAAGAGCAGCAGCTTGTCTACCTGGACTATTGTGGCTCTTGCACCAAAAAACCCTCCTCGTTTCGTGACAGATGCTCTTCAAGTCTTTCCAACAGAGCCGTAACCACTTAGGAAAACTGGCATGTTTGAACCATACACAGCGCACATACACTGGGTGTGCACTATTGTGGCAACACAGTCTCTTACATCCATAAACTCATTGGAATGAGATTACCCAGGCAGTTGGCAGAGGAGCGAAAGTTTCTGTTTTGTTGTTAGCTGCTCCCCCCACCCGCCCCCAAAAAAAAGAAAGAAAAGAAAAGAAAATGCTATGAACAGAGAACAGGGAATGGATGAAATATTTCTGTTGACAAAGGCCAAGATCCCATCTATTTATATTAGTCACATAAAAACCACAACAGAGCAGTTCTCAAAAGCTTTAAAAAATGCACCTACTTTCTTAATGCTCTTAGAAAATAATAATAAAAAACCCTATCAATATTCACTTTCTGAAATGGTGTAAAAAAAAGAACTGCATCAATCATTAAACAGTTAAATGAAGGCAGTATGACAGTCACTATTGTTCTCGTGAAGCACACTTGTCTTTTCCCGAGCAGCTGCCAGATCCTATTAGATGTATAAAAAGAGGACTTTTCTAACCGAGTAGGGATGGTATAAGCTATTGAAAACGGCAGACAAAAGCCCACTTTTGCAGACTATTCAAGCCTTGTATAACATCTGTCCAAAATCAATTTTTGACCTAATGTTATTTTCATTAAGTAACAGACTTTGTTTCCAATGCAATTTGTTTTCTAGGATAAAACTGTACCCTAAGCATTATTATGTGGGAAACGGCAGAGAGGAAGCAGAAGATCTTATTTGAGAAACATGAGAACAGAATTTGCTTAATTGTTTTGACACCTTAAGTACTGCAATAGAGAAACTATTTTCCATTTATTTGAATTCTTGTGAATTCTTGTAGCTGGCAAAGAAGAGGGCAATGCAGTGGGCTTATTATGGCTAAGATTTACTGAGGATAAAGGAGGATCTTTGGGAATTATATGAAAGCTGACAAATGCACAGAACTTCTGAAGTCTTCACCAGAAATAAAGTACTCCACACATCAACAACAGCTGTTGAAACTGTCCACTCCTTACAGCTAAGGCTTTTTCATGCATTTTAAATAATGAGGAAGTTGATTCATGAATTTGATTTCAAACTGACTGTTAAGAAACGTGTCCACTTACCCAAAGGGTCTCTGAATAAAGGCTGGATGTAGCTGCTGCACACCTATGGTAAAACCTAAAAAAAAAAGGGTTCAGAAAAAAAATGTTAATGAATGGCATCCACCATACCATTCAACTCACAATATACACACGTAACTACACCTCGGACCACACGTACATCCATTGCATCTGCTATGCATGTGAGCAAATTTAGAGTCCCATTTAGAAGCAAGTTAATTTTAATATGCATATGTGATATGCACAAAGGCCAGATGGGAGTTCAGATTAAAGAACAGTGCTCAAGTGCTGTTATCAGAACAGACAATGGGGATAATACCTTACTTTACACCGGGTACCGTGTGTAAAATTAAACCAAAGGGCAGAATGACGGAATGGATCTTAGCGCTAATACTGATGTAACAATGAAAGAGGAGAGCAGGAAATCAGATCAGCCGTGGAAGGAAACAGCTTTAACTCAGCTATACGAACTTTGGTGTATAACGCTAGCATAAGAGGGACGGGTAAGAAGATAGGGAAAAGAGCTAACTGGATGACAGCGTCCTCAGTCGATGAGCAAAACGAGGGGGGATAAGCACGCATCATCTGATCAGATGAACCCAGCCTGAGTAACTCGTTTCCTCGCCTTACAAGTTATTCTAATAGCGAGAGATGGGATCTCCCGGATGCCTCACCAGTTTGAATACTCCTTGGTTTTGCTCCCAAATACGCCAGGTTCACATTTGCTTTCCTGCCATCGATGATGGGGTTGGGGTCTTTGCAGGCTCTTTCAGCTGCAGCTCTGTCTGCCATGGTCACCTGGAAGGAAGCACAGCTTCGTCTGTGGCAACGGCGCTGGGCGAAGGCTCCGGCAGCAGCGGGCACCAAGCCGGGTTGTTTACTTTACTCATCTATTTTGACCCGGGAGCCAAACGCCGCTTCTCCAAACCACCCTTACACAGCCAGACGGGGGGGAGCTGGCAGAAAAGCAGCTCCCCACGGCCGAGCTGCCCGGCGGGGGCTTTCACCAGCGGCCTCCCCTCTGCTCCCCGGACTCCTCCAAGTTGGCAGAGCCGGTCCCAAACCTCCCGACGGCGGAGGCTGGGACCAGGCAGGCAGCACCGGGGGGGCTCGGGGCAGGGAGGTGCGGGGGTCCCGGCCCCCCCCCCCAGCTTTGTGCGGGCACTGCCACCCCTGCGAGGGCTCTGCCACCCCCGGCCTCCCCTCCTGCCTCCCCCGGTCCGGGCAGCGCGGCGGCGGCCGGGGCGCGGCACTTACGAAGCCGTATCCCCGGGATTTGCCCGTCTGCCGGTCGGTGATCACCACCGCCTCCTCGATGTCCCCGAAGACCTCGAAGTACTTCCTGAGGGAGGAGTCCGTGGTGTGGTAGGGCAGCCCCCCGACGAAGATCTTGGTGAACGTGGTGTCCTTCTGCACGGTGTGCATGGTGCCCGGCGGCGACAAACACCCCCCCCCCCCCCCGGGACCCCCACCCGGGGCCCCCCCGCTCTCCCCGGAGCGGTGACGGGGAGCTGCGGCGGCGGCGGCGGCGGCCTCCCGGGGCCCTAGAGCGGGCTCATGGCCGCGCTTTGTCCCGTCAGCGCGGGCGGCGCCGCGCCCTCCCGCCGGTACCGGGCAGTAGCGGCCGCCCGCCGCCGCCGCCGCCTTTGTAGGGCCGCGCCCGCCCCGCCCCGGCCCGCCCCGCCGCGCAGGGCAGCCCGGGGCGCGTAGTCCGGCAGCGGCACGGAGGGTCCCTGAGGGGACGAGGGGGGGATAGGGGGTGTGGGGGGGGGATGTGAGGGGGATAAGGGGTGTGAGAGGGGGATACGGGGTGTGGGGGGGGGGGGGGACAGGGAACCACAAGGATGTGGTCGTGGTGGGGACAAAGTGATGGTCTGCAGGAGGGAGACTGCGGTCCCTAAGGTCCCTAAGAAGGTCGGGAGGAAGAGCTGGGAGCTGAAGTGTTCCTAAGGAGGTCCCTCAGAAGGTTCCGAGGTTTCCGCTTGTCCCTCCCGCTCTTTGGACTGTGGTGGTTTCAGAGCAGCGAGGTGTCGGTCCCTGCAACACCAGGTTCCTCTCCTGGTCCCTCCAAGGCTGGTTAAGGTCCCTGTCCCCGGTCTGCCCCGCTGTCTAAAGTCCGACCTGGGAGTCCTGCCGGGGAGCGCAGCCCCACAGCCTGTTCCGTGCTCCCCTGTGCCTAACTGCTGGAAAACAAAAGCTGAAAAGCTACTTAGTGCCTCAAAATCCACCTTTCAGCTGTGGATTGCTCACAGCGCTTTAATTCCTCTCCCCCGGTGCTGGTTGGAGCCTGGGGTCTGGGAGAGGGTCCCAGACATCACTTCTCATTTGCAGTTCCCATCACCCAGAAATTCATCAGCTAGAACGTCCAGAACTGCCCCAGTGCCTTAGGTTTATTGTGCCTTTTCTTTCTCTGCCAATTGATAGTGCTGTAGATTATTTTTTTTGCCATGTGATAAATGCAGAGGTAACATTTTAACAGAAAAAAAAAAAAAGCCATTGAAGTCTCTAAATCTCCATCTACTTTGGCTTCTAAACAACAGATTCAGTCTCTGCAGACATTTTTCTTCCACAGAGCCCACAGAGAAAAGCCAGTTATTTCAAGAGAAAGGAATGCATTAATGTCTGCACTCCGTAGTTATTCATTAATATTTTTCTTGCACCACTTCCATAGTTCTAAACACCCTATACTTCATAAAAGAAAAAAAAAAGCCAAGGAAAACCATTAAGCTTTTCATTCTTAAAGCACCAGACTTCAAGACTAGGACATGTTTCCATTGACTACGGTGGAAGAAGGATGGAGCTGGGCCAGCAGTGCCCACATCACCGCAACATTAACACCCCTCCGAAACAGGGACGGTCACACCGGGACCTCTGGAGCCTGTGCTTTATGCAGGGATGTGTGATGTGCAACCAGCAGCTCCCTGGCGCGTCACAGCAACAAGCCCGGAATATACCTTCGGGGGCAGAATACAGCCAGAGGCCAGGGCCTCTGCGCCACTGAGTCACACCCCTTCTGCCTGCATGACTTCCAGCACAAACTGCACATCAGCTGCTTCCTGGGCTGTCCAAGCTAGTGACAACCCAGTTGGCATTCATCCCCTGTCCCTTTACAGAGCTTCATTCTGCTCCACATGATGGCAAAGATTCAAATCATCCACACGCACTCCTGCTCCTCTGCAACGAAGGCAAGGTTCCCAGAGTTCTCAAAAGCTACCAAAGTATTTCGGTTCTCAATGCTTACACTCGTCAGGAGAAGAAAAACATCACATACTTTCTTCCTCTGTTCTCTTTTCCTCGTCATTGAGCCCCATCTCTCTAAAAGGAGGAATCCCAGTTCCTCTTCCTTCCTAGAGATAGGAACAGAAGCTCTCCTACAGGCAGAACAGAAGAAAAAAACTAGGGTAAATCCTGTTCTTAGTGAACACTTCAAGTCCCACAGTACCACTAGCATGGCTGGGGGGAGCATGCATTTGTTTTGCCACGCCCTGGAAAGCAGGATGGGAAATGAAATCTCCTGTCTCATGGTACAGCTATTATAAGCACAGGCTCTGATGAGCTGTTACCACAAACACAGCAGGAAAGAGAAGAGAAAATGAGTAAGGGTGGCTTTATGAGAGTTTATATATATATAAACTACCTCTCTCTAACATAGATGTATTACACTTATGTATTTACATTTTATATATAGTATTTTTCTTCTCGTTCGCAGGATAGGTAGTCATCCTCCCCAAAACACCAACAGATTAAATCCAACCACTAGATCAAAACCGCAGGAGCTTGGCAGAGCTAGTTTTCTGACATCTTCCTGTGCTTTCACTCTGATGAGAAGAGTACCTGAGAAGAGCACATTTCAGGCTTCTGTGGTCAACGGGAGCTCCCACAGAAATGGATGTATCTCAAACTATGAGGCTGCCTTGGGAAACACTGGACAACGCTTAGCATGAAGCTGAGGGGAGGCTGCAAGCAGCAAGTCATGGAAGACAGGAACACAGATCTGGTACGTGCTACTGTACAGCTGTATTTAGTTCTGTGTAGGTATTAAGAACTAAAACTGCACTGATCAATCAACAGGCTGAGAGAAAAATCATCTCTGGCAACTGTCCTTCATTTATATGATTTGTATTGCAAACCCAGCACATCCTATTCTAATAATGATCAGGCAGATTAAATTTAAAGATAATTCAACACAGTTAAGAGAACTCACTGGCTTTTTACTCACAGTAATCTATTTTTACTTACGTTAATATATTCCTTGAGGCTTATGCAAAACTGATACACAAAGGCTCCTTCTGGGGGACAGACTTCAGCAGGATTATCCAAGACCTGACACGGAGCAGCTGCAGATCACCAAACCAAGCACCCTGAATTCTGCTGAAAAATCTTAGCAAAGGCACCGTAAGACCAAACAGGTACAGAACCACATTGAAGTGGTCCCTGTCTAAAGGAAGGAAAACAAATTATGGCAGAGGGGGTGTACACCTGGGAGGACAAGAACAGGATTAGAAAACAGGAGAAAGAGTAGCAAATTCATTGCAGGAGTAAAGCTAGCCCTGTTCCCTCTTCGCTCCAAAGTCTTTCCTGTTCTGGTCCCTCCCTTAGCAGGGACGGGTAGAACAAATATCAGTGAAGCTCTGTGGTGCTCTTTTCACATACATTTCTGCTTCTTCCTTTGGTGTCTTTGGGAGAATGGTGTTGAGACATCATGTCTGGCTTGAAAGCCATTGAAGAATGTCCCTCATTTCTTACAAAATTGATGGGCTTTATTTTTAAAGTGGAGCAGGGCTACTGTGGAGCTCTGACCTTTTTCAGTTTCTGCTGCTGCGTAGCCAAGACTTCATTGCTGTAGGGCAGTGCCCTTGGATTTTGTCATGGATACCCGCTCACTGGTTATTGCAACAACAGTAGATGAAACATCCCTCTCAGATGCTCCACAGTTAAATAAGTTAGCTGAAGAGCAAGGGACTTTCTGTGGGAACTGTTTGGTTTGTTAGTTTTACTAATGCTCAGTCTGGATGCTGGCCACCAGCTAGGCTGTGAACAGTAGCGTACCAGAGAGATCTTGAGGGAAGCTGCGTTCAGTGGCATTTGGTTTAGGTTATATCAGGAAATTCTGCATCTGGGCCCTTTGTCTGATTTCCTGCTTTGATGCCCTGAACACACCACGACCATTGCTTAACTCAGAGCTGCTGCTGAAATGAGAATTAAAAAATAAAAATTCTTCCTCTTCAGGCCACTTTTAACAAAATATTTGAATAGATGATGTTCTTAATCAGGAGTGCTCTTTGAACAGGCTTCTGCATTAGTAGGAATCTTCCAATAGGACTTTTTTTTTTTTTCTGAAATACGTCAGTACTGGGGATGCTAAGCAAGCTGTATTTCGTTTGCTGGCTACACTGGTTACATAGAGCCACTAGGTAATGTTAGGAATCAAAGTCCATTGGATGGTAAATGACTTTCAGTCGCTACTGCTGGGTGCTGCCACTATTGGAGCTCCCTCTGCTCCCAGCTATAAGAACAGACGAGCTGTGACAGTAAGATTCCCCACTGGTACCACCACCATCGCTGTTTCCCACAAGTTTCCCATCTGGGCTCAGCTACAACCCCGTGGCTTGATGCTCTCTCTTCCACAAGCTTTTACACTTAGCATACATGTTGCAGATGATGTTCATGACTATCCTGGTGGACTGCTGACGGGGGGAAAATCATCAAGACAAGCTTTACCCAGGAATAAGAGCTGGGGAGGAATGAACCACATTTGGAGCCACTGGTGTTTGGGTCAGCAAGGAAAAGAGCTTCACTGGGCTTGTGGTGAAGGTGCTGCAGTGCACCTACAGTAGTCAAACCTACATTCATCCATGCTGGTATCAGCAAACTGGTGCTGGTTATTCTGCTCTTGGGGAATGTCTCCCTCATGGTCTGTGTTGTGCTGTTTATCGCAAGTTCCCCCCGCTCCTGGGAGCTTTGTCTATAAATGTCCCAGTCAACTAGACTGTCTAGTAGTCTATCCAACTGGTAGGCTCAGGTATCCCAAAATCTGAAGGGAAAGAGATGGAAGGAGGAAAGAAGGAAGAGAGAGAGAGACCAAAAGAAAAAGTGGGGGTGTTCCTCCCTGATTTTTTATTTTTCATAGAAAATACATTTCGTCTGAGTCAAACTGCCAAACTTACAGCTCAGACTAGTTCCAAAAATGTTTCATTATTTACGTTTAATGTTTACTTAGGGAAAATGTTAATTGTATCTTCAATCTTTTGTTAGCATTTTAAAAACCATAAACTACATTTTAAAATGAGGAAGCAGCGATTTCATGTTCTTTAAAGGAAGGAAGCAGAAATTTTCAGGCATTTTGAAATATTTTTTCCCAAATATTTTCTGAGCTGCTGTGTTAAAACAAAGTGGTGTTTTCTGATTAGGGAAAAAAAAAAAAGGAAAGAATATGCCAGAAGGTTCCTAACAATCTTTACCAGAGCTGACAGGCCCACATCCCATGACCTTTTCATGGAATTGCACGTGACACCACAAAACAAACTGAGCAGGAACTGTCCACCCACTCCAACCACAGAATCGTTAGGATGAAGTAAAACATTCAAGATGTCTCAGCTCTGCACAATCGTATGGGCACAGAAGACATTCTTAGCAGAAAAAGAAAAGTGAATTCAGAGCTGGAACACATCAACAGCACTGGGGTAGACCTCAGGTGGGCCCTTTCTATCCTGCTTCCCACAGGTGAACATACTGGGTCTTAGCCACCTGGATAACCTCTTTAATCTGGTGGTGTTCTCTTTCCCAAGTTGCTGTATTATAGATCCTAATCATACAGACTCTTCTGCTTTGCCACATCTAATAAGATAAATAATCCATATGCCCCAATATCCCCCTTCCAAGCTCTGATACTTTCAGAGGGTATTTAATGCCTGCAGAGAACCTGCCAAGTTCAGAATACTGTACACAAAAAAAGTAGATACCAGCATGAGGCCTAATTAACCTTCTTCAGAGATTTGGTTAGAAACACTTGGAGACTTGTAGTTGCCATGTTTACTCTATTCAAACACAAGGCAGCAAAGATTCATTGCAGAGCAGTGGCTGCCCAGATTATGAACACAATTGAACTGTCTAGACGTCAAAACAACGTATCAACATTGGATACGAAAACCATCTCCATAGTGCCCGGAAAAGTATTTAAAAAGAAAAACAGTTACCTGGATTGAACTTCAGACAGAATGATTCCAGCTTCTAGGTAATCTTGAATGGCCTGAAGTATGCCTTTTTCAGAAAACCATTACCACACTGCCACGGAAGGCAGTCACAGGCCACAGAAGGTCAAAGCTCACGAGACGGTATCATCCAGCTCTTTACAGTCCAACAACTTCACTCAGTCTCCTCCAGCATCACGGTCACTGCTGAGGGGGAAAAGCCATCAATAGCTTAACAGGCAATTGCCAGCAACATGATGTTCTTAACGTTGCAACAGGACAGCGACATCAATGAACATGAGAACTGAAACACAGGGCGGGGGGACATTTCCTGCTACATCTCATGGGCTAGTTACTATATCATGGTTTTAGGTAGTGGATAAGCACACAGAGAAGAGCATAGGGTAATAAAGAGGGTATGTTACATGTATTCTCAGAGAGAGAAAAGGGTTGATAGATCAGTTGATCGCTATTTGAAGTAAATTCAAGCTCAAGCATACGGGTTAGCATTCATCTGGAAATTCCCCTTCTTGGATAGGATTTCCATTTTGCCAGCTGGGAGCAGCAAGGCAAGTCCTACCTCAAAGGAGATTTTCATCAGCCTACAAGAATTAAAAACAACTCTATTGTTTCCTTACCATAAGGACAGCTTTGACAGCACTGTTCACAAAGACAAGGAGGCCTAGTAAGAGCAAGATAGTAGCAAGCAAGTTCTCAGATGACTCTGTGATAGGAAAGTTACTAGTGGGGAACTTTTCCCTGAACCTAGCCATGTTCACAATAGTTTGGAGAGTTCAATAATCTTCTCTTTCATTTCCCCATCGCTGCTGGCAGGACCACCAAAGAAAGGTGCTCAGATGATGAACTGGATGACCTAAGCCATTGTGAAAGACATAGGTCAGCATTAGAGAAGGCCTCGAACGGCAGCACGCAGCCTGTGTTTGAACAATAGCTCGATAGAAGAGAAAGGGTTCAATGGAAATGGTTTTGCTAAGCTGTTCTCTTTTAATAGACATTTCCCATCTTTCTGTGTTTTTGTGAAAAGCTATTTCAATCCAGTGAATGCACTTCTGAAATGCTGCACGCTGTTTGATGTCTGACAACTTTCAACAGATGTAGAAGTTGTTCTTTACATACAGGGTACCATCCCATAAATTAAACATTAACGCATAAACAACTAATTAATGATGTTGACAGCTTTAGACCACGAATGAACTTATGTAGAAGGTTTCCAAGGAAAAGAGATGTCTGCAGAAAGCAATTACCTGTCGGGTAAGTGATATCTGTTCTTCTGAGTCTGTATAAATCCCACTCAAGTGTTACATCAGGAGCAGGGCAGACAACCATCCTTCCAAAATAAATAAATAAATAAATATTGTATTTTTTAACTCAAGTTTTCATCATTTGAAAATAAACATCCTTTTCTACAGCAGGTAGACAGCTAGATTCCAGTTTGAGTACTTTATTGAGTACAATAATTGTGGCCTTTTATAAGCAAAATGCATCTCCCTCTCTTGTAGATTAGATGCATTGTAGGCCAGCAGAGAAAGGACTGAGCCATTTGACAGTGGCTCACAGAAAAGAGCATTTGAAATTAAACCTTTCTGGGAGAAGGCACAACTGTTATTAAATACTTTGGAAAGGCTTGAAGAAAATCTATTGAGTTTTACTTACACAGCGTTCCCAGGAAGTGAACATGATTATTCTCATCTGGTCCAGCAAACCAAAGAATGCAGCACTATTAATGACTTGCATTTAAGAAACATTAATGGCAGGAAGCATTCTGTATCAAACTACAAAACATTTGTTAATACGCCATAAAGTAAGGAGAGAGACTCAATTGACTCAGGTATTTAACCATCAGTTTTCAGCTTTTTCCTATTATTACAACAGGCTCATTATCATCTTAGTATATACACATTTCACACACATAAAGCTGTTAAAGCCTGCAAAATATATACTGGATAGTAAAGGGTAAACATTCCCTTTTCAGAATTAAGAGCACTACCTTAATCTTTTATCTAGGCCTGCTTTTCAGCGGCACTTGATACGGGAGCTATACGAAACACTTCCTTGAATACATAAAGCCAGAGATTGAGTTACACATGATTCAAGATCTATGCCACTCGTAAGACAAAAGCTCCTATATTACCTGGCACATGCCTGCTAAATTATTGAAGTGCCTCTTCAAACTGAATATATTCACTGGATAATTAGTCAACAGAAGAAAACGGTCTCTCTTTACAAAGCCAATGTTGACAGGTATTGTATCTTTTACGCACCGTTTAAATGAAATATTTGCAGAACTGATGCAACACAAACATTTGGAATTGCCCTACCAACGTGAAACTGTTCCAGAGGCACATGGCCCCCTTTGTGTTACTGCCTCAACCTCCCACTGCCTTATGAGCAAATCCTCAATAGCGTGAACATTTTTTAACTGAAGCAGCGCTATCCCCATTTCAGAACCAGGTAAACGGCAGAAATAAATGGAGGTTTGCTTTGCCTTTGAGGAACTAGCCTGATCCAAGTGAAATAGATACTTGTAATCCTCACTCCAGTCCTGTGCTGTGTCAGACTCCGCTGCTGCGTCAGGCAGGACTGAGCTGGGGCAATGCAGACAGCTTGCTGCCACTTTAACTCGTAGCACTTGCAGCCGCAGTATGCCAGCGTGCCACTCCTGCGCCTGCATTCTCACGAGCTTGTTTCCTGATGCAGGTTGTTGGGAACACAGGCTACTCCGTGGGTACGCAGAACATGTTGCACAAGGAAAGCAACTAGCATCTGCCTGCTGAAACCACCAGGGCCAGCCGGCTGATGTTGCGTTGTTTATTTTGACCTGGCAAGGGAAGAACAGTAGCAGTTTCCACAATTAAAATGGTTGTCCTACTGCTGGGAGCAGTGTGGTGGTCTCTCTATTGCCTATACCTAAATTTACCTCAAAATAAGAATTAGATGGCTTTCAGCCCTGGCTTGAACATGAGCTGTAGGACAAACCAGTTCTAATAACTCAGACTCACAGCCTACGGTGTGCAAAGAAGACATTCTGTCAATGCAGACGTTTTCTATTCTTTTAAACTTGCCCCAGGGGCAAAATGGCTATGTGATGTAAACAAGCAATTAAAACCAAATACTGTAACTCCAGACTATTCTTCCCTTTCATTATCTCATGCATTTGACAGCTTTGAAATTGAAAATCCAAAGACACTGAATTTCAAATTTTTTAGAAGTGCACTTGTTTTTTAAATAACTCATCACTGAAGCTTACTTGTTTGGTTTTACTGAAGTATTTCAATTAGCTTTTTTTTTTTTTCCTTCAAGAGAACCAGTTTAGAAAAACTAACAAACAAAAAAAAAAACCATCTTGCCAGTTTTCAACCTAGAGTCTCCTTTTATGGTCAAAGTTCATAAAATTTGGCTTAAAAACTAAATTTATTCAAATGTTTGCAGCCAGTAATCCAGTTGATATGCTTACTCACTCAGCTCCACCCTCACCTAATTCTCAACTCCTTAAACTTCTGGTCTCCAAACATACTATCAACACCTTTAATACTACTTAGGTTGCCAAAACTCAGCCGTACAGATGTGTCTCTTAGTAGCTAAGGGAGCACCTCATAGTTTGTTCTAAAAATGTCTTAGCTTACACTTACAGATAGCTATCACGTACACACCTGTAAAACTCAAATTAAAAAGAAAACATTGTCATCTTCTTGCATTCTGTATTTTGGGCTACCTTGATATTACAAATAATTTTGAAGTGTTTTTTTTGTGTGTGTGTGTGTTGTTTTCAGTTTTGTTTTCAGCACCAGACCTAAGATTTCAAATGCATTTCAGGCAAGAACTGTCGAAGGGGCACCATACCTCATCACCTAGCTCACATGCAGTAGCTCTGCCTTTTCTGCAGAGAACTTCAGCGGAGCCCAGCAGGTGTGCAGCAGTTCAGGCTGCCCGCAGTGCTTCTCCTGAAGCCATCAATGCTGCCACCTGCTGGCATACATGGAGATTTACAGCAACAGCTTTAAATGACATTTGGTGCATTATATGCATTACTGCAACTGCTGGTGCAGAAAATTTTGTTAGGTAGTTGTTTTCATCCTGAGTTTATTCCATTCGCTATTTTTTGTTGCAGTACTAGCGATGAAGTGATAGTTCTCATTTGGCTGGTAAGCAGAAAAACCTCAGAGAAATGTACATGGCAGAGCACCATTAAAAACTATTCCTTCTTTTTTAAGAAAGTATGAGCTATAGATCTTTCATACATTTTGCAGAATTCAGCATTTAATTACGACTAAATCTGACCAGGCATAAGCAGCAGTTTTCCTGAGATTTTGCACTTTTATCTAACACCACCCCCATCCCAAATCCACTCCTGGCCTAGGATACTAGGCTGGAGTACTCACCAATTCATCTATTGCATTTCCATCTGATACATTCTAAGACACTCCCTGATTACTTGCAACTCTGCAAGCATGTCTTGCTTTCATTTGTCAGAGATACTTTTTGTCAATTGTTAATAAAGTATATTTCAGAAAACTTATAAACTGACATGCAAGACCACTGACGTATGACACCAGCAGGAGGAAGGTTAAGGTAGCTCATCTGAATATGTTTATAAAGGGTCCCGGTGAGTTTTTGGGAGCCTAAACTGAGTTGCTTTTTACTCCAAAAATAATTTTTCTGCGATAAAAACATGAACTTTTAATATTAAATTTTAAAAGTTACCACTTTTTGTTAATAAATCTAGCATTCCTATGGTTGGCTTAGGGTGCACACATTAGAATCTTACATTTTACTTCAAGATTTTTGGATGCGCAACTGCCAGTGAATAACAAGTTAATACATTTCTAGGATGTCCGTAATGTTGAATTGCAAATGAATAAGCTCTCACTTATGTTTGAGGCTTGAAGGGATACAGCTGTGTGTACTTTACAAGAGAACATCACAATAATTCCAGGGAGGAGTAAATTGCCAATGCATTCTCTTAACTTAGGTAATGGAAAACAAACCAGTTCAAAGTTTGAGTCTCGTCTTCCCAATCGAATATATCTGATGTGAATATATCTGATGTGCATAGCAACGTAATGGAAAATATGCTCTTCTAAAATTAGTCTGAACGATTAATGCAATGACTAAATAATTCTGAAGCCTCAGTGAGAGATAAAAAGAAACTGATTCCAACAGGAGAATAAGTACTTATTAATACAAACTCTACTACCATACAAGAGACTTACCAGTGCTAGCTCTGTAAGGAAAATATATTTTGGCTAAACTCAGTATCCTCTTAAGCAGGTGCAACTCCATGGGAACAACTGTAAGTGCACATGCTGAACTAGGATGAATCTATTTTCTCCTGACTTCATTCACGTTATGTATTTAAAACAAAGAAACAGAATTTTTAAACAAGAGACAGATGATACGTTCCATTCTTCCCTATTTACACCAGTGGGAGTTCTGCACACAGAATTTATTTATTTTGCCACCAACAGTCGCACACACAACCTTGAGTATACTAGCTGCTTGCTGGCGTTCATTTGACTGAGAAGATTGGAAAAAATGTGCTAATAGCCAAAGATTACAGCATAACAATCAAAATTAAAAAAAACAACACCCTCAACAAAAAACAAGATAGGTTTGAGCAAACAACCAGCCACTGCTGCAGCTGCTGAGAACTCTTTGCTATCTTAAAGAAAACGAATAGTCTCTGAACATGAAAACTAAAACCACGTAAACATAGTAGTACTAAAAAGGCATCTTGAGAAACAAAGCCCAGAAAACAGCATCTTTAAACAACAGCAGCATGGACTTTCCTCAAATATACACCAACTAAGCGATGCACACTAAGCAGGAACTGATGAACACTGTAAAGAAATAAGTCTGAATTTAAGGGGCCAGTAAGCCATAGATTTTGAAGACAGTTATGATTCATTTGTACTAAAGACTAATTGTCAGGTGTACGGCTGTTGCGATAGAAGGAACTTGATTCATTCTCATAAAACAAAAGGCCTTTAACACTAGTCCTCTAAATTCTTTGCGGCAAAACCACAGGAATGATTTGTAATGAAACAGCAACTGGAAGCTGCATTAGATTTCCAGATAAGGCAGTTAGGGAAGAAGTACTTTACTTTTAGAAAATGTATCTGAGCTGCAGTGAAAGGACAAGAAGCTGCTTTTAGAAGCAAAGCACACTAACTTGCCCATGCGATTATAATAGAACTACTCAATATAAGAAAACGTTTAGTAAAAATTTTATTTGAAACGTAGCATGTATCCATAACCATGTGTTACAGCATACAGTTTTACAGAGAATTTGTACAATATGACAAGTATTTTTATACATGCGCCATCCCCCCACCCCCATTTTTTTTAGTCATCAGACAAAAAGAGTTAAACAGGAACAATAAGCATTCGCTTCTAAAAAGAAACTTTGGCATGTATACAACTGGATAGTTAAAAGTAAACAGTGGTAGATTCAAGTCAGAGACGCACATTGTTGTAACTTTTCTTCACAGCATTTTTGATCAGCATTAACCTCACCAGCACTATTTTCTAGTTAATACGAAAATGATCAATTAGTCAGTCCAGAACCCCCTGTTAAGGGGCAAAAAGGGTTAATAGAGATGTAAAAGAACCAACTTTTAACTCTAAAAATATCAGTTTTAAAGCAGTTCAGGCCACACATTTTGCACTCCTTGGTTTGGTCATGAACAGAACAAAACCTTTAATGGATTGCTCATATTACTGAACTATACATCACTTGGCACAACTGGCAGGGTCTCCTTTGGACTAGAACGAGTATTGTTGGCTCAAAAGTCATGTGCATTGCTGGAGTGTAAGAATAAAGGAAAGCAGAATTTGCACTGTGTCCATCTTCTGTCTTGAGTTTCTGTCACTGCTATTGGTCACTTACATACCTACCAAATTCATCCAAACAAAAGGGAAAACAATTTGCAAGACATTTCTTCCTGGCATACAGCAGACAGTACTTCCACTTTAAAAATCTGAAAACAATGAAAGGACTCCTAAATACTAAGACACAACAAGCCTCCTTTGAAAGAGCTACTTGCAATTCTTCAAGTATTTAGAAAAAAATACAGTATTTATATAACTTCTCCAGAACTATTAACATATTTTAATGTAGTACTAATTAAAAACAAATACAGAGAAACAAATGGGTGAGCTAAGCAGGAGCAACTGACGTTTAAATTTTGCTGCAATTTCATTATTGCTGTGGAATAGACAGTGGTTAAATCCTGTGAACAGTAGCCTCTCTCTTATGCATGTCAAAGTTATCTTATTTGAAAAAATGTCCTCCAGCTAGTCAGAACACATTTGATATAATTTTTAGAGATCCTGCTAAATGTCAGCGATCCAAAGTTGACTGAACCATGGTGCAACAGGGCACAAGTGGCAGAAGAGCAGTGGAGTAGAGGCATGAATGGCAGAAAAACGGTAAACACAAGTCAGACTCATACTCACTACTTCTTATTCCGAGGCTTTAACTCTTCTGCTGCATTTCGCAGAAAAATGTAGTTTTTCTTTTGTGGGTTATAAAATTCATGACCCTAAAAAAAAGAAAAACCATCTCTGTTTACTTTCTTCAAAGAGAAAATACTAACATTATAATTTAAGGGACATTTGTCTACAAATACAAAAAAAATGCAAAAAAAAATTCATTAAAGAAATCAAAAAAGCACCTCTAAGCTTTGATTCATAGATGCAACGTAAGAGCTCTGTGCTTTTTGTTTGTGTCAATCTAGGCAGAGAAGAAACCAAAACCTTAATGCATACTTAGTTTCTTTGTGTTTTTTTTCCTATCTTTTATATGAAACAAGGTCACATTTATTTACAAAATGAAGCCAAAGTTCTGCAGGCAACTGCAATGCAAATACAATATTCTGCATATTGACATTATTTACATACACATTACAAACTCAATACACAAATATTCAAAAGCAGGGAGAGTAAACAGTAATAAAGCTGTTAAAGTGCAATGCACAACTTGAAACTTACCAAATCTACTTCATAGAAACGGTTCCAGAAAATAAACTTAGTACCTACTGGTTAACAGATCTGAAAGGTACTTTGGTATATAGCTGCCACTGCAGTCTATCCAAGCATTTAGAACAGAATTCATCTGCCCCAGCACCTAACAAAGTTATCTTACTTTGTGCAGCATTCACAAGACTAAATACAAAGAAGTAAATTTAAATTTTACTCTCTTCGTGGCATGCAATAGAGTTTATTTGTGTGATTTCTGCACTCATTTCAGTCAAAAATGCTGTAACTATCATAACTAGTGCTGTTAAATTTGAGGATAACTATTCCATTATTAACTATTCGCCATTCCATTAAAACTCAGTTACATTTCACCCTTGCAGTCCCCTTCTTAAACAATTAAGAATTGATTCTCCACATGTTGTGGTTTGTTGATTCTCTTGCACCTTGATGATTTGTTTTTGACTCAAGTTTGGAAGATAAATAGGTAAGTGCCACCAGCAAGGTGCACTGACTGGTTCTGGAAATTTAGTATATGAAATTCAAACACTGGCTTAACTGTTTACAACCACAGCTACGGCTTTTTTTTTTTTTTTTTCTCCTTTTTTTAAGTTAAAAAGAATCTGCATGAGCAGCAGAGACATGCATTTCAAGGATTTGTGAGAACCTGTTAGCATGCCATATTGCCTGGTGGCTTTCCCCACAGCAGAATGCATGAGCAACAAGAATGACTTCTGAATCATGTAATTTACATTTTGTTCACCCACATTTGCAAAATAGCCTTGTTTAGCATTCTTACACAACTGCTAAAAAACAAAGAATGCGCTGCTTTGGTGTTACATTTCATCAGATTTCTGCCTACAACGACCACTGTACATTTTCTTGCAAGCCTATGAAGCTAGAAAGACTCTACCACTATTCATAAAGAACAGCAAAAGCCTCGTGTGAAAAGAATGGTCTTCTTAGTTGTTAACTGCCAATGTGAACATGGGTCTACACCTCTCTTACCTTTGACCAATCGTAACTGGAAGCATATGCAAATATATTCCCATTATGGTTGAAACAACAAGCAGATATTGGCTGGTCAAGTTGTTCTGATGTTTTTAGCTTTGTTCGTGCATCTTTATCCCAGAAGCTGAATCTACCATCAGATCCTACTGTTGCAAGAGTACCATGGACAGGATGAAATGCTATCCCGTTTACCTGCAGAATCATACAAAATACCATGTAAAGCACCACACATGTACACAGATGATCAGAACACTCACAACATGTGCTGAATCCTAAAAGCAAATACAACTACAGATAGCTCTTATCTTTTTAAAGCGTTTCAACAAGATATGACTCAGAATCAGATATTTCTCAAAACAAAACACTGAAGCAACAAGGAAAGAATCCTTATTGTAGTACCTAAAACTTCAATGGATATAACAGAATGTACTAAGGATTGGTTCAAGAATCAGCAAAATTAACAAGCATACTCTCCACCAAGATGATGTAATGAGTAGCTGATTTGGCTTTTGTTTTAAAGGAATTGCAAAAGTTTCTCTTTCCTCTTCAAGTATGGCCATGACTGCACTTTCAGCATTAAGTCTAAGATAACTTTATACAAAATACAAGTTGATGGAGAACAAATAATTCACAGCAGGTTTTACATTAAAAACATATGTTACCCTATCGACATATTCTATGCGGTACTTACCGCATAGATATCCTGAGGTGCTGATGTGTTTGTTCCATTGGAGCGATGACATTTGAAAGTGAAATTATCTTTTGCACTGAAAAGAAAAAAAAGGGAAGTCTTTTTATATTCTTCACTGTAAACTGAGCAATAAATAGAGGATGATTTAATAAGCAATACTCACGGATTTGGGGGGTTGATATAATGAATAGCTACTCTTCCTTCAATACTTCCAAGGGCAAATCCAGTAGGTTTGTTCACTTTGTCTTTAAAAATAGCAACACAGCGATGCTAAATTTGAGAAAGAAAGTATTTCAGAAGCTTGAGGGACAAATTTTTCTGAATGCTGTTTTGCACAGGGATGCAAAACACTACGTACGACAATGAAAAGTAAAGCACAAACAGAACATGTCAAGAGGAGTGAGTCAAATTCTACTCAGAATTTGGGCCATGTTATTTACATTTCTGAATCCTTATGGAGATCAGCTATAGAAATTTCCTCATGAGAAAAAATAAAATCTATATACTTAACTCAAGTGAAAAAAAGACCTAAAACATTATGAATACTAGATGAACCAAACTTAAACCCACAAACATCTATTTCTATGTTTCATTTGAATGCCAGATATTAATGAAATATAATCAATCCCACCTTTATGGAATATGACTGTCATTGTACTTGTAGGCTATAACTATTTGCAAAATTTCAAACAACCAGTAAGAAACAAAATCATGAGTTATAATACAGACTCAATAGCAGGTTGTCTTCCAAACCCTCTTTCTAACTCTTGCAAAGGCCCTACACAGAACGGGTCTGCAGGACATGACAAGACTCAGTTTTAATGCTGTGCACATGAGTATATCAATTTATTTATAGCTGAAATAATTTTGCGATTCTTAGGCAAAGTGTAAATTTGTATTAAATAAATTGTATTTGTATTAAATAAATTTGTATTTCTCTAATGAATGTTTCCAAAATTATTTGTACTTCGTATACAATAGATTTAGATAAAGATCAATGAAGGAGGAAGGAAAAAGGTCATCTAAAAACACTTTTGTTGAACTCAGGGGTACTGCATGAAACTCGTTTCAATCCATGCAATCCCACCATGGGAAGCAAACAGACTCAAACGTGTAGGCAGTGGTATTTTATTTTAATATACCACCATAATAGAAGTCAAAGTAGGCCATGTGCCCTACTAAGATAAAGGATGCCATCTTTGAAACAGCTTTTTAGCAAAACCAGCAAGTCCAGAATTTCAATCTGCATAAATACACTTGTAATAAATATAATCTTTTACCTGGTGTTTAAGAGGCGATTCTATTCTTCTAAATTCAGATGGTTGGTTCTCTAACTGATAAACTATCAAACCCCTCTCAGCAGTGGCCACAGCAGCCATAGGATGAACCTAGGTAGGGTTATAAAACAGGTTGGAAGAGAGGCAGTTGTGTTCACAGCATGACAGAAAACTCATGACGAAGTATGACAGAGTTTATTATTTTGCAGAAATCCCTGAAGAATTTAAAGGAATCAGACTATTTTCGGGGCAGGTGGGAGGGAAAGTGTTCACCTGTAGGCTTATTTTATAACAAATCAAATCAGTTCTTCCCTACCACTGAGAACCATATCAAAAATCTTCTAATTATTAGATGACTTTTCCAATACAAATTGCAATAGTGGTACACAACCTCATCCACAAATATGGGTAGGTCAGTTCTAGTGTTGACTTGTCTTCATGATGTTAAAAAGATTCCAAGCCTACTTTGCACGATGCAAGTACCTGTTTTCCAGGGATTTGATCAAGAACATCAACATATGTTTTATGATTAAGATTACAAAGAGATCAAATGCTAGGTCTGCATTTAGCGCTAACCTATAGAAGCCTCAAAGACTGACAGACAACCTACTGACACCAGTTTACTCTATTTCATGGCTTACCACATCTGCACAGTAACATCTTTCAGGGAGCTGCAGTGTCATCATGGGTGTTGGTGAACGGGTATCCCAGAACTGACGGAAATAAAAACAAACAAATTTAGGCTTGGAGTTGAGGATACACCATGCAAACTACTTTAGAAAAGAGTAAGTATTCCCAAGTTGTTTCATTCCTGCCTATAGTCAGAGAGCTTACTTCACTCTTTGTGAAGAAAGCTTCAGTGTGTTTAACAAATATCTTCACATTAGACTAATATTTTCATAAAAAGATTATTAGCATGCTTTGTGTCCATTCGTTCATGTAAAAATCACACCTTCAAAGTTTTATCCCAGCTTCCTGTCATCACACAGCTATAATTTGGTGCTTTAATCCAGTGGATAGTCTTCACAGGAGCGTCATGCTGAGGAAGAAAAAAGACACGATACACATACTAAGATAACAGCCTGCATTTCTTGTTTATGTTTCTCATATTTTTGCATGTATTTACACTTTTTAAACCATTCAAGAAAAACAACTATTTTAGTCACAGCACTTCGGATAAAGGTTGCAGGTCGGGACCTTACTGTGTTCTTTAGCATTGCAAAATCATCCACAGAGGAAAAAAATGACTCCTGAAGCAAAGAACTACAAATAAGTCACCCTATACAGGAAGTTAATCAAAGCAGAAATACAAACTATGAAAAGAAGAGTCTTCTATTTATTTATGAAGTACATTACCCACGATGCTAAAGAAAAAAAACTTTTGTTTTTTTCTCTTCTGACAATGAATACAGAAGAGAGGCCTACGTTAATTAAACCAAGATTTTTAAATCAAGGATAAGATATCAGCAAAAAGCTGGTATTTGTGAAAGTAAATTCAACAGTGTTTTGTTATTTTCTTTATCTTATAATTTTTAAGTGGAAAAAGGAAGGCTAAACCAATCTATAATGAAATCAGGAGATAAGCGATAGCAGTTACTAGGCACCTAAAACAATGCAAGATATCTGAAAAAAACATGTAGGCTCAGACTGTGTAATTAGCATGCAGCAGAGTGACTTAGCAACATCACAGCGGTGATGGAAAGAGATCTCAGGTAAAGTAGAAGGAACAGCTGCACAGGCTACTCAAATCACTTTGATTGCTTATCTCCCTATCTATATCCACTTCAATATCTCAACAAAATAAAAGGCATTCTGCAATCTTTCTCATATAGCAGTATCTACTTTGTAAGCACTAGACATTATCTTAATTAACTAACAAAGGTAGCTTTTAATAAAAACAGAGAAGAGAAAAAAATTATACCAATTAGCTTGGGACTTACTTGTGCAATCTGAATAGCTTGATTACTATTGAGATCCCACATTTTGGCAGTTTTATCACAGGAAGCAGTAAATACTTTACTTCCATCCTGAAAAACAAGAAACAGCCCAAGAGATTAAATATATCTGCATCACGCAATACCTACCAGAAAATTTTCAGGTCTTATTCTAATACAATAACATTAACGTGACATACACAGGGATTGCAAGACGAAAGAAACATAATGGAAATTTCTTTACAATACTTCAGAACAGTTCAAAACAAACTTCAGAACAGGTATTTCTTCATGCTTACCCATTACTGTTTCCTTATACCTATAGAGCAGTAACAAAGATAAGGTAAAATGCAAAAATAATGCAAAAATATTCAGTATGTAGTTAGACAGCTTTTTGGGAAGAGATGGTTGCTTTTGTTACTGCTTTTTTTTTTTTCTCCTTGTACTTTGAAACATTATGTAAACAGTCCTGACAAAACCTTTAACCATTTTGCTGGTCAAGTCATGACTAGCCAATTTCAGACTGTGTACTTTTGCTGTGAATATACTTCTGCAGAATTCCATGGGCATGGTAAAATCTTATAAGAAACACATTCTATATTGTGAAAAATACACACTCAATGAAAATTCAGCTTAAAATACAGTTTCAGATTTAAGGTTCTTCATTCAAGGCCTTTTCTAAATTTTGTTTTAAACCAAACAAGAAAACTGTGCTAGCTATCACCTAGCTTTAAATAAGTCCTTTTACACTTTTACCCATCTCATCTGCCCACATCAATCTATTCTATTACAACATGCTTAGCACACATTTACAGTCATATAGGTCTATACAGTAACCAGAGGATTTATCACACGTGGCACTTGCGTCTCTGGAAACCACATGCCAACTTATTTAGGTTTATAGTTAACACTAATTGTTTATTTTTAAATAGGGACATACATCGCTCCAGCAGCCATCTAGTACAGGCCCTGTGTGCATCTGCTGAGCCTTTGGAATTGTCTGTCCATTATCCTGAACCTCCCAGCAGCGAACCTGGAACAGAAGACACAGATATAGATGTAACATATTAGTATTATCAACTTCTCATTTTAAAGATTCCAGCCTTAGTTTATTATATGATTACAAACACTAAACTCTTCTTTGAACCAACTGAAACCTTGTTCTATCAACCTGTATGTTCCCTTCACCTAAACAACCATCCACACTCAGCCCCACAATTCCACCTCCGAAGCACCTTATGCGTGCCTCACGTAACACCTCGCAGTGCTCTCCTGGGGAACCCTTAACTGTCAGCTGCAAGCTGACGATTGCAGGGCACCAGCCAACAGACCAAACAGAACAGTTAAAAGCTGCACTCAATTTTTGTTTTCCCCTCCCTGACTGTGTCAGTTGGGATCAAACACTTGGATCCAAAAAGAAATTTTGAGGAGCTTAATTTTTTTTTGAGACTATCCTGTCAAACCAGCTAAGATTTACCACTGCATGCATCGTTCTTCCACTGGGTAAATTATAACTATGTCAGTCTAATTCTATAAGAAAATGAAGCTGAAAAAGAAAAGTTAGAAAAAAGCAAACAACAAAGTAATAAAAACCTAACAGGAGTAACATTAATTACATATTCTGAGCAGAACTTTAAAACCATAGGCAGAGGAACGACTTATACAAGTATCACAACGCAGTCTCTCAGATAAAGCTGCTGTGTCAAAATTTCTAGTGCCTACGCATTCAGAAACAAATCTGCAACTACAGAGAAAGATCTTCAGTTGCCCTAGCCTAAGTCTTTAGGACATTCTGCACTTTAGGCACTAATGCTTTTACTTTATTCATCTGTAGGCCTCACTGCGAGTACTTACATCGTTTGCCCACGATCCTGCTATTAGGAAGTTACCCGGCAGTGTCGGTGGACTAAACGCTAAACAAGATATGCTGTCATCAGGTGGAGATGTTACTTCAATATCCTGTAAAGAGCAGGCGACAAAATAAAATTAGCCATACTTGAAAACTGTGTCACTGAGCTCCTGTGACTCCTCCGGGATGAGTTAGGTCGCAGTGCTGCGACACACCACGACGCAGCGGTGCTCCCGCAGGGGTTAACACGCGTACCTTCATCGGGTTATGGTTATCCGCAGTGGTACTGCCAAACATGCTGGTACCTCCAGTACCGAACCCTGAGGTTGATCCGAAAAGACTCATCCTTGCTCTGCAAACGAGAAAACGTCCCTCTGAGATCCACAAGGCCCACGGGCACCCCTCGCACTGCGTCCCACCACAGCCAGCACGCGCACAACACCCTTCACCCCAGCCAGGAGGAGGCAGCCAAATATACAAAAACACGGGAAATTCCAAAGCAGAAAAAAAAAAGGCATTTCTGGCTGCAGCCGAGTCCCCGCCACCCCCCCGGCAGGCCCCGGCCGCAGCCCCCCTCCAGCCGCGCCCCGCCGAGCGCCCAGCCCGCAGCCCCCAGCCCGCAGCCCCCCTGCGGGGCCCGGCCTACGCCGCGGCCGGGGGGGCACGCAGGAGGCCCCGCGGGCGGGGCAGCGCCATGTCGCGGCTGTCCCGGCGCCCCGCGGCCGTCCGGGGGCCCCGTTAGAACCGGCCCCAGGCCGTTGCGGGGCTCGGGGCGCAGCCCGCGCTCACCGAGGGGCAGCTCCCCGTGCAGGCCGCGCCGAGCCGCGCAGGCGCAGCGGACAGCGGGGAGGTGGCGGCGCCTGCGCCCAGAGCGGGCCGGGCCCGGGGGCGGGCAGCGGGGCCCCGCCAAGGGGGCTCGGGGCCGAGGGGTGTGGGGGCTCGGTTAGCGCACCTGCGGGGGGCCGCGGGTCCTGGCCGAGGGGCTTTTGGGTGGGCTCTGACCCCGCGCTGGGCGGTGCTTGGTTTGTGAGTTTTTTTGTTTGTTTGTTTATTTTCCTCCCGAGGAGGAGGGATTTAAGGAAGGCAGGCGGGTGAAAGCGGTTCCAGCTCCGCTTAAATACTGCAGGGACGCTAAATGCAGCTAGTGGTACGAGGTGGGGAAACCCGACGCGTTTAAATTCAAGTGGAGTTAGGCGGCGGTAGAAGCTTCTGCGAGGGTTGTGGAAACTCACTGTCATGAAAACAGTCTCATGTAAGGCCAGGTGTAGAATCACAGAATCGTTAAGGTTGGAAAAGACCTCCAAGTTCATCTGGTCCAACCATCCCCCTACCACCAATGTCACCCACTGAACCATGTCCCTAAGTGCCACGTCCAACATTTCCCTGAACACCCCCAGGGACGGTGACCCCACCACCTCCCTGAGCAACCCCTTCCAACGCCTGACTGCTCTTTCTGAGAAGAAATGTCTCCTCATTTCTAACCTGAACCTCCCCTGGCACAACTTGAGGCCATTCCTTCTAGTCCTATCGCTAGTTACCTGTGAGAAGAGGCCAACCCCCAGCTCCCCACAGCTTCTTTTAAAGTTCTCCCCTGAGCCTCCTCTTTTCCAGACTAAACCCCAGTTCCCTCAGCGGCTCCTCACAGGACTTGTGCTCCAGGCCCTCCACCAGCCTCGTAGCCCTTCTCTAGACATGCTTCAGGGCCTCGATGTCCTTCTTGCACTGAGGGGCCCAAAAACAGCACTCGAGGTGCAGCCTCACCCAGACTACTTGTCTGCTAATCTCGCCCTCTTACAGCAACGACTGACACGTTCTTGTTGCTCCTGCTGGTGTATTACTTGTGGATCGAGATTATTTGTGCACCCAGACACTGGATGTTGCTAGTAGGCAGTAACACTGCTACAGTGCAGAAAATAAAAAGGAATTCGAGTTCCTTTTGAATTGGATACTGGTGGAGCAGTAGTAAAATATAAAGTCTACTGAAAATATTATTCGGTGACGATGTGGATCAGTTTTAGAAATATTTTCTATGTACTCAATTTGGTTTCTTCATGTAAAATATATTATACGCTTTAATCACTGCAGTTTCCGGCTTCTTTTTACTGTTTTAGGGTCAACTTAAAAAAAAAAAAGACAAACATGATTTTGTTATGATGTGCATCATTAACAGGATTGTTTATTAAATTCTTAATCAGTAACATCTGCTTGCTTACTTGTTCATTGAAAACAAATAGCAGTTTGGTTGCTGGAACATTTATAGCTGCTTGAGATATGCTGTAATGAAGAACTATCTCTGACTTTTAGGTCTGAGTTTACAGTGAACACAAAATACCACAGCGCTGTACTTAAAATTATTTCCAGAAGGAGACATTTACAAAAAATTGTTAACAAAGCCTTTTACTCTTCAAAAATTAAAAGGACTGTACAGCATCAATTTCTGCTTTAACAGAAGGCAAAATAATTCCTCGATACAATTTTAACAGGCAGGTATAATTTAATATTCTCTAGCTAGGAAGAACATACTTCAGTATCCTGTTATGTATGTACCACTGCATTTGAAATCATTAGTGCAGAAGGCACAGAGTGGAACAAACAATATTCTGTAAAAGAGTTGTAATTTCTTTTATAGTTTGAAAGAGAAAGAATAGGTAAGCATAATCTAGCATAATCTATCTGTAGTGATAAACTGAACAAGAAGTGGTCAAGAAAGTATTATCATGAAAAACAGTTAATTGGCAAACAAGCATTCATAACCATCCACCAAATTGCAATTTGTTTGGTAAATAGACTCTGGAAAGGTAATCTGATGAAAGAGACGTTAAAGCTTGAATTTCAGCCTTCATTTTAGATGCTGCCATAATTTCCAGCTAAAAAAAGAACAAAATTTGTGATGCTGTAACCACCTCATCTTATTATTTAAATAAGAATTACACTTGTTGGATGTGCATATAGAGCTGTAAAGTTAGTATTACTGTAAATGGTGCTGCAAAATCCCTGTCACTGAGCTGAGATTATTTATGTTCATGTGTGTACCTCACAGTAACACAAATAACTTATAAGGTGAGTATAAACAGCAGGAGAAGGTACACAATACCTTTTCTTCCTTTCTAACCATTTCACACAATAGATGATTTAAAAGTTACAGGCAAGATCAGAGGACAAGTACAGAATAAGAAACTGTTTTGTGTTCCCCTATTTCTAAGTATGTAATATATTCTACAATATTTAGGAAAACAGTAAAATCCCATGTACAGCTTATGATCATCAGATGACTAATAGCAGGAAGGCTAAAAAAGCTGCCAGTCCTGGCCTGTGAACCATTGAGCCCCAGTGATTCAGAGAGACAGTGAACATGAACTTATCAATCTTGCTGCCTTTTCGTGCTGCAAAACTTTTCTGCTATACTAAGAGTTTATAAAAATAAAGAGAAACAGGATTGCAGATGACAGGATTTGTTTTGTGGGGAGTAAGAAACAAGAAACATTAGGTTTATACATGCCTCTTTCTTCCACATTGGCTGACAAGCAATGTAAGGTCTCTTTTGTATACTTGCTAACTTATTTTGATCTTGCTTTGTAAGTGGAATCAGGACATCTTTGCATATATTTAATCTGAAAAGTAAATAAAGTTGTTAAATTTTCTTATGTATTTCAGAAATACTGATTCCAACTTACTTCTTTATAATAAGCCAAAAATAATGTATGAAAACAATAATGGATGTCAGTTGTTTGTTTGTGCATTAAGTCAGATTGTATTTACTATCTATGAAATAGAAGAAGAATACTTCTGTTTCTTTTGGATAATAACTAACCTCTTCAGATCAGATGGAAGGAGACCAAGCCACTTTACAGATGGAACAGTGAGATGATGGGCCTCAAAAGACATTGACTGAAATAAGAAGAATCAACTACAACATTCAGTGACTTTTAGTTTAAATCATTTGAAATATATGCCTTCCTAGATAACAGATTTTATTACAGAGGTGGTTAGTGTTGTATTATTATTATTATTATTATTATTATTATTATTATTATCAGAATGCTACATGAGAAAATGGTGCAACTAGAGTTTACCATATCCCTTTACTGAAAACAGATTCTCCTTTAAGGCTTGCATTCTTCAGCCACAAGAGATTCTAGTCTGAATAGGTTTTGATTTTTGTTTGTTTGTTTTTCACAGTCAGTATGAGTCTCACAAACAAAACTGAAGCCAGGAGAAGCAATGACAATTACAACTGGAAATTTCTGATATTTTCTGCTGGAAAGTATTACATTATATAAAAATAGCCCAAACATAAGGGCACCTGACCTGGTATCATGGCTACAGTAAATATCTAGGGGAAAAGTGTAAAAACAAATACACAATAAATGATACTTCTCAGAATGCTCTTCCTGCTCCCAGCAGTTTGTGACTCCAACTTTCTGGGCCAGAATTGGTGGTATAGTATTTAGTAGTGTTTGATTTTGTCTGATTGCTTTTAGAGTCCATGAAAACTTCTGAAACCTATAGCACACTACAGCAAAGTGGATCTGATGATTTTAGAGGTCTTCTCCAACCTAAATGATTCTGTGATTTAAATTACATGTTGTGCAAAGGAAAACTTCCACTGTTGGTAATGGCATTGGCATATTTGAGTTTCAGTTTGATACATGTGTTACTCTGTAATTGAACAAAATAAACTTTTAAAGGAACCTGAGGATTTAGTTTAATCCTGGAAGATGGCGTTCTATTAGTTTACATGCATTTCTAAGGCTAAAAGCCTGACAGGTCACCTGAAAACTTGGGAATTCTGGCTCCATGTATGTCCATGAGACATATGATATGACGTATATTTGACCTTGGTCATCATTGCCTGACAATTTTCTGAAGGGTTTTATGTGTTTTGTTTTGTGTGTGAGTTTTTATGTTTGTTTGTTTGTTTTTAACTTTGGATGTTTTCTCCATTGGTCTCCCAAACAGTTCACCCATCTGCTCCTGCTCTCTGCCCTCCCCTTAGTCTGCCTGCCTTTCATGTTGTCTTCTGTACCTCATCTTTTAGCAATGTATTACAATATGCGTTCTTATTCCCTTTGCTTCTTCCTCCATAATGTTCCACACTAAAACATGTATCCGTAACTTCTCACCCCAAAATAAAATCTTTACCAAGATAACAAGATTTTATGGAGAATCAAGCAGTTCACCCATCTCACGAGTTACGTTCTTTTCCTCCCTAGCCTTCATTTGTCTTCCAAAGCAGAAACAAAAGAAAATGAAGAACAATTTTCTATTTGGACTTCCTGAAAACTACCTGTACAGCAGGAAAAAACTGTGAAACGTAGTTAAATGAAACACCTGACATTATTATCCAGTTTCTTTTTGTTTCAGGAAGAAGCTGTTTTTGCAGTTACACAAGGCCTAAAAACTGTGTCTGTGCTGAAACAAAATGCTAAAGGTAGTAACTATTCTGACTCATCATACATTCAAGCTTCAAGGCAGGACTAAAAACTAATATATTTTGAAATGGAAAAATTGTACTCACCACAGATCCATATTTGTAGATGCACATTATTTCTACACCTAGGTTGGAGAATATGAAATATCAAATGTCTGTTTATCGCCATGCTTAAGAAGACTGCATTAAGAATACACTAAGAATACACTTTTATGGCATAACAGTTATGACATTATGATTAGTGAGGTTCTTTGTAGTTTACAATTATTTTTAGTGTATGTCAAAATAATCGGAATTTGATGTATCATCTATTCATTCATCTTTTTATAGTAAAATGTTTCACACTGTCCATGCATAGTCATTTCAGAAGCAAGGATAATCAGCTCTTATACACATTGTCCAACATCGGCCAGGAAAATTGTCTTCTTTTTTTTTTTTCATTAATCCTGTGTAATCCATATCTCTTAACACTATTGCTTTATAGCAAAATTATAGCAATTACTTCCTTAAAGTTCCTGATAAAAATCTCATGCACTTCAGCTTGGTCAAAATTTCAGTTACGAAATGTTAGAGAGCTTGAAAAAAAATAACAAAACCAACAACCCACCCAGCTGTGTATTCAGGCTTTGTTAAAACACTGCGTGTACTTTACTTATTTCATACTTAAAACATATTTTCCATTTAAGCAATTTCATTAATTGTCAGCAGCACAGACTTTGATATGCCTAAAGTCTTTAGTGTTTTATTGTTGTAAAGAACTGAACTTGCTTCAGTACAGAATGGTCTAGTGCTTATTTTCCTTTCATAAGCCCATTTTACACATTTTTTGTGAAATAAAACTATGCCTATCAGATTTATTTTCTGATTTGATAACTTATTTTTCTTTTTAAACAGAGCTACTCTGCTCAAATTTTCTGCAATAAAAACAAAAGAAAAAAAAATTACATTTACTAACATTTACCAGATATTTACCAACATTTACCAGATATTTGAATAGTGCAAATATGCATTAATTAATGCAGTTTTTTGATGCATGCTGAAGAGTACCACCAATTCTTGTTTTTAGCTTAAAATTCAGTTATTTATCTTGAACTACAGACACCAGAGACTGTGGTTTAAAGCATACCAGCTACGACTCTGTAAGTTTTTTCACCATCGCTGTTTTCTCCTTAAGTATTTCTTCACAACAAAGGGCTCAGTCAATATCCTAAACATCTCTAATTTTTAATTGGTTGAACCAAGAAATAATTTACATAAAGTTGCATTTCAAAGAGTATTTACAAAACCAAGTATATGCTATCAAGCTGTTCTGCGGTTGAATCATCAGAACAAGGTTTTGAAGCTTCTTTTACACAGCAACAACAACATATAACCTTCAGGAAGTCTGACCCTTCTTAATTTCCCCCCAGCATGGCCACAGAAAAATAAAAGCAAACAGTATTCCACGATATGTTCAGTCTGGTCATGTTGCCTCTCAGACAGCGGGAATGAAAGTGTGCAAAATAATCCAGATTTCATTCCACATTCCCACTTCTTACGGGGGAAAAAAAAATCTGCCACTGTGATAATTCTGATATGGCATGGAGAAAATTATAAACCATTTACTTTTCAGTAACAAAGGAAGTTCCAGATTAGTCTATATGTAGGATTTGCATTTTGGCTTTTGGGCAGATGATTCATACTGATAGCCTGTGGGCTATTTTTTGATACAGGTAAATTTTTGATTACAGATAAATTCTGCAAATTTTGTTAAGACTGACCATTGAGTATTCAGTTCGTGACTGTTCATGTTCTCAGTAGAAAACAAAAAAACAAACAACCCCACCCAAAACTATGAGATGTGAAATACTTCCAGTATGTACAATGCGGCAATATCCAGGTAACTATTTTGAGATGAGTCCTCATACCTTTAGCTTTATACTCTCATTTGCAAGCACAGCCTTCATTTTAGGATTAATTTTGTTCCTGCTGGCATCCCACTAGTAGTTTCTAGATTTCACTGCATAAACTATTGACATCATGAGTGCTGAATTATTAATATAAGAGTATATAAACTACTTTAAAAATCAATAAAATACTCACTTTGCTCAAAAATACAATTTTCTTAATATCTGTCTACCCTATGAATAATAACATTTCCAAAAATTCTGTTTTATACCAAACCGAGCAAAGTTTACAGAAGTTCCTGGTATTTCTTTTGGTTTTACAAAAGGAGCAGTTTAGCCAACTGCTAGAACTCCTATTAGAGCTACATTTTCAAAGGTATTTAGCTAGGACCTCCTGAGACTTTAAATAGCAGTCAGGTGCATAACTCTTATTAAAATCAGTGGAATTGTGCAATGGGTCATAAAATTCCATTATACTAATTCTCATTTTTAGGCCCACAGGTACTGTGAAAATCTAGCTCTAATATGACCTACAAATTGTATAAAAAATATTTTTCTTTTTTAGGTACAAGGTAAGATTTTATTAAGACCTCAGAGCACAGCAAATCATCACAGATAGTAAGAGTACATTGAGTGGGGATCAGGCCAGTACTGATGTCTCCGTTAAACTTCTGCACTCCTAGACATATTCTGCATAAATCAGAAACTTTCTGATTGTATTGGATTGTCCACTCTATGCCATAAGTACCTTCCCATAAAAGTGAGAAATTAGATTCTAAACAAATTTTGCTTTCTTTTTATGTTATTGAACCTCTACAGATTTACCATGTGGATCGGCATCCATAAGGGTGAAAACAGGAATTCGAAATGTATCCCACAGCTTTCTGACCAAAAGTCGTGTATTCAAATCTGGTATGCCTCTTCCCTAAGGAAATAAAATAAAGCAGACAGTTTTAAATTAATTAAAACAACGTCTGGCTACATATGTGTTTACATTTGCCATTTAAAACAAGCAAACAAAATGCTTGCAGGAATATTTTTCCAGCAGTTATCTCACAGGGAAAATGGTATACTCTTATTTTGTCTCTGTGGGAAGGGAAGAAGGAACAGGGGTTTGGGAGCAGCACTGCAGATGTCCTGGATTATAGGCCCTGTAGAAGTATCATACATTCCTCTGTGTAAGGCCCAGGAGCTGGCACACAGATGTACTCCAGTATCTGTATAAGCTGGCATAAAAAGAAAAAGGCCACTTGTTTCTTCTCAAAAATACTTAAGGCACTAAAGAAACAATATAAAACAAGTTCTTGATATGACTGACTATAACTGGTAGCTGATACATACATAGATGTCTGCATAGTATAAAGTCTTCTCGATTCTTATGTCTAACACGATGATATGAAATGTAAGTTGCATACCGTAATCATTATACATGGGGACAATTTAATGCAGAAGTCATCATCCAGGAGTCTCTGAAAAGTTGCATCTTTTTCTACGATTAATATAAATTTGGCATGTGAGTTTAAATCTTTTATGTTAAGGCTACCTGCATGTAAAATGATCCATCGCACCAATTAATTCAAAGTGAATGCTCTAAAATACGTACTCTGGAGCCAAAAGCAGTGTTCGTGACTCAATTTCAGAGCCAAAAAGCAGAGAAAAAATTACCAGAACATTGTTTAACTTGGAAAATTCTTTGTTTTTACTTTATTTTTTCAGTCTACAATGAGAGTTTTAGCTCAAAGGATACTTTTAATTCCTTGAACATTAGATGGCACAGTGACTGCCTAAAACAACAAAAATGAAATTAATCATTTATAATAGAGTAACCGATACATTTTAAAATAACAATATTAGGTAATGAAGGACACAATTACATCCTAAAACAACCATTCATCTTCTTATATACAAGATTGATCTTGATGTTTTCACTGCTTTATAAGCACATTCAACCATTTATATCCTGTTCTATCGTATGGTCGTATAGAAGTCCTCCTGTTATAACAAGATGCTTTTCAAAAGCACGTTTGTGCTACTGTCACAGAAGATAGTTCATCATATGGGCATTACAGAGATAACAATGTCCTGATTTATTTTGTATCTGTTTTAGCCAGAAGAAAAGTCATCTTGATGCGAAAATTGCAAATTTAATACAGGTTTAAAACATCTAGGCATTCTTTTTGGAAGACCATTTAATCTTTTCTTTTATTAACCTATAACCTGTTTTTATAACTATCTTGGAGCAACAGTATTAAGACACAGTAATGTTTACTTTACACCTCATATTAGGATTGGCTCAATCTGGCAAGCATATGGATGTGGAAAAGGAACTGGAGGAAGAACTTGGCAAAAAAGTATGTATATATTGAAGTGTGTGGTCTGCTTTTACTCCTGACTGCTAAATCACCTCCGGTGCCAGTGTGGAACAACTCAACAAATAAAACTATGAAGAGCGGTAGAAGAGTATTAACAACAGGGGTCTTTACGCTTTGCTTTAAGACAAAGTATAATAGGCAGCTAAGGTCACCTTTCCATTTTGAAATCACCAGCTTAGGCTTACAATGAATAGATTTTCCAGGAAGTCATGACAACAGTCGGCAAGTCTGAGTTCTGCTCCTGCTTTCATAATCTGCTCATCTATGGGAAATCTTTTAGGACCAGATTAGTTGATTCTCATCTCCTCAAAACACTTCTGGCTCTTGACTACTTATCAAACTGTGGATATAGACTTCTCTTTAGCTCAGTACTGACTTTGATAACCTCTCCCTAAGTCCACACCATATATACAGACCCATCCTCTTTATATCTGTTCCCTTCTCCTTCACATACCCTAGACAGTGTCCACAGCTCTCACTCATGCTCTTTACCTAGCACACAGCGAGGCAGCCCACCAAACAGTTGAGCGACACTTATCATCTCCATGTTTTTGTTTTGTTTTATTTTGTTTTTTACTCAGATTGTAATGGTTCAATTTGCCACAAGCACAGGTCTGTATAATAAATGTATACAGCAACCTGAGCTACAAGAAGTGCAGTCCACAAAGGTAGATGATGATCTATGTAAGTTCCTTCCAACTGAAACTATTCTATTTATTCTAATTACCGTTATTGTTATATAATACATACTGTTGCACCACAGGTACAATTCACTTTTGTACCATCTTCCTCAGTATAACTTAAATTACCAGCAACAAAACCTTTAGTTGTAGACAGCTGAAAAAAAAAATAATAAGTTGTATACAGTAAATTGTAAGTTATATGCTTTTATTTTACTGCATTACACAGGCAAAACAACAAACTTCTGGGGGAAGAAAAAAAAGAAAAAGGAACAACAGAGTAAGCAGTTATCAACTAGGACCAACCTTTTACAAACCAAGGCAATATTATTATCATCTTGTATATAAAGGTGTATTTACAATAAATTATGTTAGCAACTGCCTTTATGGATACAAATGAATTCTTGTAAGCATGAAATAAAAGTAAATTCAAACCTTACACCTCCAACTCACCTGAAATTTTCACTTAAACCACAAGTTAGCAAATCATTCAAGTATAAACTGTGAAACAGATGTCTTGTAGTCTATGAATTTTCTCTGAAGAAAGGAACCTTTTGAGTGTTCAAAACCTAATAAGTTTTCATTTGCACAAATAACACTTTTTATTTTAACTACTTATTTCCTAACGATCACTTTTTTCTTGATATTTCAGCTTTCAGTATGACCTATATGATTTGGAAATAATGACAGAATCAAAACATTAATAATAATAAGCCACTTACTATATGTAGACTTCTCCGAGGTATCTTAAGCATACAAGAAATGTCATTGATTATATTGTCCACAACACTCTGGCTACCAAACAGTTGTGTATCTGAGTAATATATATCTCTATCAAGACAAAATATTTATTTGTAATTACAATACTGATAAAGCTGTCAGATTATGAGAACAGAGAATAACATTTTACTGAGGGCATGGATAATGAAATCAGTGTAAAGCATTTAACATACAGAAATCTGTTATCCTAAAGGTATACATCCTAGAGGCTGTTTGTTTTTCACAGTGGCATTCTTAAAATAAAACTTTATTTGAAATTATAAAAAGGCACTGTTACCTTTTAGTTGCATAAGTATTGCTCTGCACCATCTTGTAGATCATAGATAATATTTTGAGCATCAGAGCTGAAAAAATACACTTCAAAAATTTTAATTGTATCAATTTTCAGAAATGCACATACTATAATTTTTGTTTATATTGGCCCATATTTGTGTCTCATAACATAAAACACTGAAACATGAATACAATTAGTGCATGCATTGTAATATGCCATGAAAATACAGAGAGATTGTGCTAACAGACTCAATAATTTCTAGCATAATTAGAAAAAAATATGATGGAGTTAAGTTAGGGAATATATGCCTTGTTATCAAGGCCAAGAAATTAATTGACAGATTTAGAAAAATAAATTAGCTTATTGTCCATATTCCAAGATCACTTTACCAGTTAGCTTTTTGAAGAATGGTTATATTTTTATATGACAACCTTGTGTATATGCCTTCAGCTGATATTCAGTCAGGGAGGGTAGAAACTGTAAGATCTTTGTATTGATTTCACTGTCACACCATAATTTAATAGAGAAAAGCTGAAGGGCTGGTCATAATTGCAAGTTTTATTAGTCTTACACTCCTAAAGCACAAGACAAAAAAAAATATTTCTTTTACGAAGTTTCAAACTAAAATACAAGAAGAAAAAAAAAAAAGGTAAGAATTCTGATTTTGAACTTTTGTTTTTTTAACTTACCAAACTTTGGTGCTGATCTAGGGCAGTCACTTCTTATTTGTTTTGTAGTACAATACGGTATCATCTGTAGACCTACAGAATCTTTAAATCTGATACATTGCAAAATACAGTAAAACTGTAAACTTGAAGTGAGAATGTGTAAATTACTCTAAGATAATTCAGATGAAGACCCTTTTCCTAAAACCATATATGCTAGCTCTATTTTCAAACTCAGTACAGACTACTAACAAAAGAATACACAACACAGGAAAAAAATGTGATTCATTATTAGTACACAAGTCAAATTTCACACAGTAACTTTCTGATGTAGAATGTATGAGAAAGTGTAATTATTTAATATTACAATAATATGATCTGATTTATGCCCTTATTATCAAAATAATTAGATTTCATTTTTGGAATTTTTGGAAAGAAAAATGGGGGGCATCCTATTCTCTAAACAGTTCACTCATCTAAATGAGCTCCACCATTTAATTTTTAACCACTTCATACCTGAAGGTACACATTTCACCAAAAGAATCAATTGTTTTCTTAACAACAGCTCATTCTAGTGTCCTATTTTAATGGCTGTCCTCTCTATAATGCATTGTTTTTCATTTTAGGCTTCTGTACATGCTTTTAAAAAGTACCGATGGTAAAATGACCATTATTTTATACAAAGCCACATAACGTTTTTAAATTTTTCTTTGTCAAAGGTTTTGCTCCATGCATCCTTTGGGTGGCAGAACACACCACAGCGCTGTGTAAGGCACAGGAGCAGCAGACAGCGCAGTGTAGCATCTGCCTTTCTGCTTCAAAGCAACTTTCTTGCCTTTGTTCTGCAACATTGAAAACGTGTGTATGCCTTGTTCCCTACGCTGTAACTGCACCGAATGAAACTTTGCCCATTGCTCTGTTAGGGTAAATAAGGAACACTTCGTTTTAGAAACATTATACTCAAGAACCTGATCAGTTTGACTCCCGCAGATAACTCACAAAGAAAACCTTAACCTAACTGTATATCAGATACCCAGCAATTTTTCCTAGTACTGCATTTATCCCAACAGAACGGTTTTCTGTAAAGTCTTTCCACTCCAGGAAAACTGTATTTATCTATTTATTTTAACAGAAATTTGCTCAGCGGAAACCAATTGTACTGCTTTAGGCCTGGCATTCTCACCGATTGACCTCATTCTCAGGTAAATATCTCTCTGGGTATCTACAAATGTTTACAAGGCACATTTCAAACATGAAATAATTCTCTCATTTCTACAAGCTCCTGCCCCGCAGATTCCAGTTGTGCAGATTAGGAATGGAAATGCTGCCTAAATAAGGAAAAATATGCCCCACTAACTATATTTTCTGTCATTCCTATTACATTAGGGGGAGGGGTGTTTTTATTTTTATTTGCTTATTTATTTTTATTTTAATCTTCTCAGAAATCCTGTTGTATTAAACCAGTATGCACATCATTTTTCAATGGAATGAATATGTAAGTTTACATTTCTCCACCATAAATAATGTTTCAACTTTTTAAATTTGATTGATGTGTCTTATTTTTAACATACTGTGATGTTAACTTGTTTTAATACGAACATTTTTCCCCCTACGTGTTCTGATGGCAAATCACATCTCACATTTGTTTTTCTAGCCTGAAATGCCATTTTCTCCAAGACTGCCAAAAATTGCAAAGCTTTGTTAGAGTATTTTAATTTTACAGACATCTGAGTGAAACACTTTTTGTCAAGCTACCAGGGCAGAAATGACTAAATTCACAAGCATTTCAGTTAACTGATTACCTTCAGGCCCTTCAGGTTTTCTGACTGACAGAAATTTATTGTTCTCATTAAATGAGTATTTCACCGAAGTGTAATGCTTGGGAGGTTTGCTGTGCTTTTGCAATCTGAATGTTTGTAATGTGCCCACTTACAAGCACCTCTGCAATCTTATTGATCTAAATAACCTTTAACACACTGATGCCCAAAGCCATTACAAGACAAGAAATAGATTTTTTTCTTCCTCTATCCTTTTGCTTCCATATTATAGAAAGCAATTACTTTCTCAGTTTCAGGTATTTTCAATTGAAATGAGTGCCTTGGAAAAATACTGTTGCACAGGCAACTTCTACAACTCTGTGTTATAAAGGACAGATTGCTTTTCCTCTGATCCTGTGTGGGTAAGCTGGCATGAGATATGAAATTTAGACAACAATTCAGAAACTTGTTTTACTTTATTTGGCTAGTGATGGACTTGGAAAAGTATACGGACACAAAGACAAGGTAAGAGAACAGTATCTTCTCTGAAGAATACAAAGAGGATAAGTTTATCACTATCGTTTGAAAAAATAAGATACCATAAAGAAAAGCAGAGAAAAAGAAAACAGGAAGCACAAAAAGTTGATTGGAAAATGAAATTGCTAGCAATTGTTTCCAGCCTAAAAGAGATTTTTTTTAATCAAATACAACTTATCATTTCTGTTTTCTACTGCACCCAGAAAGTGAATGCATTTAGGTCCTCTTTCCTTTCTGACCCCTTTTAAACAAGTTTTACATTCACCTTTATGTTAGTGGTCTGCTGTTATTTGACTAAACGCACAAAACCTGTCTATGCAGATTGAGTACTAAGCATCACTTTTTATTTGCCCATTATTTTTTTTAAGAAGCCAAACTATTTATTAACTCTAATACTTACAGAACTACGTAAGATTAACTTTTCTAGACATTATACAAACAAATTTATATTCATGGCATTTATAATAATATAAGGCAGGACTTTAAAATATATAAAACTTACTCAATATTCCTCCAATCTGATCTCCTAGTTACTGTGAGAACAGGTGCTTTTTTTTTGGACAAGCTTTCAAGTACATCTTGAATAACATTTTCAATTGCTTCAAGAACTTCAGAACTGAAAGAAAGAAAATTAATGATACAATTCATATGATTAAATATAGTTCCACTTTGCATTTTGATCATCTGCCCTCATCCCTACAGAATCCATTTAATTCAAAACTGCTTTAAGAATATATTTGTTTCAAAAACATAGGGATCAAAAATGCTTGCTTTTGAATTTTCTTTTCCTTAGTTTCCCTAAAATATTGGATTTTCTATTTTAGATGCATAACTGAGAACACAATTAAAACTACATTTCTATTCAATCCTTAAACCATCAAATTTTTCAACAGATGAACTTTTAGACCAACTGGCTGCTTCATGACTAATGATTAATGTTTTACTTTAAATGATGTAATATTGGCTTTGGCTATGATTTGAGCTAAGTTGTTTTTAAATGCTGTAAATTTTTAAAATGTTCAACAGTACAAATACATCCTGTTGTACCATTGCACATTAACCTTTTGATCTGTTGCCATAAACAAACTGTTAAGGGTTTTAATTATACGAAGGCTTCATCTCAACAGATGCACTGTGAAAAGAATAAAATCTGTATCTTTCACCTGAAAAGACAAAGTAACCTTGCAAGCAGATCCCTTACATCAAAACTGCAGGCTGGTCTCAGTGTTATGACAGATGCTTTTTATTTTCATAAGGAATCTGATGCCAACATTTCAGCTGTCCTTAAAATTACAGCTGTACTATATTCCCTTGTAAATGTAAGTAGGAATTAAAAGAGTAGGAAAAAAATATTTTAGTTCAAAGATTTATCAGCAAAGTCCAATTTTGTTTTTAAGCAATATACTAAGAAAAGATGAGTCAATACCAGTGCAGACCACACTGAATGAATTATCCTGCTGTTACAAAATCAGCAAGAATAATTTTTAAACCTAGCTATGAGTCTCCTTAAAAAATAATGAGGTGTCATTAAAGCTCTCTTCTATCAGCTGAATATACTTCTTCCATTTTGTAGCTCAGCTTCCGCTTACTATTTGTTCACCAAAAAAAAAAAAAAAAAGAGAGAGAGAGAGAGAGAATCCAGTTTTAGCAGAACAATTTCTGGAAAATATTAACCTTTTCTTTTAAAACATTATTCATAGTAGTATCTGCATATTAAATGAAACTACTAGTATTACTAACATTTTTGCCCAATAAGATTACATTTTTCAATGAACACAATGAAAGATATTTTTCTGTATTCAGATGAATAATCGCAAACACAGAGAGACAAGACACCCTGACTCTCAGACTCATGGTCTGTTCCTTCATCTTCAAATCCTACATATTACTGCTATATCCAAAATAGACATTCTATTAAGTGGAGAGGAAATGGTCTGCTGGTCAGCAAAACTGACTACAGTACAGGTCAACTTAACAAAAATTAGAGTTAAGGATAACAAAAATATGTAGAGGGAGATGGCTGAAAGGATAGGCTGCTAGGAAACCTAAACCATGCCATTGATTTGATACTCATAAGTATCTTATTTATTCATTCCATTCACTGTAACTGTCTTAAAATTCCATAGACATTTCAAAGTTCACTACAGGATTTGAAAGTTGAGTTTGCTGTTCCCATCAAAGTTTCCTCATTTCTTGGCCAACAGAAGCTGTAAATGTGACAAAGTAGGAAGAGGACAGCAATTTTCTTTGTACCCCTTGCTGATATTTCATCTCCTTTTGCAGAGATTAATTGAATTTTAATAAGCGAACACGCAATACCAGCCAAGTATGCCTACTTAAAATACACTCTGGTTTAGTTAATGGTGAAATCTGAGCTGAGAAGGGCAGGCCCTGTGTATCTCATAGGGTTTCTCTGCTCATTTCTCACAGGTTGCAGCATGAATAGATACTAGTTTCTGTATAGCAGAGGAAACCAACTTCAACATTAAGAGCATAAATGACTGATTTTATAGTACCTGTAGTGAGCAAGCATAATAAAAATACACAAGAGAAACAGTTACAAATAAAAATCTGCAATGTAATAAACCAATACACTCCAAAATCCAGAACTGTAAATGGCTAGAACCATTTCCCATACCCTGCCACAAAGACCAAGAACTGTCCAAGTCATTTTATTATTATTGTCATCCTTTTGCTCTTAAAATACTTCTAAGATGTTCCCTGTCTCTTTTAGCCTCAGGGGCTGACACTGTGCATGGGAGCAGTCTTTTTTTTTTTGTTAGTGACATTCAATGTGTTTGTTTTGTCATTATTTTCGGCATTTCCATCTGTACCTACAGACTTTTTGAGAAGTCTGAGGAAACAGAGATGCTGCTTGCACAGCACGAAAGCTGCTTCTCCCTGGTGTTTTTGTGGTGGGGTGTGTTTTTCACTTTCGCACAAGCACTACCAACTTAACTACCACCACAGAAAGTTAGCACGAGTGCTGCTTCTCACAACTTTTACCTAGGGACATGGCTCCTATGAGCAGACACGCTTGTTTCCCCGAGGCCAGCCTCGTCCCCCGCTGGCGCCGCAGAGGAGCACACACCGTGGTCCTCCATGGCACCTGGCGCAGACCAGCCCAACCTCCCCGGGAGGGATGAAGCCATTTTAGAGAAGGGACCAAGGAGACCGACAGATTAGAAAAGTCTATTCTGGCCACTGGACCTAAAACTCATTCTTTGAGGTCAAATTGAAGGGCCAGCTGGTCAGGAAAAGCAGAGCGTCACAGTAGAAGCTAGTCAAAAACCAACTCTTCCTGGCCAACCGAGGCCTTTTCCCGCCCTTGTTAAGGGCCGGGAGCGGCCGCGCCCGCCTGCGCTGACGAGAGACTATTCCCGCCCTTCCTGGCTGACCAATGGCTTTTCCCGCCCTTCCCGACCGACCAATGTCCTTTCCCGCTCTTTCTGACAGACAGCAGCTGGCCCCGCCCTTCCTAACGGCTGGGGTCCTTTTCCCGCCCTTCCTGACTGACCGCCACAGCCTGAACCCCAAAATGGCGCTGGGGCCGCTGCGTGGGGCAGGTGTCTAAGCACAACATCTGTAGCACCCAAATGTTTGAGGCCGTTGGGATAAATCTGGTCAGACTGGCCAGAAAGTGGCTGAATGGCTCATCGATACTTTTCTTGTCCTTTCTGGAAAAAAAAAGTGTTTTTTTTTTTTTTTTTCTTCCCTCAGTATCAAATGTCTCTTCCTGATTGTTCTCATTAGCTGGAAGAAGTCTGGAAAAGCCGAAAGTCCCAATACCAAGCCGAAAAAATCAGTTCCCTTCCTCTAAATGGAATTCGACTTCTAATGAGGTTAAATATTTAGTATTATTTTTATAATTTGCCTCCAGCATTTAGAAGATTTAGAATAGACTTGGGATATATTTTCATATTTTTTTTTAATACACTGTTATAAACTTGTGTTCAGAACAAACAGCCTGAAATTCTAAGTGTTGTGAATCACTGGCTTCTGAGGAAGTCAAGATTTAAGACAAAAGTTGTTGAATGTCCTAAGACTTTTGGCCGAACAAGGACATTTCTGATTCATGTGGAGTCCTCAGCCAGAGGGCATCATTTTAAAATTGACAATACAAAGCGAGAGATAAACTGTGAATTTGAAAAGAAACCCCACATGTGATTATTATCTTGGTGCACTTCATGCCAGTTTTCTTTCGGTGTTTGCCTACAAAAATTCTACTCTCTTTCTCATCAGAAATTTTTGTAGGCATTGTTTAAAGTTTAAAGAGAAAACACAGTACTTCTTGGGAGACCTGAGGGTCCAAGGCGTGCACCAGTGCGAGGCCAGCTCCCATCCGATGGCCGAAGCCTACAGCCTTACCTTCGCAGTTCTTTTACGCCAAAGACTGTTCTCAACTCCTAACTATGTCATAGCAACTGACTGCCTGAAAGCAGTCATTCTGAGTATTAGCAGTAACTTAGGAGTTAAACATCTTAAAGACTTGTTCTTTCCAGAGGAAATCTTAATAAGCCCGCCACTGATAGCATTGTCTTTTACCCACAGCAGTCAGTAACGCTGGAAGCTGTGCTGTATCTGCCTCACCAACAGCACTTCTAAAGGTGTGATGCTTCGGCCTGTTGTTAGCAAGTTAGATGACATAGTACATAAAATGCTGAAGATGGCATGTTTCTCCTTCTGTTCCATTTCTTCTCTGGTACTGACAAGAGTAAGCAGTCCAACTCCAGCCTGAGTAGGTAATTAAAAAAATTATGCATTGATTTATTTGAGGAAAGCCTCAGGCTATGTAGATACGAATACAAGGTGCTTCAATTAACAGAGGCAAGCAAAAGAAAGGGGAATTAATAAATTGAATTTTTCATTTCTTTCATGTTAGATCTTTGGCCTTTAGGTACCTTGAGATCACTCCGGAAATATTTGTGTAAAAACTCTGTAGCTCTTTCCAACAATTCAACATCAAAATCAGATTTTTGTTTGATATAGGACTGACAACATTATATCCTGCCCCTAGCAACAGTTTGCAAACAAAACTAGATATATCAACTTGAGAGAAACTAATTTAATGCCTTTCCCCTTTTTCAAAGCAGCAAACAGCAACTGGAAAAAAGCAGGACCAAAATTCTCAATGCTTATGCCAGAATTAACAAAGGAGAGAATAAAAAATATACAAATATATACATATACAAGCATATACATAAATATATATACATTTTTATATATGTATTAGTAAACACATAAACTAGTATCAAGAATATGACCAGTGTATGAACAACAATCAGTAAATGAAGTAGCAGGTTCATTTACTAAAGACCTCTTTATTTATTTATTTCTCCTTTAAAAACTCTGCTTTATTTTTTAAAAATGCTTTTCAATTGTAAATACTGACTGCTGTTTTATGTGAATTAGAGGGAGAATGACTAGGAAAACAAATACTAAAACATTATTAAATGTTAAGATGGAAAGAAAAATGTGAAAAAGCAGTACAATGAATGCAGTTTCAACTGCGTTGTCTTGCTCCTACAAAGATGTGCAGTAGAGGGCACCACAGATGGCATACAGAAGATTACTACATGGAAGCTGTTAAATCCTGCACTATAATTTCACATCTTTGATAAAACAGATATTATAAGTAATGAAACACTTTCAGATTTGTTTTAAAAGACAGACTATTACCAATAATCCCCTTAGGATTGCCTCCTGTTATAAATGTATGCTCTTATCAGAATACTTTTGAAAAAACCTGTGTTGTGAAATTGTATGAGATGTCTAATGCCAATTTCTAAGTATGTTCTTTAACTGTTGAAGAGGAGCCTATCTGGATCAAAAGCTGTTGTAATCATTACATAGTACATAATAAAAGAGCTATATAGTACAAAAATGTGCATTTATTTAGTGCCAACTTATTAAATTGCTTGATTCTGACATTTTATATACAAAGCACTGCATCAGCAGAACAAATATTATATAAAATATATAGTATGCTATTTCCTTTTCTTCACAGCATGCCTTATCAAAAGATTTTTCCTCTTTTCATGTGTAGTTCATCTCTTACATTAAGTTTACATGATCGTCATGTAAGTATTTCTCACCAAATGGTCTGTCCTTAATTGTTTTAGTGCACTGGCAGGCATACCAGTGGACCTGATAGGTTTATTTTCAATTAATGTCAAATCCTGTCTTTCACTCATGCTTAAAAAAAGACAAACCTCTCCAAATTGTAGCGATTCAGTGCAAGCAGAAGTATTTGGGCCAGCTAGAAGTGTTAAGGAGATAGATGGAAGCTTAAAAACTACAGTGAGAACAGGAAAAACAAAATCCCCACCAGGCATTTAAGAGCTTCTTGGGAGTATGCCTACTATGTTCCAGCAAGCTTCAGTTTCTTTCCGGCTCCCTTGGCTGTGATCTGGACAATTGCTGGAAGGACAGACATTTTGTGAGCCAGCAGATTTTACTATGAATAAGTTAGGATGAAACAGGAGCCAGACCGATCACCTGCCACTTACATGAAAAGTTACTGATCTTTTTCAAATGAGCAAAGCCCAGAGGGGGAAAAAAAAAAAAGAAAGAAAGAAAGAAATTGAGAGAGATGTATAGTCATTCTCTGCTAACAGCTAACAACTTCAAATGGGATATCTCCTTTTAACTAACATGTTTGGTTAAATAAATTAATAAATAATAAAAATAAGTTAAAGAAAAAAACCTACTTTTACATATTTTCAGTTTGCCTAGCTCTGGAGGGAGAAACACCTGCAAAATATTTATTGCAAAATATTTATTTATATCTCTCTGAAAGAGAGCCAAGTCACAATCATGAGAGGAAGTGGTTTTTTGTTACCATCCCTTTTGTTGTTGTTGTTGTTTTATCTCTCAGACAGAAATAAACACTAACAGGCCTTTCTTAAAAGTAAAAGTAACTTTCATCTAATTTCTGTTACTGTGAATTTCAGATCCAGCATTTTCTAGTGCTCTTAGGGGCAATAATATATTTTGGGTGGCAGGACAAGACAGGTTTTTGAGACAAAGAAACACAAAGTGAAATGAATGAAAAGATGTCTTTTCACAATTCAGTATAAATGCCAGAAGAGTTTCATTGATAATAATTAAGCTGCAAACAGAATTAGTTTTCTGAACATACAAAAATATAAATTTTATGTGCTGAGAAGTTTGAGCTTGCCCCATACTATCACAGCCATTATTTCTCAATCCTAAACTGGTCTCACACTAAAATAGAGCACCCCTGAAGCCTCCTGAATCCTTAGGGATTCTCCCTCTCTCTGTAGTCCAAGTTACTGTATCAACTTCTCATCCTTGCAGCAGTTTTAAAAAAAGGAACTGCACACTGTAGGCATGTACCCTCCCTGGAAAAATAAAATAAAATAATAATAAAAAAATCAGCTGCAGCAGCTTTAAGGCTTGGAAAAGTTACATGAAAATGAGAATAGGATTTTATAATGGGAAGTTGGGCGTTCTGCTTCTTTTATTATTCTTTTGAAGAGCATGTTGTGAAGGAATATAAAGAGAGAAGATATTTTGAAACATCCAAGCCTCTATGGAAGTGACTCAGCTGAAAATAAAACAAAGATTGTCTTGCTGTTGAATAACCTACACGTCTCTCACATACAAATAATAAATATAATTGCAGGCAAAATGTTAAACTCTGCTGTATTCTGTATCAAAATCCCATGACAGCTGAATAATAACAGAATCAGGCAAATAAATGGCACCACCCTTTACATCAACTACCTGTCTATTTCTAAAAGAGAGAAATGCCTAATACTTACCTATTGCCACATTTTCCATTGCTAGGAATGGGAATCAAATGAGAACGTGGTCTGAAGTTTCTACATATCAGCTAAATAAATAAATAAATAGAGTTAAATGGCTCGGGGACTGGGAGTAACTTACAGCCAATTCCTTCCACTCTCTTTGGCAACTCCCAGTAATCAGATGCCACTATTGTCCATACGGTAAGAATCTGACAAAACCCACTTGCCAACAGTGGTAAGTTTTCAGGTAGCTACACACCATATCATGGAAGTGGTAATAGCATCTAATGAAATGATTTGTAAACATCTTTATACTTGTAAAATTCCAAATCTGGTTTAACTGAACATTGAATAAACATGTTATTAGGAAAAATTCTGATTATTAAAAAAATGTGTTAAAGGAAAAATATGTTGAAACAAACAAATGAAAGACATTTGTGTTAAAACGTAACTGGAAAGCAAGAATGTCTTCCATTCCATGTTGATGTGACTGCTTGGACATAGTGGTCAATAGAATACATTCTCAGAAACAGCTGCACCATTTCCTCTGGTTTTGAAAAAGGTAAAACATCTTGTTTATTTTTTATTTTCCTTTTGTTGGCAAAATCCTAGAGAGCATGAAAACTCAGGTGTGATTTTGCTCCTCAAACCCAAAAATGCCAGCTGCTGTACATTAAAAATACTTGAGCCAAAATCTGTTCTTTCATTTATGTGAATGCTCCACCACTGCTGTCCTGGCCCCAGATTTATGCCAACAGGTAAAACTTGGGATGGACTTTAGACCTTCATTATTAACTAATAACGCCTGGGGAAAATGAAGTAAGAGAGTGATGTAGGAGTCTATTTTGACACTGAGTACTGTGGGCCATACAAATATCAAAAAGGGTGGGGCAGCTGATTAACAGACTTCTGCTTCATTTTTGGAAGCCTAGATTAAAATCAGTTTTATGTCACCATTTAAAATGCATTTGGAGATTTTAATTAAGTTATTACTGTTAATTAGTAACACAAAAATGCCAGGGGCACTGTGATGCAATTTTGGATAAATGGCAACCTTTGCTTTGGAGGGTCCTAAGGCTCAGTAAAATTGTACCAAATAAAAAAATAGCATAGATGTCTTGTCTTGGTCTGCTGTTTTCTGTTTGTTTGTTTTTTACTGGAGGAGAGAAGAAAACCCATGATCCAAATGTAAACAGGAATCCAACAAAAACATGCTTTACTGTGATGTTGTAAAAGCAATTCTGAATGCACTAAGATTAACTGGACTTTCATGAAGACTTCTCTGCACCTTTTTCTTGGATAAATTTTTAGTCCATTCAAACATTTTGTGAAGTCTTTCTACATATTTGTAGACAACTCTTTTCTCTGGGGAAACTCAGACATGGATGTCACTGCTATAAGCCATCTTCTGTATTTGGGCATGGAAGAAGGTATGACATTTTGCTTTGTTTTGCTTTGATTCACTGCTGTTGGCAACGAAAACTACTAACCATCTAACCGTCTTGAGCCTGGCTTGAGGGATCTTCTTCCAGGCAACTTTCTGGCTTCTTTTAGGACCAGGTTCTAGAAAGTACTGAGCCAGAAGAGCACTGAGGACATCCTGCAGCCAAAAAGGTATACAGCTCACAGTTACAAGAAGGTGTTAATTAAATGTTTCATAAATAAAACTACAGAATCTGTGCACATAAATAAAAACTTCTGTAATATAAAGCTCTCCCTGGCTGATCCCAACGGGACTTCAGTGCTTAAAGAATAGAATAGAACAAATTTATACTATTCTCTAAAGACAAGATCTTCTGGCACAAACAAGAGTTTGGAGCTGTGGACTAAGGGTTTTTTCTACACTGGAAAATTGACTGGAATTGCTATTGCAGAGTAAGCTATTCTGCAACAGCTTACTGTCTGACCCGTGACTTTTCCAGACTAGAATATCCACACAGGGAGTTATTATGGAACAGTTTATTCAGAAATAGCTATTGTGGTTAGTCTTCCTGCACAGATAAATGCACAGTATCCATGCATATCTATAGTAAGGAAAAAAAGGGGGGGGGGGGGGGGCATTTTATTATTTTTATTACTATTATTATTATTATCTATTACAGAATACTATCTAAAGTCTGAAATATAATATGTGGCAAAATGGTAGACAAGGAACTTTTGGTCAGATCCTGATGCAATTAAGATCCCTTATTGAATTTGCTAACATAAGATATATTATTATAACTTACTATAATCATTTACTTACATGCTAAGAACATCTCTACATCTGCAAGGCTACATCCATTACAGGATGTTGCATCAGCTTAACTAAATAATTAAAAACATACCTAATTAAGTCAGGGAAAAATATTAACAAAATATATTTCTTGCAGTCTCTGATTGAAAGAACTCACATCTCAGTCATCAGTCTTAATAACATCAATGCACGACGTTAGACAGAAATATACAACAGTTTCAAACCTTTGTGATAGCCAAGCTTTTTTGGTGGTAGCCCATTAATTTGAATAAATAAATAACAAATAGCCACATGCTGTCAGCAGTGCCTCTTCTAGGCACTGGAAAAAAATTCCTGTCTGCGCCTTAGGCGTAGGTGGATGACAGGTGGGACAAGCACTTGTTACCAGAGACAGAGTTCCTGTCTAAAAAAAATGGTGCAGTGTTAATTTATTATTTCATTATTTTTCTGCATGTCCTCCACTCTGAAATGTTAAAGGGTCTCTCATGCATTGTGCTGGAATGCTTCCATACTGGATCCATTCACTGGGAGTTTTGAGTGCCAGGAATGCAAGATTGGGACCTTACCATGTCAAGCAAAGTGAAAAATAATCGGTACATAAAGGGTGTTGCTGAAGATACTATCATCTATCCATTAGTTTTAAGACAGCAATATTTAAAGCTTTCTTTATGAATTAAGCTGAAGATTTTCTTTCAGCCTTTTAATAAAGTTTGATGCTTCACCAGAAGGAAAACTAACCTTCACGTCAACCAATCTAGATTCTTACTTGGTGTGGAGAGCTGGATGAGATCATATCCTCAGCAAAATTATAGAATGCTAAGAAGGGAATCAGGAGTGCCAATTCCTAACTCTCATTTTAACGACAGGGTGCCTCATATTAGTGATGTAATGTAAGCAAATAATAGATGTTGCTGAACAGCTGCTATTACACTCTGTTGGCTCTTCTTTCAGAGATTCAAATAGGAGAGAATCGGTCCTTTAAATTTTAAGTACTTTGATTTTCTAGATTTTCACCCATATTATGATGGCCAACATATCAAAATCTTCATTTTGATCAAAAATAATTTTTTAAATTCTTCTGTTAAAAACTAGTTGAGTTTTATAAAACAAATTTATTCTATAGAAACTAAATTTTCTGAAATGGAAATTTACTTCCAGAAAACTGTATTTGCTGAAATATATGCACAAATTATATCACGAAATGTAAGGACAGTAGTTAGAAAAACAAAACAATGCGTCTTGAAAACCTTTAAAATAATTTTGTCTTTATATAGTTTTTCAAGGACTCAGTTATAAAGTTTTACCTCATAAAATAAATATTAATATATGATTATATTCATATATATGTTGCATAGTCTGACAGAGAAAGGCAACACTTTATAGAAAGTCAGCTTTGCCAATTACACCACACCAGTTGTCTGGAGGGACCCAAATAACTTCACAGATTTGCGTATGTACTGGGATTACTGACACCCTATCGAAATGTTGTAAGAACTTACAACTGTTGTAAGAAGTGCTGTGCTGACGGCACGTTTTCTGGAAATCATGGGCCTGCTCCTGGGAACTGATGGGAATCCCACTGTCTCCTCACACTGACAGAATGAATGGCCACAGGAACAATTTTGTATAATCTCCCCGGGGAGGTAAAAAAGCTGTGGCAAAAGGATTCCCAGGGAGTCCTGGGAAAGAAGGAATGAGGTTTCATTCTGGGCCAGCAATCCATTACAAGATTATTACCTAAATCCTTTCATGTCACTGTTGCACTGGAAAGTACCGAAAGAGTGGCAAGGAGGAAGAAAACAATAAATGGGAAGCCAAACTAGACAAATCTCGGGCTACAATTTGGAAGAAATAGGACAAAAAAAGGGCCAGAATAGGAGAAACCAGCTACGCATCAGGAGGATTTATGGAAGAAATTATCTTTTTTTTTTTTTTTTTCCCCCAATTGGAATGTGTTTTAACAAACTAGGGGATAACCTTCAAACTCAGAGACTCTAGGTCCAAAAGATGACTGACTGAAATGTTTTCCTAACACTCTGTGCCCTCATCTTGATTTTGGTAGTGGGCCTCCCTCAGAAACATACTTCACATTTGTATTGTACATATTCTCCTTGTGTGGAGGAAGAAATAACATACCACAAACTAAAGAGGTCACTGTACTTGTGACAGATTTAGTCAGTAATAATGTAGAATAAGAGAAAAAAAAAATCAAATCATTTACATAATACAAAAGACAACATTTACAGAGACTCTCAACAATTTCCACTCCCATTGGAAAACATCTAATTTCAAAAATTAAATATTGCCAGCTTCACAACGTAAACCCTTGCAGAATATATAGCCATGATCCTAATCCATATTAGTTTTCCATTATGATGGGGCAACAGGAACAGAATGTTTTTCCTGCATTACACAACATTCAGTCTTTTGCTGGAGATTTAAACCAAGAAAACTTTTACTTTGACAAGATACATTTGTTTCCGTGTTTTATGACACACTTATAATAAATATATTAAGCAATACACTGAGGTCAGACATGCTGAAACACTGTAATAAAAATACTTTTACGATGAGTGTCTGAGAAATTATCAATAACTTTTCAAGTCTTCATAACTGTGAAATCAGTAAATGGACTTGAGAAATTTGAGAAACATTTCTGTGTAACACATGCATATTTTTATCTTAATTTTAAAAAACAAAATCAGTGCTGTAAGTTTTGCCAACTGCCTTTCTAGGTAAGATTCTTGCCTATAAATGCTCTGAGGCAGAATGACGCTAATGAGATGTAAAGTTCATCTCTGTGCTCCCTTCACTTTCTGGCAAGAGCAGCAATAGCGTACAGTAAGCTATACTAGCTATTTACAGTCCCCAGGGCACAGATGCAGAAGTTGTTCAGCCATGGAAAAACCTGTCATACTCTCCTTTCTCTCCTTTTCTCTACTCATGCCCCTTATCTGTGTGCTGCTACCAGAGTGCCTGGCTGGCAGTTAGAGAGGTGCTGGCCACGTGCCCCTGGGTAGGCAGTGTTGTATGGCGGCACCAGGAGCGATGGCCATACAGCGCCGCATGGGTGGGCTCAGCTGAAATTAGAGAACAATGTTATGTGCTTTTCAGGCGTTCCTTGCGGGGAGGGGGGAACAAAACCTCAACAACTACAAGAACAACACCTCGGTAAAATTACAATTGAAGAACCTAATATATAATAATAATACAAAAAAAAAAATCATCATCTGGTTTCTTACTCTTTCAGATATCTCCTAGTTTCAATATTACATATATTGCACTACTACACACATTTTATTATACATGTATGCAACATATATATGTTACCTGTATGCTACATTTTTCATTAAATTTCTTTGTGTTCAAGTACTAGTTGACAGAATACTATTTTTGTGAGGAATGAGTTTTCTTTGCACCAGTGAAAAACAGAAATGATTAATCTGAAATACAATATGGACTGTCATCTCATAAAAAAATTATAGATAACAAATAAAGATTAGCTTTTCATAATTAATTAATTGACTTGTTTGGGAACCATTGCACCGCTTCGTCTAGAGGCATAAAGAAAAATGTTTGTTAGAAAAGAAAAACTATTGAAAGGAAACTGCAAAAATCCATCAGCCCAAACAATGTGAGTATACAAATGACCAAGCTGCAGTTACTTGAATAATGAAGACAGGTTATTTCTTGTATTTATTACAGGCACTTTCAGGTATTTATTGCATCAGCTGAGATATTTATCTAATCATCTGTTTAAAAGACCATACTGGAATATGCACTAGAATAAAGGGGTTAATTCTGATTGTTGAAACTGCAGATATTCTATATAATGCACTTTGTGGCACCCAGAAGTTTTCATCTTTACCTTACGTTTTTAAACCTACGAGCATTTTTCAGATGGCTTTCACTAATTTTAGTGCCTCTCAAATCCAGTACCAACCATTCAGCTTTTCAGCACTCAGTTAAAAAATTGATTTTCTTCCTTTGTGTTTTCTTCCATTTCCACTAACGTGTGGTTAGCCTTTTCAATACAGACTTTCCATCTGAGAAGCACAAAATGTTTACAGTGACCTCTACAATGCTAAAACCTGAAGTGTGAACTCACCTACATGCAAACCGAGGATTTCTGACTATTTGATTACTGTGTCCACAGAAATTGTAAATAGTAAGCATAATGTAAAATTTCTGGAGTTACATGGATAGTGGTTCATGCTTTATCAGATCAACTAGTGTTTGAAACTTTTTTTTTTTTGCAAAGGCATCCCAGAGATTTCACTCCCATTATACTGAATTCATCAGTTTTAATCTAATTTAATCTCTGTGCTTCAACATATTGCTGAAAGAATTCACAAACTGCTACATACATTCCCTTGATGAGAGCTTTGGTATGAGCTTTTCAGAGCAGTCGGCAACAAAAGACACGAAACACCTACTGTGTCTCCCAAGACTGGTCTGAGGTGGAAGAGTAGGAGAGCAAACACCACAGCACTTTGCAGCCCTGTTTTGACCACTTTGAACTGCCTCCTGCCTCCTATTCTTAATAAAAAGCATAGGAAGTATCACACTCATTAATTCAAAGTTCACCTGTCCTAATGTTCTGCTTCTGACAGCAAGCAATACTGGGCATCGTGAGAAGAGTATAAGCATGCAGTGATGCTTTCCCAGCACAGTTTCCCAGTGTCCTGTTTATGACTCAAGGGCTTCTGGAACCAGGGGCAGTGACTTTGTATTCAGAGACTATTTTCTTCTACGGATTTGTACATGCACACGTCTAACATACGAAACGTCCTGTGACAGGGAGTTCCACAGATTAACTACTCACTGCTGAAGACGTGTCTCCTTTTGTTTGCCTTCAACCTGTAATCTGTGAGTCTCTTTTGATGCCCCTTACTGTGTTGAAAGACAGTGAAGGATCAATGATCCCTACTGCCACAGATCAGGTAGGAGAGGGGAACACAGTGCTAAGGATGCCTGCAGCATGACAATTGGGTAAGAAATTATTAGCAGGTAAATAGATTGGGAACAAACATACAAGAAGAAGAGTAGAAATCATGAAATGAAAGCAGCAGGTGAGAATTCCATGTAAAACCATCTGTCTTGTCTTGGGTAATACAGGTATCAAGATTCAGAAGCAATTTTAGCCTTCTGAACAAGGCTGGAAGCTCACACGCCCTCTATTCCTTTCTTTCCCCATAAATGTCAGTTCTACAATCAAATGAAAAAAAGAAAAAAAAAAAAAGGTTTTAAATTCCTTAACATTTGGGCACACACAGGCAGGCTTCACCTCCCTTCTACTCCCTGCAGTCCCACTGATGTCAGCCCAGGGGAAGCTGAGGTCATAGTTTGGCTCCAAAGAAACCCAAAGCACAGAAGTACCTCAGGGAGATATACCATCTTTTCTTGACACCGGAGGGAACTTTTTTTGCCTTAGCTTGAAAAAGAACTTGGGTGTGATTGAGACAAAATAGATTGTGGAGAATTTGATCTACGTGTAAATGTCTCCAGATATTTAATCAATGGGGAAGCAGTGGAACAGGTTTGGGCAGCCTACTGGTTGATGACCTGTTCCGATAAAACCTGGCTGGACTATAGAAGTCATTCAATATTCATCCTTGCTGATGTTTCTCATGGCCAGCTAGCTACGTGGAGCACAGCTTCCTGATTTTATTAGACTTTAGCTTCCCACCCTCATACAGGTTTTTGCACTAGAATATAAGAAAGCAATCTGAAAGGAACGTCAAAGTTTTACCTATTAAAAAAATATATATCTACATTATGTACCCAGATGGGGACGGAGAGGAGGAGAGTATGTAAGAAATATTGGCTACGAGTCCTACTATATGCATAGACATGAAATCTTGGCTGCCCACTGTATGAGCTAAAATGTTGGATAGTAACAGTGCTCCAGAAAAGATTGAACCCTGGGGCTTACTGCTAGGCAATGATGGATTTAATTAGCAGGGTGTGTCTAGAGGGAACGAAGGAGATTCTTCTCAGGACATGCCTACACTTGAAACTGTGTGTGTGTTTTTTATGCATCTCTGTTAAATGGTTTGCAAAATCCATTGTATGATCAATGCACACATACCACACCATGATGTTCTTATTTTCTGTCACTGCAGTTCTTAGTGCAATAACAGCATCCCTTTAATGAGCTTAGTTTAATTTCTTGTCATGTTCAAACTCCTTTCGTGTTTTGTGCTGTTTCCTACATGTTCAGCTGTGAATAATTTCCCACCTTTTCAATTACAAATAGCATAAAAACTGGCAGATTAGTGTGCAACCATGTATCTGAAAAAAAAAATACCCAGTGAAAATTGTAATGCTATGTTTTTGGCTCTGATCAATAACTACATTGAATTTCCACTTATAGGATTCTGTCTGTCAATGGATCTACGGAATCTTAGAGGAAAGACAATCGCCCAGAAGTTTTGTTTCAGGGAATGAATTTATACAAAGAGATTCAGTCTCTTAATTTAAAAGATCTAGTGTTTGTGTACCACTTAGCAGTTTTAATTCTTCTTTAATTTGCAGGAGGCTGTACTAGGAAATAATTTAATAAAAAGCCAAGAGGACAGGGATGTGCAGACCAGAAACAGGGTTTAATGAGCTATGCTACGAGCTGTGACTCTTACAGACCTCAGATCTCTCAACGTTTATGCATTAGTTGCTATGCCTGTGAAATGGAAATAGAGCACTTGGTTAATCTCACATAACCGCCGCTAGTATGGACACCGATAACATGTGCAGTTGGTAAGTGCACTGCTAGTGTTACGTGTGTAACTAAATCAAAGAAAGCAGGATTAGATTTCATGGATGGGAAACGCTGCATTAACAAGAGCCTTTTTCACATGTCTTTATCTTCTGACAAAAGACAAGGAAATTACTATTAAATGCATTATATTATATTACAGGAGAAAAAAAAAAAAAAGGCCATCTTTATATTTCGCCGAGAGGAGGAAAACGGCACTGACCTATGTTATGTACAAAAATGTTTGCATACTGAGAGCGATGCTGTACCCAGCTTGTGTCCTAGTGTGGGAATTTCGTTTGCAAAAGAACTGCAGGGATTGTTCTGCAAGGAGTATGTAAGCCTACAGACCCCCCTGCCTTTCCCAGGAGCTCTCGCTGCTTCGCTTACTCTTTCTGGCTGTGAAGTCTGAAAAGAGTTCACAGAGGAGCAACAGGATCAGACTTCCCCTCTCACCTTTTGTTGCAAAAAAAGAAAAGAGTTTGGTCAGGTCCCCTAAAACTACTTCAGACTGAATTAGACCACAAAAATAAATAAATAAATAATGAAATTACAAGCAAAACGTACACTCACAATAAATGTAAAAATGTCATCTTCCCAACTCCAGTGGTTAAATCTTTTAGAGCTGCCATTTACAACCAAATATATTCAAATATCTTCAAGACCTAATACAGCTGATACTGCCACAACTATTTGCTATTACTTAAAAAGTGTTTACAGGTCTGATTTCAGCTTCCATTGAACAGCGGTGTAAGGAACCAGCGCCCATGGACGCGCAGACACGCACACAAGCACATATTTCATCCAACCCACCACGACCAGCTCCAGGTCACACTGATTAACACTTCTCACATAAACACACTTTTTCTTACTTGAAATGTTAATGCCTGCTTAGTGCAAGGTGAAAGTCTATCCAACGATAGAATCCCTTAAGAGTGTTAATTAAACAGGACAATAATAATCCACTGGTGATTTATAGTGAGGTGGATTACTAGACCATAGTGGTTGGTCTGATAGGCATTTATTGCCTACTTAACCATTTAAGTATAACAAAAAAAATCATTGTGGTACAAAAGGTGATGAATGTTTCTGCTAAAACAGTCCATTAAGATGATTCATTAACATTACAAAGAGGTCTGCAGCCTGTGTGCCACTTGGAGCCTGCAAAAGTCTGGGAAAGTGAGAGACATTACCATAGGAAATGCTTTATGCTAAACGTGCACTGATAGAATCTAAAGTCCACTTTCTGCAGATAACATCGCGTTTTACATTTTGCACTACAAGGTCTAAGGCTGCTTTGTACTTCTCATTTCTACAGCTAGAGAATGTATCTTCCTAACAGAGAAGTGCGGGAGGAGAGGAGTAATAAAAGTCACAATGCTCTGGCATACATTTGAGTCTTTCATACTCCCCTTTGAACTGATGTTACTGGAATGCCGAATCGCTGGTTACACCACTGAGGAATGACTGAGAGTCATGAGTTATAGTCACAATGGCTACAACTTTATTAAATGCACACCAAATAAAGCTAGCATAATGATCTTTTCGGGTCAAATAACAACAGATTCCTGCTGTGTAGCAGCAAGGAGGTATACCACGTACAACCAATACATGGAATTGTAGAAGGGTTAAATCAGAGTGAATATCTAAAAACGCTCAAACTAAGATCTCAATACTTTCCTAACAAATTATTCCCAGAAAAGTGGACATAATGAAGCTTGATCCCTTACTGATTTATGTCACAACTCTCACACCTCCCTATCCCAACAACCCCAGCTGTCCCCATGCCCTCTACCGCAGTCACACCGCAACACCCCCAAGCCTCCCTCAGCCTTCCCGACTCTCCCCCACACCAAGAACATTTATTTTTCACTGAGGACTACCCTGGCGTGCCCTGGCATCCCTCCCCTAGCCATCTCCAGACTGTTTTGATTTGGCAGCTCAATAAAACAGTGCATTTGCTAAGGAGTATCAGAGTAATCTGCAAATTAGTTAAATCATTTGCTGTTGTCAACCACAATGAAGAATTGCTAAATTCTCCCTTCTTCTCAATGGGAATATTAATAAGAATTCCTTCCTCTCCTCAGGTGCTAATTCCTGCAGTACTGGTAAGGACAGTAACTCTGAAGCATCTACGTAACCTGTGACAAACGTGTCAGCATACTGGAAACTGGGTCAGACAAATAACACGGTTGTGCAAGTATTTTCCCTAGGGAACCAGACTGAGAGGCTTGATAGGATCTCCACTGACCAGAAGTCAGTAGAATCTTGTTTATGTGTTTCGTCTAAAGTAGAGCATCACCCAGAGCTTCCTAAATTACAGGAAGTGCGCACAGCACCTGTTCAGACTACCTGAGGTAGCTCCAAACAAGCTCGACCAGGTTCTGGGAGCAGAACAAGGCACTTGCACCAGAGCTAATAAATTTTGCTTCCAGGTAGGTAATTGGCCTACTTTATTTCTCTGTAGGTGAATTGGCACAGCTATACTACATCCTGGTCTGGAGACAGCTTATATGGTTTTGCTGTCACTGCATGGTATTTGTTTTCACTTATTGACACTTGAATTGTTCAGAAGAGAGTGTTAAAAGCAAAACGTTAAGGGTACTGAGTCTGTACAGGAGAAAGGAGCTGAGAGGCAGACGTAATATCAAATGCTGTTACCCCCAATATTGTTTAATGATTTAACTGCTTGGCGAATTGGGTAAACCACATTTAATATCTGATGCAAACTATATTTCCACTTTGTTCTTCTAGGAAAACAAGGCATTGACTGCATACATGGTCTGCAATAACGCTGTATTACAAGGCATGCCAAAGTTTGTTGACTTCATCTACAGTAATGGGACAACTGTTTTCATTAACCCTGTAATAATCTTTCTAATAACCATCTGCAGAAATGGTAAATTCTTTAAAATTAACTATGCTGATTAATGAATTGAGAGCGCTGAGGCACGGAGAGAGCGTGCTGTTGAAATGCAGGCTCTCCACCTTGATGCACACCTTTTGATTCCCAGGACACTTTCAAGTCCCAGTTCTTAGTCAATAATGCCCAAGGGTGCACAGTGCTAGGGAAGTGCATGGACGGTCGGATCAGGCTAGCCTGTAAGAAAGACCACAGGAAGGAAGGAATATGAAATAGTGGGAGGTTGGCAGGAGCAGAGGCTAAACCAGAAAGAGAAGCTGAACACGTGTGTCCAGTGGAGCCTAGATTGCAAGATCCACGTCTGCAAAGCAAAGGAGAAGAACTGAAATTTCACCCCAGCACATTTTCTGTCTTATCCCCACACACAACTTAACTTAGTTTCAGTATTAGCTGAGAGACAGTCATCAACATCTTTTTATATTTTGCTCTACATATTCCTTATGAATTTATGAATTTCCCTACAACCAAATAGCATGGAGTCTAAGTCACACCTACAAAGTACGAGACTCCAACTAAGCTCTTTTTCAATCCACTTCAGAGCCCAAATTTGTCTGACAAAAATAACGTTGAAAACATTATGTCAAATGTCTGCTCCAAATCCCATAAAGCACTGCTTGGATATGGCCCAAGTAAATACCCTAGCCACTGGATGTTGGCTATTCTGGGATGTCTCATTCTTTCTATTCATGTTTTGTTTTTTAAATCATTCTGTGACAAATCTAAAACAAATGTCAAAACCGTTAATTTTTTTTTTACATACTAGATTTTTTTTTGTTTGTTTCTGGACAACCCTAATTCTCAGTGCACCACCCTTAACTCTTCGATTCATTTTTGTCTCTTATAACTTCATCCAAGTTGCTGGCCTTTAGATGAGAGACATTTCCCTTTTGCATAGGCAAAAATAATTTGATTTGTGCTTTCTATATTCTCCTATATCAATGTTTTTAAAGTGTGTTTCACTAGGTTTTGGGGCCCATGAACTGCTTTTACAGGGATCCAAAAAGGTAAAGAAGACAGATGGCTTTGATATGACATAAAGAATTGGCTGCCTCCAAAGTCTGCAGATCAGAAAATTTTAAAGACCACTGTTTTATACCAATATACCTGTGTCTTATTGTTGCTATTATACGGTGGAAAGCTTGCAATAAACATTTATATGCACTGGAATAAACAACAACTAACAATATTAAAATCTAAGAGAATCACAAAACTGCACGAAAGGCAGCATCACTGTTTAAGAATACTTTGGCTCAGAAGATTCATGTATAACCACATTCATCACATTCAAGAGAAAGCAATTTTGCATCAAAGTTAATATGAAGTCCGTGTTGTAACCTTTATCCTCATTGTTATCCTAATGCAATCACATGAGAACTAGGCGAAAAAATCTTTGAGACTGTTGTTCTCCATAATTAACAATTACGACATCTCTAATATGACCCCTAAACATTACAGTCTCTAGTAAAATCATTAAATAAAATCTGTTTTACATGACATTGAAAACAGAAATCCATATGTTCATTTATTCCAATAAATTAATTCCTACGAGTGTCTGTAGATGAATTCAGAAAACAAGGTGTTTTTTTTCAGCCCATCCACCTGGCATTTTCAACTGGGAAGTCTGTGAGCTAAAGGCAGCAGATTTTAGTCAGATACATTTAACCCTTTTTCAGAATTTTTCAGTAAAAGCAATCCTTAAATGCAGATTTTTGTGGAAAGGTGTGATGAAATTAATTCTGTACAGTCGTGCTATCAAATTAGTTACATATTTAGTGCTGAAAATGTGATCTTCATCACTCAGTACAATGCCTACATGCATAGACATAAGAATAAAATTGCATCCATGGAATAGATCTGCACATACTTGTGGACCTATGCTAAGCTGCAGTGAAAATCAATCCTTTTCCACAAAAGGCCAGGTCAAGCCTCAGTTGTTCTTCCTCAGAATTGTCCTTTAACAGAAATATTTTCTCTGTCCCTAGCGCACTGACACAGCGTGCAGGGGAGGGACGAATTAGACTCTGCATTTTATTAGCTCCCTCGATGTCCAAACTGCTCTTCCATACATACCAAATATAGTAAGCAGTAAGCGCTCCGTGTTTTGTTCTTGCCTCAAGGCTGAGAACAATTCTGTACAACTTGTAAACCCTCTCAATTCATTTTACATCCCCATTCCTCCTATTAGGCTTGCTAACAGCATCTTTCACAAAGATCCTTTTGTTTCTACTGGAAATTTCTTAAAGATTTCCTTGACGTTTCTCTTTCTCTCAGTATCCTGCTCCTACCCAGATCCTTCCTCTTTCCCAGGCACGCTGAAACCTTCCATCCCAACCTCCTGTGAAGGAAGAGCAGGGTCACTGTGCCCACGCGCAGGGAGGAGAAGCCCAAAGCTGGAACCAGCTCAGCACTTCCCGCAAATTACAGGGTGCCCCCAGCCCTCCACAGCACTGTGGAGACTTGGGGGTGTTCCGGATCTTGTAGGAGGAACGTCTCCGTGATTTAGCCTTTACTCAGAATATGTGGTTCTCGTCTTAATGGATGTTCTCTCTTCTCCTTCCATGATCCCTTCCTATCCGTTTGCAACTGATGCAGTAGTCCGTGCACTGTTAGAAATATCCCTAGTAAATCAGATGTCAGAACACAAATTCCAGCTTCTTTCAGAAGAAACTGACATTTCTATTCGCAAATGTAATCGATGTAATTCCCAAATCACGGAGTCTTCCTGTCTGACCTATCAACACTTCCCAATTACATACAATGAAGATGCTCTGTAAATAGGTTTTTGTTTAAATGGAAGGTCTTCCATGCTATTGTTCTGATGCATTCAGGACACAGAAATAGGGACAGAACTAATCAGGAAATGATTCATAATCTCCATAGCCTTCAACTGCATGAAGACACACTCTATGCTACAGTCATCTATATGGAGCATCCGACAGTTACCTACATAAAAGAACAGGAGTTTTGTTTTTAGTGGTTTCAATCTTTCACCATAGCTCCAATTTCTGTAGACATTAAGCAACAGAAACCTCTCCCCTGCTCAGAGCTCATGACAAGCACACATCATTCCCAAAGATAATTTTTACCCCCAGAAAAATGCAAGGATCTTACTGGAGCGTACAAATCTTAATTTCTTTGGACTTTGTTTTTATTTTCATATGAGATTAGCAGGTAAATTAACTAACCTCCTTCTCCAAAATGATGATGATGATGATGATGATGATAATAATAATAATAATAATAATAAATCTTTTGTATGGAGTTCATGAGAATACTTTATAGCCCCTTGATTTAAGTAAACAAACAAGCAAACAAACTGTTTCCTTCTGCTCTTTTCTGGACAATCCAAATATTTAATAGTCTTTATAGGATGCTAATTGTGGAAATTCATGCTTTTAAATTATTATTTTTGGGTGTCTCGGACAACAAAAACAACAGATTCTCTCTTGTGGTCAGACCACCAAAGCGGAGCAAAGTGCAGTAACTCTCTGAGAGTTTCTGCCCCATGTTCTGCTCTGCTTGTCCTTTTGAAAGGGGTCTCAATGAAGAGCCTTGTTGAGACCTCCGCTGGTGCCACTGTTTATAGAGGGGGTCATTAGGAACAGTTTAGTCAGAACAAAAGGGGTTTTGTTTCTATTGTCCTGCTTGCAGTTTGACGATGTCTTAACTGAAAAATTATCTTAATAGTCTAACAGTATATACGTGCCTATGGGGCTCAGGCAACTGTAGAAAAGGCTTCGGATGAATGCTGAAAGGATGCACTTTACAAAGCAAACTCAGGGCATGCTAAGCACCGCCTAGAAAGCAAAAAGGTTTCTGATTGAAAACCTAGAAGTCCCAGTCTCAGAAAAGTAAACTATTATAGTGATACACGTACAACTGAAGTCTCTGCCACAAAAAGATCAGCGGTAATACCAACTACTCTGTGTACTGGAACAACCCAGTTAGTTCCTCTGCTGGTGTAAATAAGCACACTTCTGTTTTCTCAAATGGTGCTATGCCAATTTACACCAGCAGAGGAAACAGTCCCTTCATATTATTTTAAAAGCCTCCAACATAAACTTCTGATTGATGATTTTCTGCTGCGAAAGCCCTGGTAGATTGCCTCCTGCTCCTCACGCCGCACAGAGCTGGGGCATAACAGCAAACGGAGTTTGGTGCTCACAGCAGTGCAGAGACACCCCTACAAAGCATCACAGATACAAAGGAAGGTATTTCAGGGGCAGAATCAGAGACAAAAAAATGCACATTTTATCTCTGCAGCCCAACGAGGCTCTGAATTGGCAGCACAGATTTCCAATCTGAGCAGCTCTAAGACGTATTCAAAATAAACTACTAAAATAATTGTTCCTATGGAAATGAAATAAATAAAAGTAGAAGCTGAGACCAAATTAAGATAAAGTTGGACCAAATTCTGTTTCCTGCTCATTTGAACGCACAAGTGAGATAAGGCTCAACAGGAGAAAAATCATGGGGTGCAGCTGTTGTGTGTAATCTTGCTTTCCTCCTGACCTGTAAAATCCAGCCTCCAAAAACCTCTCTGCTCCAGCAACAGAAGTTTTATGATTCAGGGGCATGGTACATATGGTTTAGCATACACACCCCAATTTTCCATGCAACCTCCCCTGCTAGGATTACTAATACTTGTGGCATGAGTAGTTTGTACAGCAGCTGTGCAAGGGTTATGCAAGCATTTATGTACGCATTGGAATAAAGGCACAAAATAATGGTTCTTTTGAGGTATTACTCTGCACCTGCCTGGAGAGAAAAAGTAAAGCCATCCAAATGTGTCTCATTGCATTTTACAGGTCAGAATCAGCTCTTATTGTTCACTTTGGAAACAATGAATAGATTTTACATGCTTTTAGTTCATAGCTGATTGAAAAATAAATAAATATCCCTAGTGAAAACAAACAGCAGAGAACTAAAAATACTCTTGAAGAAATAAATATATGTTAATAAGAAGAATCCTGATAATCTGATGATGAGCTGTTGAAGCAAAGACCACCCTTTATTGTAAGAAAACATGACATCTACGCAGACTTTCAGAGCCCCATTTCCAAGAAGCTGCAGCATGGCTTAAGCCTGCTCCTAACATGTTAGTATATCCTCAGCACCGGCTTTCACAAATCCAAGGCTAGGATTTCAGATGTTCCGATTACATTGCTACCAGTGAAGGAAATACCTGGTTTTATGCCAAAAGCTTTGACCAAATCAAGTGCACGAAGAATAATTTAATAGTGCAAAATTAAATTCAATTTTGTTTGTGCTGCTTTGGCAATATACAGACCTAAAAGCAGTCCTGTGTTAAACAATACTCACATGCACCTCTATGCGACAGAAATATAGTAGTTACGTATGTATAAAGACATAATTGAAGTATACTGCTGGATGCACACATATTCAGACCACACACAAACACCCATACAAACATACAAAACACCCATAAGATATAATATAGGCCTACACAAGCCCATACTGTACATAGATGTGTGACAAATATTATACTACAAATGTTTCAATGTTATAAACTCAATTCTAATGTTCTCTGAAGTAAATAATAATAGAAGAACCTCCATGGAGATGTAGTTTTGTGAGGTGAAGAACTCTGAAGTACTGAACTTTGTCCACCTTACACAGTTGTTGAATTCAGCATCAGTCCCATTTCATAAATGCAAAATTATTTTTGTTATCACTCCTGTCTCCAGAGGTACTACTGTCCCTCACACCCAGAAACACAAGTTTCATTTCTGACTCTCCTCTGACCGGTAGCAGTGAGGATCCATACCTGATTTTTACACCAAAATCACTATAGTCCGACTCAGCACAGTGCAACCCCAATCTGTTTAAATTCCTGGATTAGAGCTAATACAATGGCTTACCCGTAATGCGATTACTTTCATCTTGGTGAATATGCTCTCAGCAATAATGCTGAGGAGATGAATAGAAACATTTGATAAGGATAATCCAATATGGCATAATTAAAGATGTAAGCTAATTATGCATTCTTATACAAATAATAATGCTATTATTTTTGTTATATAAGTGTTTTGCATGTGCAGGGCCCAGAGGAACAATTCAAAATTCCCCAAACACATGCTATTTTAGTGGGAACATTTGGAAGAAGAAAAAAGTTTGCTATAATTTAGGGCTCGCACTTTGTTCAAGACGAATGAGAGAAGATGCAAAACAGAATGGGAAAGAAACATGGTTAAAGTTAAATAGAGGACATCAAAGTAGGAAGGCAAGGAGCTTGAAACTGATTCAGCAAAAACGAGGAAAAAATGCTTTGTGTCCGATTTCTGAAAGCAGTCACGAAATGAGTTGGTGAGCAGAACCTATACTTTTTAGTGCCCACATGTTAAAACTGAATGCAAATGGCCCAATTCTGCCACTGGCACACTGCCTAATATGAGCACATGATGATATCAGCGCATACAAGTTCATCAAGCACATACCTGTACATTTCATGTCTTAAAACCAGCCCCTTTATCTCCTAAAGGGATACTTCCAAGTATACCGGCTTCTACACAAACAAAAACAATGGCAGCAGCTGGTACAAAAATCAGATAAGGGCACACACGCAATGCTCAAAGAGATCAAAAAGTTGCTCAATTCGTAATGCGGCTCGCACAGAACCTCAAGAAACAGAGGGAGTTTGTTTTTACAGAAATTATCTGAAGCAACAAGTGCCAACGACCAGGGATTACTTCATCAGAAGCATTTACTTTTCCTTCTCAAGAAGAGCAGGAAGGAGAAGACAAGCAGAGAAGAGCAAGAGGAAAAACTGGTTTCTTAATTGATCCAGGAAGGAGGAGGAAGAAGGAGATGGCACAAGGGTGCCAATATTTCAGCAGTCTACACGGAACTGACCCTGCGGGAAGCAGGACTGAGCTCATGCAGGGGGAAGAAAGGAGGGAAGAGGAGGACGTTGTCCACGAGAAAGACAATCCAGTTTGTACCTTTCTTGTTTGAAAGGTATTTGAAATTCAAGCCTAGATCTGAGGAGTGAAGCACTGCAGTTTGAGCTACACCATCCCTTATTGTATGCAGCAGAATAAATGCTGCTTTGTTGTGCCCCAAAGCAAGCTGAAGTCAATAGCCATGAACCTCACATTCACAAAAAATGATTCTTTAGCAGATTCCCTTTCTCGTCTCACACTCCCAGATGGTGTTTGTGTTGTGCATTTTAAAGCATATATGCAAGGAGTACCCCCATTGCAAACTACCGTGTGTTCGTTTAGTGCTGCGCTTGGTGCTACAGGATCATAGAAAACACAGCTAGAAGGGATTATCAGCTATCCCTATGAAAGCAGAGGATACAGTTTTAGTATTTCCCCATCTTTAAAGAACATATCCTGAATTAAGTCAGGAACCATCTCATCTTGGACAAAAATAGATTGCTTCAGCAGGAAGGAAATAGATTCAAACATCACATTTTCAAGAAATCTGTCAAATCAAGAGGTTTCAAGGTTTACATTTCTCCCTCTGCTGCTTCTTCCATGACACATATTGCTTCAACACCCTAAGGTGCTGAGCCAGGATCCAAAACTCTCAAACTGTATTTTTCTTCCCCCCCCCCCCAAGAGCAATGTCATTTCAAAGCACAACACTGACCTGAAGCTTATTCAATTTGAAAACACGTGCTACCAGCACTTTGGGTGTAAGCAGTTCTGCAAGCAGGGACACCTGCTCTTGGGTCCACTGCTCCATCCTTACAGATTTTTTAATCTCCTTGTCCACACAGAAGGCAAGTCTCCTTGCCCCACTGTGCGATCAAGGACCAACACTCAAAACTCAGAAGAACCAACTGCCTACAAGGAACAAAAAGAAAGTGAAATCAAGTTATCTGCAGCTGAAAGGCAGAGGGATGCTGAATCATGTCCCTGCCCTTCCACAACCGGTTTAAGCCAATCTAAGGCAGCCCAGCCCAGACACCCTCTCCTTGCCCCCAGCTGTGCATTCCTGTGGCCTCCCGGGTTCCAGCGCAATCCCATGTGTAGTCAGTCAGATCAAGGAGCTGATCCAGCAGAAAATTAACTCAGCAAAAACAAATAAGAAATGGTTTAAGAAAGATTATTTAAAGAAAGATTATTTAAAAAAAAACAGAATCGTGTTCCTGACCTGTGTGCGGATGTAAGTGTCAGTATCAGGTCCAGGCTGGGGTGGGAGGAGGAAAAGGCATCATTCTCAGCTGGAGCTTGGATTTAGATCAGGCTAAATTGGTCAAAAACCACACCCTAGGCAAGAGAGTAATTTAGGCAAATACCTGCCTGGTTAAGAGCAGGTTAGTGCTGCTCCTCAGGAAGTACAGAAGATGTTAGAGTTTGATGTTAGCTGGGCATCCAAAACACTGCTACTTGGGTTTGGGGTTTGTCATTAGTGGGGAGCAAAGGGAAGGCAGCCATGGGGGTGTCGTCTGAGCCCCCCTGTTAGCACCTCCGAGTGCTCTTGTGTTATCTAATGTGGCTGTGGCTGCACAGCCTCTCTTCTCCCACCAACCCTTGGCTTAGTTCATTCCTAAACATGTCTTAGGACCGAGCTGGGAGTTTAACGCTGGTTCCACCACTATTTCAATAGCTCTGAGTCATTTCAATGTCATCCCTCAGTTTCCCTGTTATTAAGAGGCACACATGGACGCGCACAAACACTCTAAATCATTCAGTGCGTTTCCCATGCACCTCTGGACTAGTTACCTGACATTTATGCAAGGAATCTAATCACAATGAGCTAAGAGAAGGGCTGAATTTTACTTTTCCAGAATAGATGCAGGATCTAGTGCTGGATACTACTGGATATTTCTCACCTGAAAACACCAGATGAACGAGCTATCAAATCAACAACAGTGCTGACCTCCTTTCTCCCTTGCCCCTCTTCTTCCTCCTTTGCCTAGGGAACGAATCTTAATGTTGGCATAAACTTACTGCATATGCATGGTTCCTGAAATTACCTTGGGCTGGATTCAGTGTCACTGATAAACCCTTCCATCCTGCTTTCCTCTTGCTTTCCAAGTAAGATTTGGGAAGCAGTAGCCTACATTTCTTATCTGAGATTGTTATTTACTGCTGCAGTAGACATCTACCCAGACTAAACAGGGCGGGGACTCCATTATTGTAGATGTTTTATGCACTGAGTTAAAATAAGACAAAAACACACACAGTGAAATCACTGCGTTAAAAAGTTGACAAGTTTCAAACCAGTCCGCCACAAAGCTGCGTGCCAGGCAGCAGAAGAACAGGGGATGGCGACAGCAGGGTAATGCAGTGGCGTACGGTACCCCTGCGCAGGTTGATGGGTCCAAGCCGTGTAAACGCAGCTGTTTTCATGATGCTTAAATGATGAGCCCCCTCAGCCCTGGGTTTCTAACCCTTCTCCAGTAACTCTCCTTGCTGCCAGTTGGAAAAAGTGACCGGGGCTGTGCGCGCACAGCCACACACGTCTGTGTGCCTGGGTACATCTCCATCACCGCGTCTGAAACACTTTGCTCTTGTCGGGTTTGTCCTGGCCAGACTCTCCGCAACCGTGCTCCAGAAAGAAAAAAAGAAAACGAGGGGGTGTGTGCGTGCGGTGCGGGCACAGCGGCGACGTGCTCGCCCCTTCCCTGCGCCCTCCCGGCGTGTCCTCCCCTTAGTGCCATTCCCCGCAACGCACCCACTCGGGGCCGGCTCCCTTCCCCCCCCCCGAGCCGCCAGCCTCGGCGACCCTCCCGACAAAGCAACCTGATGGGCTGTTCCTCCTCTAGGCAGCGCCGGGGATTTTCCTCTCCCCGGCGCTTTGCAGCGGGCTAGAGAGCGCCTGGCTGCCCCAGCCTGCTCCTCCCACCAGAGCCACCCTCCCGCTGCCTCTCCGCCGAGCACCACTGCGCGCACGGCCACAGCTCGCCGCTGCCGCCCTCCCTCCCCTCCTCTCCTCTCCTTCCCTCTCCTCTCCGCTCCGTCCCATGGGCCGGGACCACCGGGCAGCCCCCTGCGGGCCATGAGCCGGCTGCGGAGCCTCCCGGGGGGCCGCCGGCCGCCGCAGTGAGCATCCGCCCCGCACCGTGCTCCGGCCCCCGGCGGCGCGCATGGTGGAGGGCAGCGCCCCTCGGCGGGGCAGCCCCGAGCCCCCCGAGCCCCCCGCGGCTCCCCGGGGCCGCCGGCCAGCCGCGATGCGGGCGGCGGGGCGCGGGCAGCCCGCCTCCTGGCTCCTGGTGCTGGGCGCCGCCGCCCCCGCGCTCTGGCTGCGCTGCGTCCTGGCCGACTTCACGGTGGACAACGAGGTGCACTCCAGCTTCATCCACCGCCGGCTGCGCGGCCCCGAGCGCCGCGAGATGCAGCGGGAGATCCTCTCCATCCTCGGCCTGCCGCACCGCCCGCGGCCCCACCTCCACGGCAAGCACAACTCGGCCCCCATGTTCATGCTGGACCTCTACAATGCCATGGCCGGCGAGGAGGGGGCGGCGGGGGCCGGGGCCGAGGAGGGAGAGGGCTTCTCCTACCCCTACAAGCCCATCTTCAGCACCCAGGGGCCGCCCCTGGCCAGCCTGCAGGACAGCAACTTCCTCACCGAGGCTGACATGGTCATGAGCTTCGTCAACTTGGGTGAGTGCCTGCCCTCGGCGAGGCCGAACGTGGGGGGACCGGGCGGGGGGAGGCCAGCGCAGAGCCCCAGACGCGGGTGGGAGGCACAGGTGGCCCGCTGAGGCCGGAGGGAGCTGTTGGCACAGGGCGAGGACGGGCAGGTAGCGGCCCTCGGACAGGCGACGCCTTGGTGAGGCGAGGCAGTGGTGCGCAGAGCGCCCCATCCTTCCACCGCCGCGCTCGGACAGCCACCGGCGCTCACCGCGCTCCACCCTGCGTGCTGACACGCCACGTTCCTTTGTTGTCTTCTCCCTTTGAGAGTTAACGTGCCGCACCTCAGAAATGGGATTTGCAGGTATGAACTGAACAGGACAATTAGCGGGGCCGTTCCGCATCCCGCACCACCAAGGAAGACAGCAAAGCCAGGCAGGAGCGTGGGGCACGGCGCCGCTCGTGGCCTTGGGGACACGGAGCCACCGGGGCTGCCCAGGTGCTCGGCACCCAATGGTGTCCTGGCGCAGCCTTCCCCGGGCTGAAGGGGCCGAGCTGCTCGCACGTGTTCCCCTAACGGCTCAAGAGGGATTCCACAGTAAATCCTTATTTACTCTTGCAGCTTTTTCTGTTGACCCCGGTTTATGCAGCTAACTTGCCTCTTTTCACAAGCACATGTGGATGGGTTTATGCAAATGATACAAAAGTTGGCATACTTTGTATGCGGCTCGCTAGGCCTCTCTAATTGGATGCCACGGCCCAATCTGATTTCTATTTGCTTGCTGTAGATTGCACACCCGTTTGGACTGACTTGGCCGGATTTGAGTAAAACACTGTCAGGACGAGCGTTCTATTTTAAATATATAATTATAGACCCTGGTTCACTCTATCCGTTTTTAGACCTCATCATGCGCAGCTCTGAAACCACCACGCGTACAGATTGGGTGCCTGCAAGTTCAAGACAGAACGCGAATAGTATTTGCAAAACAAGATCAACTCAAACTTTGCCCCAAACCAAGACAAGAGCAAGAGGAGCACACCTCTAGCACGTAACCCGCCAGGCACTGCAGGCACCCCCCTCATCGATAAATCCATTACCGCCTTTGTGGAGGTCGCTGTTCCGACACTTTGGCTGTCTGGAGCTTCCGAGGCAGCGCACATTAAACCACCACCCCTCTAATCCCCGCCCGTTGACTAACTGAAAACTGTCAGTAGCTGCAAAGGCTCCATGACACGCGTTAGTAATTACTGGCCACGGTAGCCATCCCAGCACAGTTCTTGCGTGATACGGAGACAGCACCGTGCGAGAGCTCTAGTTTGCGTGAGCTGCACCTCCTTATTACATGCCATAAGCTTCACAGCAGGAACCCGATTTACATTTGGCCCGAGGACTGCGGTCTTGGAGAATGCTGATACTTTCCATTTACAATTATCGTGTTTGCCTAATCACTGCTAGATACTTAAGCTGCTGGGCAATGATACATTTAAATTATCAAATATTTGAGCAGCCAGAAGTACAAATGGCAGTCAAATATTTAACTTTGGAGATAAGAGTGATCTTGCAGACATTGTTGCCTGTGGTCCTTGGGTCCTACACCATGTACACCCAGTGTGCAGGGAGAGTCCCCCATACAAGACAAAGGACTGGAAGTAACTACAGCAAAATTCACGCTTCTGTGAATTTCAGTAGAGTGGAGCATTTGTGAAATATGCAAGTACCTGGTGGGAGGAAGTTTAGCTCTGGGGAAGCAGCTGTGCCCCTCCTGCGTGGAGCTATTCACTGCAGACCTTTCATCGGTGAAACTGCAGCACTTCAGTCCCACACCTCCTACATAAGGAGAAGCCTTCCTGCAGCCTGTGGGAGTTTTACATACAAGGAGTTAATGTTCAGGTCCCAGGTTACTTTGAATACAAAGGGTTTGTGATTGGAGTTGGAATCGATCCATAAGCTGCGAAGTAAAAATTACAATATTGGATGTGTCTAAGTAAGAATGTTTTATGGAGCAGGTTGTACCTGTATAAAGTGTTCACACTCAAAGTCCCGATGTGGTGTGATGGTGGTAGTGGATAGATGCATTTCAACCTGTTGGGCTTTGTAGTTGGCTTAGAAATCTGAAAGCATTATTTCAGATCCTTAATTATCATTTTACTTATTCTCAGCATGGTCGGAGAGTAGAAAGCGCAGGCAAAACCCAATAGTTTTAAAAAAGACAGGTGGAATTATTACCAGCAAGGCGCATTTCAGAGGTTTATCTGTACTGTTTTGTTCCCTTGTCAACAGTGCATGCCAGGACGAGTTTAAAAAGGACGGAGATCTATAATAGCTTTCTTCATCACCGTGCACACCTTTCATCCCATTATAGTCATCGGTCTTTCATCTTTATAGGACAAAGACAGGCTTGTTTATGGACATTTTAATGAGTTAGACCAGCCACTCGCTCCATGCATAGTAAAATACAACACCTGCTTCGATATGTGCAGATTTCTATGCCATTCAGGGAAAATAAGATCTATTATAGGATCAGTATTTTCCTGGAGACTCTCTGCAATGATCCCTTTTACACCAGAACTGAGTTGCTAAATGAGACTGTAGTAAGCTGTGTCCTAGTTTTGTAAGAGATACTCTGCGAGCACGGCGTTTCGCAGGTAGGCTTTTATTACCATAGGAGAGCCATCACAATGAGGAAGTGGCACAGCATAATAAACTTTCATCTTAGTAATGGAGGAAGTAAAAATGAGTAAAGAAATAATATAGAAATTTCAATAAACTAAACTTGTTATTCCAGGCTTCCAAATGCTAATCTATATATATATATTTTCTTTATTCATATTCCCTACCTACTTGTACAGCTTCAGAGGAAAAAAAAATACAAAAATAAAGATTTACATTGAAAGATTTACTGCACTACATAGTACAAAAGAAAACCAAAACCTCCAACCCAACAACAAAAAAAGTACACAGTGATTTCTATGGAGATTCTGTGTATATTTATTCCAAAGAATTTATAGTGGGCATTGGTAGGGAGGAACCCAAATACAGGTGCTCCATTTCAGGGTTATGTTGCAGGGAGCTTTGTACTAAGCTTGTAATATCACTGTAAAATCCTGACAATTAATTAGATTTAGATTTATAACCAGTTAATTCACAGGCTATGTTTTGTCTTAACTTACACCTGTGCTAAGATGGATGAGGAATGTATTTGTGTCAAGAATGAAGTTACATGTAAATTAAAAGAGAATTTAGCCACAGTGGTCTGATGAAGTTAGTCAGTTAATTACCGTCTAATTTTATAAAATTTATTACTCTAATTTCATTAGCTGGAATTCCACTTCAGACCCTGTCCAAATAAAGTTTACAAACTGATCCATTTTAAGCACTGAAAAGACACAAAACATTTTTTGCACGAGTTTAAATTTCAAGTTTATAAACAGCAGCTAAGGAGTAAACATCCTCCACATTACTTAGACCCTCTCTTCTAAAAATAATTGAGTTGTCCTTATGTGGGTAATCTTGACTTGGTAAACAGACTTGCTTAGAATATTTTTTTAAAAGAGTCGGCCCAAGTGATATGCAATTTGTTAATTTGTCTCATGGTTGATTATAAAATGAACAACATTGTTTAATCCTGGCAAAAAAATGGGGGGGGGGGGGGGGGACGGGAATTAGTCATTCTTGGAAGGAGCACATGAAAGTGGCTTTTGTTAATGTAAATCAAGAAGCTGAAGAGCCCCCAAGTTTCCTTTTATTTCATACCATCTGGCTATCCTTTTTGTTGACAAGTGTTTGGCATAGAGAACCATCTCTTTGCCCTTTAATAACAGGCTTTAACACTGTAGGGTATTAGAAAAAGATTCTATAACAGTTAAAAAATTTCCTTCGGGGAATACTTTATAAAGTGAGCACGGGCTGCAGGCATTTGCAGCTGTAACCTGGCTTGTGTTAAAATTTGGAAGGGGCTGCCTTGCATTCCAGCTCACTACAGGCCTTCATTGGTGTACAGCCAAAGGTTAATATAGATGTCACACAGTTTTTCTTTGGAGAGCCTCAGATATAAGAGTACGCGTACAGCTGTGTTTTTAGTAACCCTTTCATAATCACTTCTTTTAAACCTCATTTTCCTGCTTATATAAATCAAAGATTTTCAAGGATATTTGACCTGGATTTGAACTTATTTGATCTTCACATATTTCCCACTTGAAACAAAGCAGATTAAATGCTAGCCCTGAATGCCTGGTCATGATCACATGGGTCTGTCCATACATTAGGCCAAGCCCTTGGCTTTTTCTTTCTCCTCCACCTAGTGCTGTTACAGCCTCTCAAGCCCGAACAGGTACATCCTGTAATTGTTTTAGACAGTATGGATATATACGGCGCTTGGTGGTACAAGAATGGCTACGGTAGAAAGCCTGCAGCAAACAACACTTAGGAACTGCACTGACTGTGGCATGGAACTAGCAGGTATTCCCTCAGTGTCTGGCTAGTTGTAGAGAGAAATTCCTTCCTTTCCAAATCGCCGGGTGCAAGATGGCAAAACAGCAGCAGCGAGCGATTTACCTGCGTCCTGTGGCTGCAGTGGTAGCAGAGAAGCTGTCAGCCAAGGATTGAGGTAGCCAAGGAGAGATGTCCTCGTGCAAGGAAAAAATAATATGTGGAAATTGTCCCCCATTGCTCGCCTGCCTTTGTGGGGCATCTGCCAGAAGAGCAGGGGCTCCGCACCGCTCCCACGCAGGCTCTCCTGCGGAGGCGAGGCCCCCACCAGCATCTGCGGTCTGAAAGCCAAAGCACGACGGCTTATAAAGTGCTGTGAAGGATACGGGCCTTGATGGCCAAGTCTTGTGATGCTTGTAACAGGAGCTGGGCACAAGTGAAGCGTGCAGGACCCGCTCCTCTCCGAGCACCCGGCCCTGTTTGCCGTCGGCTTTGGTTGCGTGCCCGCGTGTGCGTCCCCACCGCTCCTTTTGCAAAGGAGGTTTAGTGGTCCCTGGGCAGGCAGCACGAAGCCAGGCGTTACTTTTTCTTCTGTAAATAAGCTTGAAACGCTTTTTCGGGTAGGGGGGAGAGATGTGGGAGGGAAGGTTACACAAGTGGTTGGAAACATTAATTAAAAACAAGATTATAACTATTAAAGCCTAGTCGGGGCTGTTGACAGGCTCCTTTTAAATAGGACGCTGCTATGTTTTAGTTTAATACATTCTGGCAGTGTCACCGGGGTTAAGGCTAATACTGGGATGTGTGGATCCTGTCATGTTATTGTCAGGAGGAATGCAGGGATTAGGTTTAAAAGTGGCGGTGGGTGAGTGGTGCAGCTGTGTATACTTATTATAAAAGATTTAAGTCCCACTGGTAAAATCAATATATTAAATTGCAAGAGCCTCTGTTTTTAATTAGTTTAAATCAAATATACTGTTAGTGCCATTATGGCTTCAATCCTTGGACCAAGTGAGGAAATGTTAATATTTACACAGAAACTGTTAATTTGTGGTTAAAATGATAACAAATTTAGTTTTACACATCTAAATTGTTCTAACTTGATGAATACCAGTGAGAAGTTGCAATGATGGATGAAGTCATCTGAGCAAGAGCACAAGTAAGCAAATTTTGATAGCAGGCCAGATAAAGAGACTACCTGTTAATATCAAGCATTAAGAGACCATATTTTAACCCCCTTCCAGTAGTAGTCATCCTCTCTGATGTCTGCATCAAAATATCCACTTGGAATTAATTACATAGATATAGAAGCTTTTATATAAAATATATATTTCTTTTCTAAAGGGAAGGAACTTCTAAGGAAACTAGTGAGCTTTTGGAATTAGTTACAGGGTTAAGATCCTCATTCTACAAATGTTTGAAATAAATGGGACTACTCACTAGGACTAATCACATGGATAAAGCTTTGCACATGCACATGTTTGGAAAGTGGAAACCCAAGAGAAAATTCTTGGCTAGGTCTTCATTTGGTGTAAATTGTCGAATTTCTACTGAAGCTGGCCCTATGGTCTCATTTATACAACTCTGTGTCCAAAGTAATTCCAATAAACTCCCTCTTGATTTACACTAGCACAATTGAGAACAGAATTGGGCCAAAGAAATGCCCCTGTGTTGAAATAATGAGCATGCGGTAGTTTCTGCTACAGCTTCAAACAGTTTTCTCTCCTAATCTTGAAATTGTTTTTGAGGGAGGTTTTCTTTACTGCAAACAATCAAAACACGAGCTAGCTCCTATTAGTCACTGCTTATCATTATTAGCCGAACCCTTGTTGTTGAACTACAGCTGAATTCCCATCTATGCAACAAACAGAATTTAACAAATAATGTTTGACAAAAATGTGAAACTGATATTTCTTAATACAAGACATATTTCATATGGAGAAACTTCAGCGATGAAAGATTCCTGGTATCAAAATATCTGAATCACAGTACAAATAAACAGTGTGTTGTAAAGACTGCGGGGCCGAATTCCATGCTGGAGTAATTCCATTGAAGGCAGTGGAGCTGTGCCAGGAGATAAACTGCCATCTAGATTTTTTTTTGGTGCACATGTGAAAACCAGAAGTGTTTAAGATTTTGTCAGTAAACATCTTTGCTAAGAGAAAGCTGCAGGTAGCAAAATTCAAGCCAATTCTAATTCAAATATCTCTTTCTGAAATCCGTATTTTGTTGACGAAAACTAGTTTGCTGAGGCGCTGTTTATTTGGGGATACGTTGTACACTCCCATTATTTATACACGGTCCCGATATACAGCAGGTTACATATAAGCCATCTTGGGTGAGAGCTCATATGTGCAAGCCTGCAGGATCCGGCCCCGCAATAATGTGCCATACAGGCTCTTTTAAACATTTGTGTCGACTGCATGTTGGAGTCAGTGAAAATCCTTTAGTGATCCAGATTGAGTGGATTGAATTAATGGCAACTTTGAGACTACAAGTTTTAGTGTAATTGCTTTATTGTTTTGGAACCGAGATGCTTACAATCCGGTTCCTGTGCAAACATGTTTAACGTGTGTTAATGTGTTTCAAAACCAGACCCTCTCCGCAAAATTCTGCTTTTCATTAATTGACATCAGTAGCATGGTACAGTATTTCAAAGCACTGGCCAAATATAAACTGTGTTTCTAATTTCCTTACTTTCCTGTGTTTGGAATGCCAATGTTAATTTGTTCCCATGGAAGAGTGAGAGCTGCCAACCACAGTTTTATATAAATGGCTTTACAGTGCAGGGCTGCCAACATTAAATGATACTTAGGAATTTTCATGACATTTTGTATTTAATTCTTGTGTGTGTATGTGAGAGAAATAGAGAGAGATATATGGGATGTTGAACAACTGCACAAACACTGATGATCAAGGCAAATGCTTGCAGTAATTTATCCTTTGCTTAGCTATTACTTCATGCTTCTTCTAATTTTTTTTAATAGTCTATCAGATATTACATAGCATTTTCCCTGTGCCTAGAAAAAACTATTTTGCAGTGAATTTTGTTGCTGACCATCCAGCTAGCTCTGTGGTTCCCCCCACCTCCCACAATGCTAGTTATTTATTAATAGATTAGCAGAAGGGCTTTTGTTTATGTTGTTCTTCTCGCCATTATGCACTAGATTGTAAGAATGTGCTATTACTCAGCATGAGAAAGCGGGGAAGTAAAAAAAGCTCCCACAACTATGTACAGGAGGATTAACTGATTTTGATTAAAACTGCCAATATTTTTGCATAAAAGAACAGGCGCGGCTAGATAAAATCATTTGATTTCTTAAAGAAATTCAAGCACAATCATAGTTTCTTCAGTGGTACGTAGTGTCTTCATACCTGAAACAAATGTGCAGTTCCATTTAACAAATTAATTTTAAACCGATGATGGTGAAAACAAGGTCTGTTTATGTACTTCTCTTTTTATTCCTGGAAGATATTCAAAATACAAATTGTTCATGTTTCAGTGGATTCCTGTTAATGAGCGCTATGGTTTATCTCCCAATTTTCCCGTTTTATTGGAACAGGTGCAGTGTCTGCCATCTGTGCCAGCGCTGCGCTATACCAACAAACAAAGTGTTGTTTTGGTTCACTGGATTTAAAAGTCTCCTGAGAGTAAAGAAATGAAAGAGAAAGAATTTAGAAAGTGCCTAGTGAAGGAAAGGCACTTCAAGTAATGTGCTTTGTCACTCAAGTCTTTCCGTAAATTACCTTAAACTATTTCTAAACTGTTTGAAAAATTTTATCCGTAGGGTGTTAAGTTTCTTTTGCATCTCGGAGGTCACATGCTATTCTTTATCATCTTTATCTTTCTGCAATAGCTTCCAAGCTAGACTCTTCTGTTATCAGGGTGAATTAAATTTTACAGGAGTAAAAATTCTGCCGTGTCTTAAAGTGGAAGAACTGTAAACTTTCAGATTTGGACTGTTTCTGATTCTGCCTTATTAAAAAGATACTGCAAATAACCCAAGTTTAAAGAAGATTATGTTGTAATTAGACAGACAAACTCATAATTATTTAAGGGCTAAAACAACAACAACAACCCTTTCAGGTTCATTTTGACAGTGTTTATCCAGTGTATCTGGAAAGGCTTACAATTAAAGTGCCTGAAGGGTGGGGATGAGATTTTTCAGCATGCAGTCAGTACTATCAGGTCCACCTGGCCTGGGAAACTATGCAGGCTTTGTAGCAGAGAAAATCCTTTAACTTAGATCTTCATGGCAAGCTCTTAAAAGCTACCTTCCTTTTAAAAAGAAAAGAAAAAAAAAAAAAACTGGGGGGAGAGAGGGCACTGCTTCCCTCTAAATAATAATTAAAACGAGCCAGTGCCTTGAGAGGCTATTTATGATGAGGGGACACAATCACGTTGATCAGGCTGATAATCTTGCAGTGCACCGTGTTTTAAAGTTTTGTCTGTTGTGCGCAAGTGCCTTTCAAGTGAGCAAAAAGTTTCCTCTCATTAGGCTGCAGCCTCCCAGCGCACGATGCTGGTCTGAATTGCACCTCCACGAGGAGCCCCCGATGGCATCAGCTGGAGCAGGCTGGCACAAGGCCACCGCAGCAGTCAAGTCACCGCAATTGACACCATCTGAGGATCTGGCACGATGTCTTCACCAGGTTTTGTAAACCTGGTCGAGCTTTGACTCTTACTGTGGCCACTGGGCCAGATTCTGCCTTCAGCCACCTCGCTTTGTTGGCACCGCTGCAGCTGCCTTGGTCCTCCGATTTTACCAATTGTTCTTTCCACAGTAGAGTGGCAGTAAAACTTTTTAAAAGAGACCAAAAGAACCCTGGGAGATCTACTAAAAAATGCTCATAAAATAATACAGCATCAGTAGTTGGGGGCTGTAATTCAGATGGGGAGACAAGCCTCTTACCGGGTGAGGGCTGGGAGCAGGGCTGGCAGCACGTCCCTACTCGTGCACCTGAAACACCCGTTGGCTTAAGGAGTCCTTTGGTACCCCAAAGGAAAGCAAATTCAGGTTTATCGGTTAAATGGAAGACAAAAAAAAATAGGATAATTAAGAAATTCTGAATTATGGTGCTTACCAGTTAGCAGTGTTCAAATGCTTTTGTACCAACACGCGAACAACAATTTATTTACACCAGCCAAGTGCCTATAATAGCATGAACAACAATCCTCCACCACGACCCGCGATCAATTCCTAACAATACCTGTTCTACACGCTGGTAGGTGCTGGCAATCTGCTCCTTCCCTGGTTGTCAGGGTTAAAACTTATTGCTTCTATCATTCAAAATATTCTGAACGTTTTTATCTCGCTACTTTTATTTGTTTATTACTGTGCAGTAATTATAATCCCACAGGGACTTTTCAGACTTTTATAAAGAGTTCTGCACATCCCTTTTGCTGAAGCTTGTGTGGCACTATAAAAACATACTGAGTGTAAGTTCCCCTTTCTGACCATATCCTTAAAAAATCCAGCATTCATTAAGAGAAAGGAGGGGATTTTTTCTATTTAAGAAAAAGAAATTGGGGGGGGGGGGGGGGGAAGAAGTAACTTTAGCCTCATGATCTGCTAGCTACATAAAGCAGTAAATGTTCAGTTGAGACAGGGAAAAACCAGAACTGCTGGAGATTGGTTGTTTCCTTTTGGAGGAAACAATAAATGTGCCCACTTGTATTTTAACAACATTACTACTGGGCCCCCTAATTACACAAATATACTTGTAATAAACTGCAGAAGAGAAGAGCTAAAAAAGAATCACTCGGCACAGGACTTGCTCTTCAACTCAGAAAGAAGCTTTTAGGAACCAGTCTTTAAATCTCGGGCCGAATCAGAAGATTAAGATATTTCAGCACTCCATGTTGAGTCATTTGTCTTCCAAGACAGGTGAAAAGGAGAAGGTAATCGGACATGTGGTGCAAAACCTCTCTCATTGGTGTGAACACAGCTTTGACCTCTGCACACAACAGTTCCTGCAACTCGGTGGCATGCATTATAATTGAATTACAAGAATATTGGGCTCCGTAGCCCCAGATCTCTGACCATTATGCTACATTAAAACCTAGCACAGGGGACACAGAAGTACATGAGAGAATCCAGAAACATGCTCAAGTAAACCCCAAATATTTCTTTAGAAAACAGTAACCGTCATTGTGCTCATTAGTCCACAACCATACCATGGGAGTTGTTTCACTGAAAATATGGCAGAGTTGGGGAAAACCATAAATCAGCGTGTCTGATGGTCTGAAAGTTTTTCCTCCCCATATTGGCAGCTGTAGTCCAGCACAAAAACAGTGGCTGGTGGGCAAGAGACTGAGCTGGAGAAGAGTGATCTGTGTGCCTGCTTCTTGGGAGACGCTTTTTTAAATGCCACACTCATCTCTGTGCTATTTTTAAGAATTGCACTCAACAGGACGGGAACTGTGTTGTCTTCATTCATACCAAAGCGATGTGAAGACGTGAGCGTATATTACGCCAGCTGATCTTTTACCCCAGAACTGCAATTGCAAAATTGTGTTTGAAGACAAAAAAAAAACACAAAAAAACACCACAAAACAAAACAGCAAATGCTGTTGTTAGGGGCTGACTCAGGAGGCCTGCATGGCCCAGCCCTAGCGGGAGGCTCAGCGTAAGGAATCCAGCACCACGCTACACGAGTGTGGTATGCAGGGCTAGGTGCTGCTGATGGCACTCATGGTGTTATCTCGTAAAAAAATTCCTCTTGTATAATGCAGATGGTGGGTGGGAATTAAACGGAAGATAAATCTCCTAACCCCCAGATGATTTTATGCCTGGAGCGCTGGCCACCAACGTTTGTAGCGTAAAGGAGACACGCACACATTCTCTACACGTGTACTTATGTCTTCTGAGCACATTTCTGAAATAACAAACTTGCCATCACTCAAGGACAGTAGCATGTTACATCTACCAGCAGAACTATATATGGATGTCATCCACTTACAGATCTTTAATATTGATGGTTCTTAGCCCCATATACCACATTATTAAAAGACTAAGCAATCCCCTGCCTGTTTCTCAATAAAATTGTCTTGCACAGAAACCTTCCTAGAAAGCCAAAAGGCCACGTGCATAAGCTGTGAGTCCCACTGCAGCCAACAAGACAGGGAGCCGCTGTACCGTGCTGGGTAGGAAGGATCAGTTCACTGTTGGGCGATGACCTTGTCCCCAGTTCCCATGCTTCAAAAACAGGAAAATGCCACAGTGCCCCACCTGCTCTGAGCTAGCTTGGCAGCACGTAGGAAACACAATGATCTTAAAGGAAAACGTGAAACGGGTCATGAAGCACTCTGGAATATCTGTTTAAGCAGTAATTGATGTCTCTGAGCATTATTTTCCAAAATGTTTCCTCCCATGCCCCCAAACACTGTATTTCTATCTCACAATCCAGCCTCACAAACTGTGTTCATATCACCAGACCTCCCATATGCAGAACACCTGAAAAATATGCAACAGAGCTAACAGTATGGGCGCAAGAGAAGAGCTGTGCTCTGGCAGGGTTTTCCCCTCCAGGGCACGTGGACCTTTCTCCTGAATAGTTTTTGCCCCCACCACAGGCAGCAGCTCTCCTCTCCCAGCACTTGCCCGCCCGAGAAATGTGCAGACGTTTGTTATTGCATAGGCAAGCTCAAAAGGTCCTGCCCATTGCGGTCTTACGGCACAGAACGGATTGTGTACATTCCACATCAAAATTGTTCTGATTGCAATCGAAGGCTGAGATTCTTATCTGACGGTCGAACGGCTGATATCTGCTGCTTATTTTGTAATATCCCACAAACTCCTTTCTCAACAAAACCAGAATCTGGGATTTAAGCTAAGAAATCCAGCAAGTCATATGCTTTCAAACCTGGAAGACTGGTTCCTGGATTATTTTCTTTTACCAGAGTAAGCCACAAAAAAGGCTCGGTTCCCAGCACATGTGACTCTCACCGTGTTCCTCCCGGGAAGCCCGTGCAGGTGTAGACCCAAACTTTGGGATATTTGGGGAGCTGCTGGTATTGTGGCAATACATTACTAAAGGAGGATTAATTAGATTTACGTTATTTATTTGGGCAGCTGTTCAGTAGATAAAAGGAAGCCTGATGCAAATGAAATGAATAAGCACTAAGAGGCCAATTTGCAGTCGTTTCTCTGCTTGTGTCCCTTATCACGGCCAGCGAAGAAGCGGGCACATTCCTTTGACAAAAATGAGGCATTTGAAGATTCCGTCAGCTGAACGTTCTCTTTCAAGTGCTGCCAGTAGATGCACAATGTATACATGTGCTCTTAAAAGACTTTTATTTTGAACTTAAGATGTGAATCTATGGTATTAAGAAAAGCAGAACAATCCTTTATTTAGCTGCACCTGCACCTTAATGCCTAATGAGTTTAGTCTGATGGAATCCAGACCTCAGGAAGGATTATAAATTCTCATTTGATTTCATTTACTTCTAAAATACCTTAAATCAGCTGTACCAGTCTAGAATCCAGTCCTTCTTTCTATATCAGTTTTGCAAATGTTGTTGAATCTTTTGCTGTATTAAGTAACTTTATGCTCTATAATAACACACCAATAGTAATAAGGACCAGAAGGCAACTTGAAAAAATCATGTAGTGGAAAGATAATTAGCAGCAATAGAAGCTTGAAAAGCATTGGTTTACAAGCACGACTTTTAGAAAGCTCTTCTTGCTCTGGAAGCAAAATTTGGAAAAGAATTGAACCTAAGCTAGCAGTCAATATCCTGTCTCTCTGGCCTGTCCTGGCAAACGGTGGGTGCCCACGCTCCTCCGTGTGCTAGCGGTACATCGGCCATTTCTGTCTGCTTTGTGCAAACACATCAGGGATGCTTGGGCAGTGACCTTCCCAAGATTACTGACTCAAGCTGTTTATTATGAACAGTACCTAATTTATCAAATACATCTGAAGCCTTCTTAGTGTTCCCCAGTGTCGTTACTGGAATGCAAGAGCATATTGTGATGCTGTCGCATCTCTGCAAGATCAAATCACTGCATCAAAGAATTGTTATATCTTTGTTTGTTTTTCTTTGCATGTCCTATGCTCGTGCCTTCCATGCAGATCAAGTGCTGCATGCTTCCAGCTTCCTGCAGAGAGGCTAACACCTCCCCTCGTACACGCACCCTCAGAAGAGCAGGACACTTTGAGCACTGCTGCCCTCGCGCTCCCAGGCTGAGCGCTCTGCCAGGCTTCTGGGCACCAGCGAGCTGCCTTCCCTTACCTGAGGCTACCTTAAAGCTGGCTGAAACATGTCATGTTTCTTCCCTTCGCCCTAAGCTGAAATTTGGTCACAGCTGAAGAACGGCTTTGCACTTGGAATCTATCAAGAACGACCTTTCTATTTCACAATTTGCATTTCAACCCAAATAGCCCATTTTAGGTTTCTGTGCAGTAGTCTCCCGTGCTGCCTCTTATCTTCCCTGGCTGAATGCAGACGATTTCTGCCCAGATCTGTTCAGCCGCTTGTCTCTCCTTCCTTGGGCCCGGCGATTTGTTTCCATTTGCTCAGTGCTGTGTGTACAAGCAGACAGAGCCGACTGCTGGTTTTTGCATCAGTGACTTTTTGAGAGGCCCCCAGCCTCCGAGCAGATTACAGGAAGCACCTTGAGCCCCATTTGTCTGCTGCCTGGCCTGGGGGATTATTTTCCTCAATGAACCATATTGTCATTAACTTTGCTCCCTGTTTGTGCTCTGCAGCCCCCTCCCCGCTGAGACACCCATCGCCCTGCTCGCCTCTCCAGCCCAGTGCTGCCCTGTCCCACGCTGTGGCTGCCACCATCCTGCCCCTGGTCTGCGGTTCCTCCCCCTCCTCCCCAGGCTGCCACTATCTCCTTGACCCTTGGATGCGCTGGCAAAATGTGTGACTTGGAGTTCACACCTAACGCTGGCGCAGCTTCCTGCTGAGGTTAGCCTCACCAGATACATCTCATGGATTTCACAGCACCATGAAAGCAGCCTTGCCGTCCCCTGAATTACAAAGAAAAAGAAATAGGTATAATGTAGCACTCAGCTGTGTTCAAAGAGGGAAAAGAAAAATGTATTTGTACATCTCCACAAACCTCTGACAGCCACATCCAGAGGACTCAGGTTTTAGGGGATGCATTAGCAGTGCACCTCTGCTCTTAGGCTGCATTACTGCATGCTATGCGTTACAGTGCAGACAAAGACGAGAAGGCAGGAGTAATGGTGAGCTTCTGCCTCTCCCTTTGCTCGCTGCTCAGTTTGGCTGCAGGAACATTTCTAGAGGAGGGTGCAGAGAAGTGCTAAGATTGCCTTTGGTAGGCAGCAAACTTGGCAGCTGCCCCTCCCGGGCAGTGCGAGGTGCCTGCAGGGAGCTGCAGGAGTCCCTGGCTTGGAGCTGCTGCCCGGTGCATCCCCAGCTGTGCAGAGGGAGGCAACGGTCCCAGGCTGCTGCAGGCTGGCATGGCTAAATACCAGTGTCACTTAACCACGCTCCCACTGATCGCATGAGAACTTGAGACGTTTTGAGATGGCCACAGTGCTGCTCATCTGGGAGGACACAGGAGGAGCCAGGTTCTGCAGCATCACTGCAGTCCCCAGCTCACCTCCCTGGCTCTCTGGATAAAATGCCACCCCTAAGGTGCTGGGAAGGGCGAGCTGCTGGATGCGAAGCCCCAGCTCGGCACTGTCCTGGATCCCCGCTTCTCAGTGTAGGGAGGAAAGAAACAAGGAGGTTTGAGATACTCAGGAGATGAAGGTAGAAGTAGAGGGAGTCTGTGTAAAGGAACAACTTCATTTCCATTTCTTTCTTTCTTCTCTCATCCCCCCTTTTCTCTATTCCACCATGTACCCCCAGTCCCCTACAAATACTGTGTTACAGCAGCTGCTGACTGATTGCAGCACTGCGTGCTGCTGTGTTTTGCCTGCTAAGGAGGTGAATAAGGTATTCTGAAGAAACGCAACTCTTTCCTGCTTATTTAACTTTGCGTTCCCCAGATACAAGCTCAGACACTGCAAGCTCAGCATCAGGATTCACACCACGGTCAGTCTGTTTACTATTAGGAGAGTTCCGTGTTCACAGCACAGTCCCACGTGTAAATTTTTCACAATACCTTTCATCTAGTCTGGCTCTGATTTCAGCAGAGAAACCACAGCGTAAATGGGTTCTGATCGGGGTATGTTCAGAAAGAAAACGGATTACCTGTGCGTAACCTGCCCAGATATTTCACAGGTGTTCTTCAAGCAGAAATAGCTTCACCACCCAGCATTGCCTCTAAGTGCCTACAACGTCTCCAAACGCAGAGGGCAGCACACATAGTTCTCTCTGTCCATCCCCTCCCAGTTATTATCTTTCCCTTTTGCCATCTATCATTCCAAGGAATTTTAAATGAAGAGTCTCCTGGGTGCCCCACAGGGCGACAGCAGCAGCATCCTCTCACCCCACCGTGCTCCTTGGCAGCAGGGCTCCCCGGGGAGCAGGTGGCTCAGCATCATTCCCCGAGCTCTGCCTGAAGCAACTGCGATGCTAAACCTAACATCAGAAGAACCTCAGAAAGGGCCCAGCATTTTGTTAGAGAAACCCTAATCTCCGCTCTGAGCCGTCCTTGCTAGCTGAAGTTCAGCTTAGTCAGGAAGAACTTGCTGCTGCTTCGGAGATAATTAAACCCATCTTCCCTCAACCCGCTGTTTGTACACGCACAATGATACCATTGTTCGGAGTCATGCAACACATATGCTGACATTAAAGTGTTTAATCTTGTAGTACAGTATTCCATTATTTTTTGGACATCTGTACATGATAGAAAGGGTACGTATTAAGGGATTTGTTGACAAAGAAATGGCTAATGCTGATACATGTGTGGACTGAAAGGATCTTTCCAAGTTGTGTTCAGCAACAGGGAGAGCGCTCCTTCCCAGGCCCGAAGCCTGGCACAGATGTGATATGCACTGCTGCTATTACCACTTCTGAATTTATAACAAGGAGTCAGTGTTTAGAAGAATTTTGGAAGCTCCCTGCTGGGTTTGTGGCTAGGTGGTCTTGCTGGCAACACCACCTTCATGCTGAAAGCTAAAAAAATGAAGTGATGGTTAAAGGAAGAATATTAACTCCAGAGGGCTTTTTTCCCCCTCTCAGGGCAAAAATGTTGACCCTGGATTGCTCTGCAGCCGTGAGCCCAGAAGAATTTTGAATCCCCCTGTTTCTAACCTCTGGGACTGGGGATCAGGATTTATGCAGCCTGGTTTTCATCTCGTTTGAAATTAATGCACTAGTTCTGCTTGACACCAGCGGACAGGCCAGGACTTTGCCCTGCCACATACTGAATTTACCGTGCTCCAAGGAGCTCATCACCTTCACCTCCCTTTGCCCACGTGTAAAATGGGTGCATGAGCACCAAGCATCTGGGTGCGAGTTACCCAAAACAGTTCCCTCTGCTGAGCATCGCCCTGACCCTGAGCAGCCCCTCCTGAGCTGGGCAGGTGGGGACGAGACCATCAGGACACGGCTTTGGCAGGTGAGCCCAGAGCCCCGCAACTGCCTGGGGGTCTTGGGCCAGAGGCCGAAGGACAGAGTGCCCCTGGTTCTGCATCCTCCCCCTCGGGCTGTTTGCACGGCCTTTGCCGCCACCTCAGCCACCCCCAAAATGTGAAAGTCTATCTCCCAGCGGCATTCCCACACAGCCAGATGAGGGCACGCAGTAAGGAAGTGTAAATAAGCCCTCCAAATACTGTTTTTGCCACTCTTAAAAAATAATAAATCTCATCAGTTACATACAGCCCAGGACATTTGCTGTACTCCATCCATAGGGCTCCCAATTTATGATCTTCAGCTATTTCTCCAAGCATTTCTTTAACTGCGGCTTCAGCTGCCTAATGTCAGCATGTAAATCTTTTAGCTGAGAGGATGAAGCAAATGAAAACCAATCACAGAACTTCACATTCCCAAATTCTTGCCATTATAAATTTACTGCAACTGCCCCTGTAGCTCTTGCTGTCACGCACAATGAGGAGGGAAACATAGGCCTTAGCAGGCTGTGGCTTGGCATGACATTATTGCAGTCTTTATTATACTCCCTCTCCTCCTTAGAAAAATATAGGGACTGACCTTGCACTTCTTGCTCAATCAGGAGTCCCGCTGGGCCCAGTAGGCCCTTTCAGCTGCAGAGACCGCTGGATCCTTCCCCTAATTGCTTTCCTCCTTCTTGAACCTCACCAACATAAGGAGAAAAGGCCTATATTTCATAAATGACATGATTTTATCCACCAATTTAGAGACAAAGGAGTGCAATTTATAGAGGGAACATTTAATCCCTGTTAATTAGGATCCCATCAAGAGCTCTCACATTTGGCATCCTGAAAATTTACAGCGCAGTTTCACAACCGCAGCGGGTCCGGAGTTGAAGGGAGAGCCCTGCCCTGCCTCCTGCTGCCGCCTCCCCGGGCCAGGTGAGGACGGGACCCAGCTCAAAGCCCCTCTGGGGAAGGGAAAAATACTTTCCAGCTGAATCCTCTTTGCAGGAAATGCACAGGTAGGAGCGGGCCATCCCTTTGACAGCAGTAACGTACGTAGGCTGAAAATGTTTGTGGATCCCCAGCTGAGCTGGTGGTCCCTGGGCAGCCAGTGTCTGGGAATCCCGTGCTCTGTGCAGAAAGGAGGCAAGAAAGTTTCTGAAGTTTGGGTTTAGGATCTCTAGGGGTGGTTATGGGAGGAATTAAGGGTAATTTTTCTAAAATTCAACCAAGACTTTGCACTGCTGGATGTGTAAATCAGCATAATTTGCCCTTTTTTTGTGAAAACTAGTGTTCTGTGAAAACTAGTGGCCAAAATCCACAGGCTTACTGGACCAACCTGCCAGCCCTCAGCCATCTCTGCAGAAACTGCTCATTTTCTGTAGCTCTGCAGCTATCAGAGGAAAGGGAGACAAAGACCTTCCTATCCACTACCCTCACCTACGTGACTCCTTCAGTCCCTGGGGTCAGGCAGGCGCAGGTAGACTCTGAAAACCTGTTAGACATCGCTCCTGGAGTGTGGCGGATTTTTTTTTTGGCATCTAAATCTCCGATGGGTTTCACAGGCAACTGCTGATGCCTCTGCAGTTGAGTCTCCTGCGTGGCTGAGGCTGAGGTGAGGGGGTGTTGTCTTTTGGAATCTATTTTCCTTTGACTTATCTTTCAGTCTCAGGAATTCAGGACCTTTAATCTATTTGAGATTAAAGTTCTTTACAAATCCCTTCTGGCCTTTTTGGGAGTAAAGAAGTTAAAGACACCCTACTACACATTCCTTTTGGTGCTTTTTTTTTTTTTTATTGTAAATTAGAAACAAGTAGTGTTCCGACTTCTGCGATCCCCAGAATAAATGAGACAACTAGTCAAAGCATCTTGTAAAAAACCTAACACATTATCAGGTGAAAGTGTTAACAGGAAATTTTAAATTTTTACCTGTTTAAATATTCAAAATGTATTCTAAATACATCCTCCATATGTGCCAGGGGGAAGGAGGCATAGAATTACCAAAGCTTTCACAATTTGGCAGCCTGAGCACAGAATCTATTCATCTGGTGTTTACTTTGCATGTGAAAAAGAAATTTTTTACATCTCCAGAAAACAAGAATGTAAAAATACTTAGGTAAGTAGACTGGCAGAAATAAGGCCTCCTGCGAAACCTATTGAAATTAGTGGAAATATTCCTGTTGACTTCCCTGGGGGGTTGGTTTAGCCCTTTTAACACTACTGTTATAATTATTTTTAACAGCTATTCTTGAAAAATTATTGCTGTGATTCACCGGTTCTTTGCTTGATACATGGAGTTAATGACTGATTCTGTGCTACTGTGCTTGGTACAGAGGCTGAAAAACTGTACGGTTTCTTTGGTATGTGTACGCACAAATAACAGCTATTGCAAGCCACATCTCAACATAACCATGGCTGTCATGTTTCATGCCTTGACTACCATCAATCCATATTACAAAACCAGTGGCCTAACCAGTGTTTACAGAATTAGCTTGGATCAGCTTTCCATTTACCAGTAGTGATTTACAAAGAAGCTGAGAATAGCTGGGGTTCTTATTTCCAGTCTCAACATATTTTGCTGTGAAAATGACCAAAAATGGGATCAGTTCAAGTTTCCCAGCTTTCTGCTGATGTATCATTTGCTTTAGAAGTTTGGTACCCTGGGGCATTATATCAGGATCACAAGCTTCTCTGTCCAATATTACTTTTTTTGGTACTGGTGTCAACTGTATTGCCACAAGTTCTGGATGTCAACCACTACAATTTTTCATCCCTGTATCTTAATGTTTTCAAGTTTTGTATCTGAAAAGAGTACATGTCAAAACAAATGCCAAAGATTTGTTGACATTTTATCTTCAGCTTTCCCATATTTTTGGATCTGATACTTGGCTACTTTACACCTGATCGCATGTATCCATCGTGTTTTCTTCTAATCATCCCCGTTGTTGCACAACCGTGCCACCCTGCCTCCTCTTGCATCACTACAACGCCACAACAGAGTTGGTTGGGAGAAACAAAAGACTTCAGAGAGCTTGGAGCCCTATCTGTATCAGATAGACAGCTGCAGCCTGTGCAGCACTCAGATCATGGACAGATAGTCAAGGCTGGACTTTCAAAGATGCCAAGCTTACTTGCATATTTGCAACAGAGGTGTGGCAAATTTACTGACAACCACTAACCAAAGATATGTGCTTGTTTTGTTCACATCACCTTAATTGTCCTGCACACTTTTTCTTGTTTTATTTTCTCAAGAATCTGCTGTCCACCTCCATGCTACAGCTCTCAGGCTCCATCGTCTCGGCCTTTCCTTTCCCACAGGACTACGCCCAAGGCAGTGCCTGATGATCCCCACCTGGAGTAGCTGCGATTAACTGCCACACTTGCTATGCCACTCTTGACCCTAGAGTTATTGTGCACCAACAGATTTTGAGCTGTGTGTTAAATTAGTTCATTATTTGTCTACAGAGCTTGTGCTTCCAAAACAGAGACCACGTCTAGAAATGAGAAGAGGTGTGCATTTACACGTGCATCGCTTGTGGATGGATTATTTCGTTAGGGGGCGAGATCTGCTGTTTTCCCACAGCTAAGGCACACTGTCTGTTTCATAGCAGAATTATTTTTCAAGGGTGTTCTTCCTTTTCATATTTTACGCCCTTTGATTGCACATCCAGAGCCTTGGCTTCCTCTCCAAGCAGCTGCCTTGCCAAGGCATTTGAATTGTGACAGTTTCTGAGCTGGAATTTCCAACATTTCAAATTAGGAACTGGGCTAAAACTGTTCTCCAAAAGCCTTGGGGTTGTAGTGATTTGTAAGAACTATGAGCCTAGGACAAACACAAGTTCACGTTCTTTGGGCTGTTAACTATACCCAGCAAACAATCATACTGTGTTTTGATTTTTAAGTGAGCATTTAACACACGACGGCTGACAAACAGCTGAGATTAAGTCCATCAAAAATGACCAAAAGCTTCTCATTACGGTAGGTTATGTCAATAAGGATCACAGATTTTATAGACCTAACAGAGAAACTGCAGCCACATTCAAAGGGCTGTGGCAATTCCCTCGATTGTTTCACTGAACACTCGAAATACCATTCCCCTCTTTAAACGCCCCCCAACCTTACTCAAAATCCTCAGGTAATTAATTGGAAACAACCCTCTTGCAGAATTGTCAAAGGTCTGACTAACACCCATCAAACCCAGGAAACTCGGACTCCTTGAGCACTCCCCTGCTTACCTCATGCTGTTGTGCTTAAGGTATTACTGGGGACTACAAAAAGTGCACGATCACATATACTGTACCATATGTTCACAAATACCAAAGCACAGCAGCATGAATTAAGGATAGGATTTCAGTCCTCATAATGAAGAGTCTTGCTTTTATGAGTTCAAGTCAGACCCTTAACGTTATTTTAACATAGATTTTGGTGTTTAATTATGTAATAAGATTTACTGCAGTCATCTAACAGATGTTGATTCAGGGTCAGTGTTTCTCATAAATTAGTTCTGAAAGGATTTGTTACTTCTGGGTCAGCAGATAGGACCAGAGTGCAAAGAAAAAGGGGAAAAACAATAAACACTGAGTTGAAGGGTTTCTTGGGATTCTTTCTTCAGTTACATATCCACATATTTTCATGATCTTAATGACTATAGCCACAGGAATGTTTGCTTTAACACTAAAGATGGCTCAGCCCAAAACCCTATATCCAAACATCTGCAAAGCATGGGAAAGTTCAAACTCTGGGGCTTTTTATTTTATGACCCTGGCCATTAATTTCTCACACTAATATGACACATTTTTTCTAGTGCTCTGCAGTGGGAATTGCTGCGAACTCTTAGCAGCACCCAAAAAAGTTTCATCTTCCTGTGTCTGTTGTCAGACTTTGTGTGAAGTGCATACACCAGCATTGACTGATTATTTGTCATCAAGTGTGTAACACTGAAAAGGTGCACCCACCTTCCTTCAAAAATTCAGCCTTCTCGTGTCTTTGGAAGCAAATCTCTCTGTACATCCTACAGTTTGACCTATCTGTAATCCACCCTGCTGGTGATGTTATCCATAATATAATTAAAAACACACAACATTATATTCATTCTTCTATAGTTGTGGTTAAAAGAGATATTACATATTAAAATATTTTTCCATTCCTCTGTAATTTAGGTGCAAACAAATTCCTCTGAGACTGAAATCATACTCTATATCTTTTTCTGCTGAGAATATCTTGGAGGGAAGGGATTGAGGCATATTTAATAGGGTTGCTAGAGCTTACAGGGCAGTTTTAGCCTGCCAAGTGTGTTACAAAACTGGTGACTACTCACAACTCTCACACCTCAGGGTATGACGGAGTGAGCGATCTTCCTGAGGCTGCACTAGATGTTATAGCTGGAGGTGGAACAATAACTCTGTTCACTCAGTGCACGCGAAGACTGCCCAAACTATAAAACCATTTGCTGAACTTAATCGCCTCTGTCTTGGAAAGTTTAGGGGTTTCATACCTAAAAAACTCCTCTAAGACAAATCCCAGCTATTAGTAAGAGCGCTGAGGTATTTCCCTGAGCAGCAATCATACAGTGGCAAACTGCGAGCCCTGGCCTGCTTGCAGAAACGTTGCGCGAGAGGAGGAAGAGCCCGCGGCCAGCTGCCGACCGCCGGCCAGCAAAGCCGGGCTGGACGCGCTCCGTGCGAGCGGCCGGACACGGCCCCGCTCCCGGGGACTCCCCGTGCTCCGTCCCTGCCACCAGGGAGCCCCCCGAGGTACGTTCGTGCCGTGCAGCGCCGTAAATTTAAATAGCGCTTCCCAGTCTCAGGCTGAAACTCCTCTTTTTCAGGAGTAATTCCATTTAAGTCAATGGATTTACACAATGGATTTACTGCTGCCAGAAGAGAATCAGGCCTGTAGAAAGACGCGCATTCTTTGCCAAGAAAACCTCAGAGCTAACTACTTGAATTGTGCAGTCGAGCTGCAGGGAGGTCAAGTGGACAGACAACAGGACTGGGACACACGGGGAGGCCCTAGTTCAAACCTCGGCCCTCTGAACGCCGCGCGGCGTGACCTCTGGCGAGTCCGTGCGTCCCCTTGTACCTCTGTTTCCCCATTTTCCTTTGTCTGACTTGTCTGTTTAATTTGGAATTTGTTTGAAGAAGGGCACTGCACTTTGTGTGTTCAGATGGGGCACTGACACCTCTCCTCCCCTTGCTGCAGCTTGCTAGGGGACAAGCTCGAGGTCTTTGTCTCCTCAGCACAGTGCCCCTCTGCTCCACCACTACCAGCAGTGCTGCACGAGCCCATCAGCCATACATCAGCGGCAGGCAGATCCGTCTGGGGCACAACACGCCATCCCAGTGCTGTCTCGGGAGGAATCTGGCACTTCTTGCTATTTCAAAGTCACCGTTGATACATGGAAGGAGGCACTTTGAACGTTTGCTTCACAGCCTGGATCGCTAAAGATGCCTCAAAACAGCAGCTCCAACCCTTGGAGTGGCACTGAGAATCTGTAATGAGTTCAGCTGGCAACAAATGTGGGTCAGCGGTGTGAAAAGCCCCAAGGGCTGGAACTTGCCAGCACTCCTGCAAAGCCCCCTCTGTTTCTTTCGGCCCCTTCCCACAGCAGCCCGGCCATTATCAGTGGCAAATGTCCAGAGTCACTTGTCAAACACAGACCTGCCAAAAATCATTGAAACGCAACAGTCACTCGCACCCTGTGCCAGCCAGTTGTAAAACTGTTTCAAAGACAGCCTAGTAAACACCTACGTCCTTCTAGTAGCCTAGACAGAGGCTTTGTGTCCTGTGTGCTTTAACGAACCGAACGGCAGCGTGAGATGCTGCAATCAGATATTCTTGCCCTTTGCTGTTGTGGCAACTCGCAAGCTTGTTTGATGGTGAGGGGAAAGGGAACAAAGCAGGTGGCTAATGGGCTGTTTTTCTGTTTCAGTGGAGCATGACAGAGAGTTTCACCATCAGCGCTGCCACTACCGAGAGTTCAGGTTTGATCTCTCCAGAATCCCAGAGGGGGAAGCAGTGACAGCCGCCGAGTTCAGGATATATAAGGATTACATCCGCGAACGCTTTGATAATGAAACGTTCCAGATTAGTGTCTACCAGGTCCTCCAGGAGCACCCGGGAAGGTGAGTGACCCACAGGGAAATCCTGATGTGAGCACAGCAGGTGCCTTCAAGGGCTTATGCCCGATGTTTTCACAAATACTGGTGCTACCAGCAGAAGGGGCTTTAGGCACAAGGGCTGTCCCGTGAAATCTCAGTCGATGCTAATGCAGCTGCTGCGTGTGCTCAGCCATCAAGGCACGGGGTGAAGGTGTGAAGGTGCCCAGGAGCCTCAAGGTGCCCCGAGAGCACCCAGCGGCTGAGGAGCGAGCGAGGGGCAGGGGCTGTGCGCCTGGCTGTGTTACAGTGCGGGAGGAGGCCACAGGCTCAAAGTACTTGAGGATTTCTGGCAGACATAGCCTCTTCTTCTTGCTGCTTATGGATCCTGAGGTGGCAAAACCACATCTGAATGCTTCCTTTCTAGTTGGAGCTTAATTACTAGCCCTTATTACCAAAGGCATTTGAGATCCCTAATTAACAAAGACAGACGACACCATGCTCTTTATATTGACTGATTGTTTTGTGTGTGCACAACTACAAGATGAGCTATTAAATCCATTCCAGGGAATTATTAATGTATGCCAAACTCCCTGACAAATCCTCCAGGGAACTTGAATAAGAACATATGTTTAATTTTCTCATCTGTTCTTGGTTCCAATTAATCAGCAATCCCAAACCGCTTATCAAAGGCACTTAGTTTCATTTGCACATTTCTTCTAAATACAAAGCCTACCAATAGTGAGACTGCATTTATTTACATGAAAAGTATTTACAATCACATGCTAGTCAGAAGTTATTCTCTAGGACTACTAAATATGAGGCAATAACACTACAGACCTAATTTAAGTTTATGAAAAGAGAAACACCAGGGATTTAAAATGGGGAAAGTCCAAAAGGGTAAGAAACAATAGTGTAATCAGGATTGTGGCATTATAGTTTTAAAAGAGGTAATAAAAAGGCAAAAATATATATAGTTTTGCATTTTTGATCCATTAAAATGTGACAGGAAACCTTATCAACAGTTCTAAATGGTGAGACTTTCTACCAGCTTTGCTGTATGGTAAAAGTTTAAACACTGGCATGTGGGTATAAAACTCGTGGTTCTCTCAACATTTCGAATGACGATTATTTACAAGGTTTGAGGGACTACGCTAGTATTAATCTATTTTTATTAAACAATGATAACAAGCATTTTAACTAGGCTTTCTTAAAGGAGAAGGCAACAAGCCACAAACATGCATAGGACCTGTTAGATCCTGCCTACTACAAGCATTTAAGTTCTTTCCATCTTCAGCCCTCACGGACACAAAGGCCTCCCTTTGCTATATTTCTTAAGTTATACAGATAAAAGCTTGCGGGGATAACTTCTCATTCATGGGAAAAGCAGAAAAAGGATATGTGCTGGCAGATGCCCAGTGTGCCACGACAGTAGGGAGTTGCCAGAAACATATCCTTGGAGTAAATGTCCTTTGTCACCACACGAATGGATGCCAGGGAAGTTCTCCTTCAGACCCTGATTAGTGAGGTTCCAGCAAGGAAATTTACTGACAGAGTTAGCATGACATTCAGCTCCTTAATTTTAAGATGATACATCCACAGGTTTGTTACAAGGATCTGTAGAGAGGGCTGCAAGGTACCTCCTGGGTGGGTTCTGTGTCTACAACTGCGTGGAGCAGCCTTTCTGTAAGCTGTCTCCTTCACAAGCTCTTATTCCTAAAGGAAAAAATGCATGCAAAGGCCAGGCATATACATGAACCACTGGGTGGAAGAGGTGAGGAATACTGCTAATTATACAGATGTTCCAGCTACAAGATTAGATGCAGTTTTACTGCATCACATTCACCACAGGAACAGCTTTTTTTTTTTTAATGAGTGTTCATGCATATTCACCCTTTGCATACATTTTGGCACAGGCGCTGTTGAGTTTTGAACAGTTTGTACTGAAAAAAAAAATATTGCTGTCGGTTTGGATTGACCAAAGGTAAAAATATTGTCACTAGCATTTGTAAAAATATTTGCTCTTTTTGTGCGTTTTTCCACTGACATTTTCCAACCAGCTCTGTCACAGACCAGTCATCCAAGTTAGTGTGTCATTGGGCAAGTGGAGAAAGAAAACAAACTCTCTCCAGTGTTGATCAAAAAACACCCGTTCACTTTGATGCTTCCTTGGCTGTTTGTCTCATCCTGAGCAGGCTGGAAAGTCAGACCCATCCGACGTTGCTAGCAACAAGAGCAAAACAAAGCCAAGCCCTCCCCCTGCAGCGCGAGAAACCTTTGCTCACATTTTGCTTTGTCGGTGCCTTCCCCTAGAGCACGGCAGGTACGATGGCCAGCGAAATAACAGATGGGTTTCCTTCTCCCCCTGCTCTCATGATGGTAAAACAGCAGTGGCATCTCCCAGCAGATTACTGGAATTGCCTTCCTGAGACATCAGATATTCCCCAAGCTTTTGCTCGCCCACGGAGCACACCTCGTGCTGGGGCGCACCAGCGTGCAGAAACGCACCGCCAGCCTCCCCGAGGCAGCGGTGGGATCAGGTCGCCTCCTGCACCACACGGCGACACACAGGAGGGGCCAGGACAGCTCCTGGGGCCCCCAGACAACACAGCATTCAGCTGGAAAGAAAGTTGTGGCTGACTGGAGGTCTTTTCCTTGAGGGTGAGGGGACCACTGGCTGTGCTGGAGGCTTGATTTCCAGCTAACCCTCAGATAAGCCTCCAGTTCTGAGGGCGTGCTGGTGTGCCCTCGGTTCAGACAAACCACGAGCACCAGCAGCTCAGCAATTCAGTACTTGCTTTACGAGTTCAGGCAGGCTGGCAGATAGCTAACCAGCAACATCTCTGCTTGCAACTTACTGTGGGTGAAAAACACAGGTCTACATCTTTCCAGGCAGACAGCTGCCCCCACCGCAGACATTGCTGAAGGTGTGCCCCTTGGTAACAGGGACATTCGAACATAGGATGGATGCTGCCATCCATCCGCCTGCACAGCTGTGGGCAGACACGTGCCTAACCGCCGCGGCAGCAAGAACGAGAGCACAGCTCCGTCCTCTGTAGCAGAGTGGGTGCCCCTCTGGACTTTGACTAAGAAATTATCTCTGTCAAAATGAAGATATAAATACAGGTGTCTTTAGGAAAGCAGACTAAATAATCAAATATTCTTTCTGCACTTTCCAAATCTCTGAACTCATTGCAAGGCAAGCTTTTCAAACTGACAACATCTCGGTTATACAAAAGCATGCACAGCATTCTTGAGGCACAAAGCACCAGTTATTCACTTTAAGCAAACAAGTACATTCATGAACAAAAATGTTCCTAATATCATAAACACTGTGAAAACAGCTGAAGTTTTGACTAAAATAACATGTCTTGAAGCCTTCACATGCACAACCTAAGGTCCAGTGACTCTTGTCCACCTTCTCTTTGGTCTTCATGGTTCCCTCACCCAAAAGCTTGGGAAAGAGCTTTGCAAAGCCAGCAGCTGGGTTGAGAAGGGTGCTGAGCAGTGGGTCACTGAGTCCCTGCTTGCGGTAAGGAACCCGCGGTGGGAAGTACAGGTTGCCACCAGGGAGCCGGGTGCTGGCCAAGCCCCCATCTCCTGCCTGGGTGCTGTGAGAGCACAAAGCTGCTCCAAGCTGCTCCCTTCCTCTCCAGAGCGAGGGAGCGCACACCACGGGGCACGAGGCTTGCTGCAGGGCATTGAAAGCCATTTGTTTCAGGCACCAAAGCAGGAAATGTGTTAAAACGGGGCTTGTGGAGAGGAGCCTGAGAAAAATGAACTTTGTTGCTTTTACAGAGAGGTCGTGAAAATAGTTCGTGGGGCACTTCGGAAAGGAAATATCCGTTACCTTTTTCCACCGGCGTTGCAAGCGATGGCCAAAGCAACAACTCCAAAGGGACCTCGGTGCCTAACAGACACACGGGTGCTTAATGGGGTTTCTAGCAGCAGGTTGGATACCTAACTCATATTGTAGTTGATATGAACTTGTGTACTTTCACGAAGTACCCATGCACTTCTGGGCAGGCTGTCAGCTGGGGCATCATCCTCTATTTATTAACATGAAGCTAGAGAAAAAAATGCAGACTGTGTAGTTCTCCTCAACACCAGAGCTTGATCCCGCCCATCTGTCTGCACCTTCTGCAGCTGAAATACCTCATTGCAGAATTTCATCTCCAGTTTCAGTGGACCCAGCACTCGCACTGTGGAGTAAATCCCAACCCCTTTGAAGTGTATGGGAGTTTTGTTACTGGACAGAATAAAGCCAGGTACTTGACCAGCCTTTGGTAATTGTAATGGAGTTGCTACATGTTCACTTTGTGCCCATTACGGGTTTCACAGGCTTCAAAGGCAGTGAATGATGTGGATGCTCATGTTACCAGCCCTACAGAAAAATAAGATCTCGCACGATGCATTCCTGGGTTTGACTTGCAGCTGGAATGCTTTAGTTTGTGTTTCAAACTACGCCACTTCTGCACCCAGATCAAACCTGAGCCCCTCTCCAGACCCCTTTCCCTTGTTCATTGGGGTCTGTTTCCATGTTGTGGGTTGAAACATGTAATTCTAGTAACTAAGAAAGGCTTAGGCCCACCCAACAGGCAAAGCAGATGTGTCCTCTTTTTGGAGCTTTATAAAATAACTGTTGTGATTGTTGCAGGGGTTGTGCAGTGCAGAAAGATACAGTTTGTTTTAATGTTGTGCCCCAGCACCATGGCTGTATCCACAAGCACTCTAACAGCATCTAGGAAGGTACTGACAATAGTTTTTGTTTTTATTAAGTTTTCTGCACATAGGTTGGTAACTGTTCTCATCCTGATATGCTCTTGGGCACAGCAGCGGGGAACCTGAGCATGGAAACCCCGCAGCCCCCCAAGAGCAGCGCTGCATTCAGTTCTCTCTTTCAGACCATTCCTCAAAGCCACTGCAAAAGCCTCTGACAAGTCTTGAAGTCACTTAGCAAGGCACGACTCTTCACAGGCACTCGAGTAGCTGCAGGAAGCATTTTGCATACCCCAGCGGGCTCTTCCTCAGCTAAGTGATGCACTAACGAACAGCGATTCAATACCGAACAGAAACATCTGCACAGAGTGTCAGGGATACGTACATAACCTCATTTCTCTCAGCACGGCTTTTACAAGAGGCTTCCTATTTAGGAAACATGTTGCATCTCTCTGCAACAAACTCTTGCCACTTTTAATCAGTCTTTGAATCCTAGATGATGACCTCAAACACTACACAGAAAGGGGAGCACGGCTACTGGGGAGAAATGAGGTAGAACTAGGAACATGAGGAATTTTTAAAGCGAATTTAATTTCTCCCAAGCTTCAACAGAATTTACACAGATCTGTCTCACCATCATCACAGCCAGTTTTCAGGCCACCTCCAGCAGTCTGTGCCTTCACCTGGAGGACCCCTGGGCTGGGTTCGCTGGCAGCTCGGCAGGGAGAGGGGGGATCCAAGGCATGGGGAAGGGGAGGTGTGGGAGGAGGGCTGCATCGGGGCCGTGTACAGAGGGTGTTGCAAACGTGCCAGGGAGAGGCCCAGGGAGATCCTGGGGCCCTCTCGGAGTAGGAAAGTCTGAAAAATATTTTCCTAAGCTTGTCTTTGGACAGCTGCAGCCAACTTTAAGTAATGACACCAAGCAAAGTGGAATCTGGATGCTGCAGTTTTTTAATCCAAACAGATGTCTTCCAACCCGAGACCTCCTCTCCCCTTCCCTGGATGCTCTTTCTGCCTTCTCCCTCCACCTGCTCAAACCTGGACGTGAGTTGCCCACAATCCCCCTGCCACCTCTGTCTTTGGGCTACCTTGCAGTTAATTTGCCAGCTTGCACCGTGCCTGTGGCCCAAACAGCTCCTCTAAGGTTATAATACCAGTCAAGAGGACAGGATTATGCTCCTGTGGTTTACAAGCTGAGTCAGTAAGACATTTAACATATCTGTGCCTCCAGTGTTTCCCACTTTAAAACAGACGTGGGAGGACTGACCCATATTTGTAAAGCAATTCAAGTCTACTGCTGCAAGGTGTCACAATATGGTTATTGTTTAAAACACCGCTAGATCTGTAATTCCTCAAACTAGCAGGTAGGGATTAGAGCTGTGCAGCGGCCAGACAGCCTCAGTGTGCTCTTTGGGCCAGCAGATGCCTGAAAGGCAGATAGGGGACAGCAGGACCTGCTGGCAGTGCCCTGGGCTGGCTGCTGCCAGGACATGGCCAGGAGAGCCACCAAGGCTCCGAGGTGCTCACAGCCCGGAGTGCCAGCACATCGCAGCCATCAGCTCGTTTTGCAATGTAAGGAGAGCTGCCAAGAGTCACCTTCTCTTCTGCTGCCTGTGCTTCTTCCCATTTATTTTTATCCCATTTGGAATTGCTCACTAGTGTTTACTACCACTTGTCAACCAGCAGCTTGAAATAACAGAGCTGACAAGGGGGATGGGGAAAGCGAGGGGAGAAAACAGACGCAAAAGGAGGTGCTGCTTGCTAAGAGGGCTATGCTGCAGAACTACAGACCTTAGAGCATTATGGTTTTTAATTGCAGTTTCATCTACTGTTCTCCCTTGCTGTTGCAGAACCGACGACTCTCAGTTTCACAGTCTCTCTCTGTCTCACGTCCTTGCTCTTCCCTGTGGCTCCCACCAGGTCAGGTGGCTAGGAGAGATGCTGCACTTTTGATTTAGCATTTATGGCTACAAACCAGATCATATCCAAGAGGCTGAAAAAATACCCCAGCAAAAAGCAAAGAGCCCATACTTGCTATTTCCATGAAGCTGCCTGGTTGCCAATAATTTCTCTTAGAACTTCGGTGGTTGCAACACAGCAACTCTCTTCCGCACTCTTCCCTTTCAGGATGCTTTTACTTGCATCTTCTTTCTCTTATATCTCCACTCATTGCCATAAACCTCGCTTTTTCCAGTCCTTTCTCTTCCACTGATCACCCTTTCTTAGCCCCCTCATGCCACCAGCCCTCCACGTCCCTGCTCACACCCAGCCCTTTAGCAGCTTCAGCCCTTCCACATCCATAGCTCCAGCTGCTTTCCAGACACGATCTCACATGCATCGTCCCCAGCCAGCCTCGCTTTGCAATCCTTGTTATTCAACCTTCAGTCCAGAAAACACTGAGTTAGTAAAGGAAATTTCATAGACCACACAGCAACTATATGACCTGCAGACAAACTTTCAGCAGTACTTTCTACCAGGAGGTGTGTCTCCTTTCTGGTGTCCAGCACCAGACACTACTGAAACAGTCAGCAGACAAGTGCCAACCTCCCGTCCTCAGCTCAGGCTGCTGCAGCAACAGCCTGTTGCTTGAGAAAACTGATCTGAAAACCCTGAGCTTTATCATCACTAAAAGCTTTGACACTCCCACTGATCTAAGTACTTTGAATGCTGAGGCATTTTGATGTGGTCTCAACAAAACATACTTGTGGTCTGGATCCAGACTTCATCATTTATGTAACTCTAATCTAGACATTAATGTTTCCATGTCCCAGCTTAATTTTCTGTAAAATGAGGATCGTGTTCCTTTTCATATCCTTAGTCTGGTAGAAGGCTCAGTAAAGTTGGTGACATGCTCTGAAGTTCTTAAATGAAGGGACTGAAAGAACAAGGAACCAAAGAGGTTCTCTGCCTGCTGGTTGTAAAACCATCATTGACATTGCTCCAAGAATGCTCTAAATGTGCATACAGTCACTAGGTAAGGTACCGGCGGTTGAGATGTGCACTAGGAACCTCTTCCCTTTGTGCTGAGATCTCTATCTCAAATCTAAAACGCAAACCAGCCATATCAGCTAGACTTACCTAGCACTAACTCTTGTAACAACTCATTAGACAGGAGCCCTCAGAACAAATTTTGTGTAAGGCTAGGCAGAATAACATCTCTTCGCTCTGCTTATTATGACTTATCCAGCAACGATGTCTGAAGGGCTCGTTGTCTGTTAGCTAGTGATTCAATGTTGTTTTGCCATAAGTCTTTGGGGAACAGGGCATTTTACTTCACGGGAGGTTGTTCTTTTTAAGAGAACGGGAGGTTTCTTTTCATTGGAACAGGCGCCACAACCTCAGGAGCCTCAGATGCTCTGCCTGCAACGCCAGTCAGGTTTTTGCATCCCAACCCTGGCCGCTGCTGGTGGGCCGGAGTGGAAAGTGCAAATCCAGGAGTGCTTGAACCTCTCCAGGGAGCATCTGACACAAGGCCTTTTTGGGTCCAAATGTTCCAAGTGTGTGTGGGAAGGACATTTCCCTTTAGTGGGTCCCTTTGATCTCTCTCACTTCGGGCTTCCCCTCCAGGCCTATTGTTTGCACATTGCTGTAACTACAGGAAAACAAATGCATTATACAATTTCCCAGCCTGACTCACCCTGGTACTTGATGCCTCATGTTGTCTGGTTACCCCGATTGCATCATGTCAGCATGGGAAGCTTAAAGGCTGGTTTTTCTGAGTAATAACGCTGCAGTTGAGCAGTAGCTAAAAAAAAAAAAATAAGTTATCATTATTGCTATTATCTTCAACCTGCAAACTACAAGGGAGAAAAACCAAGCAAGCCAAGTCCCTATTAACCAAACGTTGTGTGAATCATGAGTTCCAGTCAGGGGCCATGCTTAAATGATGCAGTATGTGAATATAAAAGCCCTTTACTTCTGGAAACTTGGACTCAGCCATTGGAACGGGTCAATCCGTACTACTCCCTCATCCCCAGCTCCCCTGGGACGCGTTTTGTTCCACACGCTGTAAACAGGGAAGGGCGGGAGGTGTCCGTGCGGCTGCGTCATGTGCTGTGGGCACATGGCCATTGCTCCTGGGTGGGGATGAAACCCCAGGAAATCTGCCCCCCCGGCTTGTGCTCAAGCATCATACCTTCCCGTAACTAGCGCACACATGGAGAGAGGGGTGATCTGCACTGTTGTCTTCAGTTGTCCTGGGTGCACCAAGTGGAGATGGCTGAACAAATCCCAGCACCTGGGCTGAGCCTCTCCATCGCCTGCACCACGGCCCCTTCCTGAGCCGTGGCTGCCCAAACATCCACCAAAATACTCCTTGTAGGACCCACTATGTGCTGGCAAGGAAGTGTTGCAGCAAGGTCAGTTCTGATGTAGGGCTTCTTCCACAGACCAAAACTTTGTTTAAAGGAAAGCAAAACACTTTCATTTAAAAACGAAGCGCTGGGAAAACGACAGAACCTCCTTTTACACGTGCTCGATGACGTGCTCACGTGCTCTGCAGGAACTAATTTCAGAAGTTTAATTTCTTGTAAGCCCGCACAGAGCCAGAGGCAGTGACACCTGCCAGCTCACGGAGGAAAGCCATCATCTCTTACACACCCCGGCCCACAAAGGTTGAAAGGATAGATAGCAAAAAACATCGCAATAAAACTGCTTCTGTTTTGAGTCAGCTCTGCGAGACAAAAGCCTCTAATTTCTTAGTATCTCACAGGAAAAATAATCGCTAAAATCTGAGAGACAAAAGCCTCTATGCTGACAGCTCTTCTGGGACTCAATTCCGATCACTTGATGTTATGTGCAAACAAGAGGCACCGAGCAAACAAAATTAGAAATATATATGTATTTGCACTGACAAATCAATAGCGACAAAATTAGTAAGGCTTTCTCGAAGCTTTGAGGACACAAAGGGTTTTCCAAGGATATTTCTTCACTCAAAAGGATATAATTACACTTAAACAAGTTATCATGTTTGTGCACTACAAGTACAGAAGCAGCCCTTACAGGACTTGTCTAGACACTTCCACCGGGTTTCTTTGTTCTCCAAGTAAAGTTGTTGCTTTTTTTTTTTTTTTTAAATAAAGAAACTGCACCACCATCCAATTCTGCTACTATTTTCATAAAGTTTTACATCTTTCTTAATTCCTGATAAGAGAAGGCTCCTTCCTTTACAGAGCCTGTGTTTTCTCAAGTTTTCATTTTACAGAAATTTGCCAGGAAATATTTTGTAAATCCAGAATAATTTCACTCTTTTTAAATGCAAGAAATCCTCTCTATTCCCAATCTTTCTCAGCTTCTGTTTTCATTTCTCCGACCAGAATAATCCAGCAGTGGCCTTTTAAAGATGTAAGCAACAAATTGAAAGGAAATTGCCACCCAACATTATGCAGACCTGTGACTGTGCAGAGGGTTATTGCCTCAATCAATTATCTGTAACCTCAGACGAACAAATTTAAAAAACCATTACATATGTTAATATATGCACAACAGTGTTCCAGCTGGCTTGCGCCAGTGCTACAATTATGCGTAAAAGTCAGGAAATTATGTGTGGAAAGGATAATGAGCAGCATTGTCTGCCCAATTACTAAGTTTGCATATGCAAACAATAATTTTGCAAATCTGTGCCTGGCAAGCATTTCTTCTGAAGTTGCATCAGCAGCTCTAAGGTTAACTGCAGCAGCAAAGTAATCCAAAACCACCTCAACTCTGCTTCAACCCATCCTCCCTTTTTTAAAGAGAGAAGAAAAGCACTTCATGTGAAGGTGATTAGGTAGGAAAGCACGCCAGCCCAGCTCCAGCATCGTCTCTGTTCCTGAACGGCTGACCGAGCGTGTTGCTTAACGCGGGCATGTGAGCTTTGTAGAGAGCCCAGTGGAAAGCCCAGGTAACAAGAAATTGCACTTCTTTTTTTCAGGGACTCAGATTTGTTCCTGCTCGACTCTCGAACAATTTGGGCTGCAGAAGAAGGGTGGCTGGTGTTTGACATTACTGCAACCAGTAATCACTGGGTGGTGAATCCACAGCACAATCTTGGCCTGCAGCTATCTGTGGAAAGCATAGACGGTGAGTTTCAGACAGCAACGTCAAGGAGTCTCCGTTTCGGGTAGATGATCTCAACCAGGGGAAGCCTTAAGCATTCAGTTTTCTTTTCTTTGAATAGGATTTCGTGAGTATGTTTTTCCTCAATTTGCTTAAGGCACAAATAATGATTAAAAAATTAAGTCTGCAGACATATTTCAGGTTAAGGATGTACTCAAATGCTTTAACAGACTGGGAATCTGTTGTGCAGCCATGTCAGCATTAGCTGTGTACACATCCCCATCACAGGGTGTATACGCTGCTGGCAGCAGAGCACAACAGAACCACTCCTGCGTTTCTCCAGCCATGCTCCCCATGCCCACCCGCTTCAGATTTTTCTGAGTGAGACAATTCCAGTCGAGGAGAGAGGAAGAAACTTTGCTATGTGTAGAAAGACAAAGCTGAGTGATGTAAAAGGCTGGCGTCAACTGGCACAGAAGTACTTTCAGAAAATATTTAGGAACCATTTTCATGTCCTCTCTAGCAGCAGAAATTCATTCTCCAGATATGCATCTTTGATAACATTTACTATTGCTTTTTATGAACATTTCCAGTGGGTAGTACTTTGCAAAGCAATTTTGAAATAGGCAAGCTATCAGCCATTACATGAAAGGGCGATTTTACTCTTGTGAGACCTGTGCACTGAGAGGTGCCCAGGGTTTGTTTTAACCTGCCCTCTCAGGGCTCCTGCATTTACAGATCATTCAAACAGAGGCACAAAGCAGGAGCTTCTCCATGGAAGTTACCGGTCCCCACCCTAATGACAGATGCCTTTTGCCATCTTTGCACAAAGATTCAAATTCAGCTTGGTTTACAAGATAATCTTAACTCTTCAAGCTAAAATAGTAAGGAAAACGAACAGCCAAGACAAGCTTAGCCTGTTTTCAAGTACTTGTCCTTGCTTTCAGCTTTCACTTTGCCTCCTAAAGGAAATAGTTGGGATTACAGATGTTGTGTCCAGTCACGACACATCCAATTCTTGTTCACACAGAGGAAAACCACCAAGACCCAGGCTGGAGTCCACACAAAAGCACTGGCTGGAAGTAGGCTTAATATCTCTTAAACACTACAGATAATACAGCGTCACTCTCACACTCTTCTACTCATAAAACCTTATCACTCCGTCCTCCCCAGTCCTCAGCTAGTGATTTTACAGCAAAGGTCAATCCCATTTTTCAGCATTAAGGAAGCCAGCTATTTATTTATATGCCACGGATTTCAACCAAGGCTTTTCAGGGTCCTGCACACAGGGAAATGCTGCAGCCACACAGCCCCAGGAGCTGCTCTGCTGGAGCAACCAGAAGTGGGCTTTTTCAAAAGCATACAGCCCAACCTGTCATGGGGAGAGCCTTCAAAATGGGAAATTCTCAGTTTCAGTAATAACCGCGTTCTCATCTGTATAGGACTCAGTGAGAATTAGGACTGTAGTTTACACTCCTGAAAAATCCAGCTGTGTTTGTAAACATGTTCGGACAATATAAAAAGTAACTTGCTGCTTTCTCAAAAGAGATTAACAAAATGCTTAAATCGGCCTGTCGCTGAAGTTAGGAAAGCCAACTCCAGCATTTAAAAAGTAAATACACAGATACAGGGCCTGATTGTCTGCCTGGCTTCTGTGACTGAGTCTCCTGGCAGCACACCTTTGCTCTCAGGTTTCTCTACCGTACACGTGAATATTTCTTTCTATTTTGAATGGCAAGGATATGTCCTTCCTTGCTCCCCAAGTTTCATTTTGGATTTAGACCAACTGCATGCTAAAGAGAAAACTGCTTTTACACCTGGACTTCATATGAAAATCATATGCTGCAAACACAGCAGGACTTTGATGCAACACTATATGCTTGGACAACCCCCAGTACTTTAAGTGAATTGTGAAAAAGATCTTTGCTTTGTAGCTGTCCCTACATACAGAGATCTCCAACCATGAAGCCAGTACAGTCTTAAAAAAAAAAAAAAAGAAAAAGCCATCATGAGTACTGTCCAGATGAAATTATACAAAAGAAATTAACCGGTCTTTGTATTTCTTTACAATCTTGCCAAATAAGTCTATCAACGTGTATAACTAGGGTGGAATCACAGGGGAGGTTTTTGCTCTTAGAAAATGGGGATCAGCTCGAGCTGCAAGCAACAAAACATCTGGGTGAGTCAGTAGCCTGCAGCAAGCTCTCAGCCCAGCACCAGTACGCCTTGCTCAGCAGCCGCACATGGGAACAGCAAGCACCCACTTGGGTTTACTTAGTTTATTACGTGAGATCCCATATTTGACAGTTTTAAAAAAGCAGCTTCATAAAAGCAGATAAGGCTGCGCCCTCTGGTTCAAGAGCACAGCTTTAGTTCTTTTGGGACAAGCTTATCATTGTCTAATGGGGACTGTATACATGTCCTTGTGTTAAACCTCACTTTCTGCCTGCATAGGAAAGTTAGAACCAAGGAGTGCATTTTTCCCACCTTTATACACTACTCGTACAGAGTACTGCATGCCTCTTTTCCCCTAAGGAAACATTGTACTGGTCTTTAACACAGTGGTGTTAAATGAGGAATTCATCGGTCAGATGCTACTTACTGCCATGCTAATGAAAATCCATTAAACATACCCGTGTGAAGTCAGGTCCCCTGCATACCACTGACCTAATCTCCAGAGACACTGCAAAGGTGAAATAACTTTCTCTGGAAAAACCACAGCCAGAGATGTACTTGGAAGTTTAAACAACTCGGAGAAGCAAAAGACTTCTTTGAGGGGGCAAGAAAAGCCATAGGAACAGTATTCAGTGAGCTCCTTCAGCTGAGCTTGTTTTCAGGAAGTAAGGCTTCGATCTGGCAAAGCCCGAGCACAAGTGGAACTACTTACATATTTATCATTAGCTACTTGCTTAAGCACTTTGTGGGCTTGGCCTCAAATGTTTAAAATGAAAACTGTTTGGACAAGTTTCCAGCAAGGAGCTTCAGCTGAAGCTGAAGAAGTTGATGCATGTCCATATAGAAATCTACATACACGAATTTCTGCACTTGCTTTTTTATCCTGAGCTTTCCTGGTGCCCTGTCCCAATATTTGTTTTGCTTTATCTGGTTTGCAAGGCCTGGCCCTGCTCCCCTGCCCATGGCACGCTGTGGGACCTGGTCACACCAGGCAGTCCCATAAAACCCCCTCCTGAGTCCGTTCTTTCCACAAATCCCAAATATTGCAGCTTGGCACTTGCTCACTGGGCTGCAGGCTTTTAGAAAAATAGGGAATGGACTGCAGCTGAGGCTGCTCCACTTTTTGGCCTAGACCTTTGACCACAGCCCCTTTTTCTGGGGTCCATCACATTTACCAACCTTTGGCTATATGCAAGAGCTAAGATGAAGACGTTTCCCTAAATACAGTATTTTTTTAAATCTGCTATAGGCCACTCCCTTGGCATTTACTTTATTCATTTTAAAAACAGGAGTTGTAGAAAATTACCTACAAATATTTCACGTTACCAGGTTTTTTTTACACCGTAGTCCAAAGCCAGTAAGGTAAGGAGATTTTTGTTAGAGACTCTAGAGTCCCTCACCTGCTCTCCATGGTCAGGCGCCTTTCAGGGCTTCTCTCAGAAACTTTCGGCCATCCTTTGGCTTATTTGATTTGTGGCTGACAAGACCCAGCTCTGTCCTTAGCAAAAACAGTCGCAAAAACAATCACAAAAACTATTGATGTAACTTAACTTCAGTCCTCAGTAGAACTGGATATCACCCTTCCGTTTCGCAACAGCACCCAGACACTCTTGGGGAGAACGGGGAAAAATGTTCAATATTGCCCCGCCACCTGCTCCTCGCATCTTTTGTGAACAGTGATTTCATTCTACAGCAAAACCACCTAATGAACTTTCAACAAAAATAAAATTAATTTAGAAGTCCAGGATGAAGGAAGCACACATGGCAATCAATGGCTTTGAAACAAGGTTATCGGGTACAGTAGTGCTGAGACACAACAATAAGCGTGACATCTTCCAGTATCTGAGCTATTTGTTTCTCTCAGCTGCAGTATATCTAGAACTCTGACAACATTTCATATAAGGCATTTTTATTTTAAGTTAATAACCTTCCAGTGGGAATTTAGTGTTCCTATGGGCTGAGTTTTATGGTTCCTTTTACAGGCTCACTTCAAATTATAGGCTGGTGAACTTAAAGAAACCCCTCTAAAGAATGCAGGAAAAGTTAATGCTAAGCGGATTTAGGGTAAAATAATTATATGTAGGAGCATTTTATGTAACTTTTACATGCAGATATAAAATGAAGTTAGCTGTGCTAAGCTGCTCTTGTCAGAAGCAGCTTTGTCAATTAAGTCCAGGCCCTTGGTGGCTACGGACGTGCCTAGGAATCATCGTTATGGACCAGACAGCAGCTCTCCTCCTTGGTGTATTTACCATGCCTGCTGAAAATGGGAAGTTACCGCAATCCTGATTAACTCTGTTTTGTTTTTAAGGGCAAAGCATCAACCCCAAACTGGCAGGTCTAATTGGGAGACACGGCCCACAGAACAAGCAGCCATTCACAGTAGCCTTCTTCAAAGCCACTGAGGTTCATCTCCGCAGCATTCGCTCCACGGGAGGGAAGCAAAGGAGCCAGAATCGATCCAAAACGCCAAAGAACCAGGAAGCTTTCCGGGTGTCGAACATTGCAGGTACAGGGAGGTTTGCTGGGTCGGTGTTTGTAGGTGTGGGATAACGCTCTGCTAGATTTGACACTAGATAGGAACAGTTTCACCCATACTCAACGCTGTTTGTTGTCTCTTTGGTCTACCACTTGTTTTCTGTTGCTGCTCTGAAACTACTTGGGATTAGGGATTACTCCAAAAAATTTAGAAAAGTAATGTTTCTTTGAAACAGTGTTCAACTGAAGGATATCCTAATACAATTAAAACAAACAAACAAAAAAAGCCATCTAAACAATCTCCCATATAAATTCTTATCATGAAATTTAAGATAATTACTTTAAAAGAAATAAGTGATCATTATAATAAGGTATTTCAGTGGATCTGAATCAAAATGCTGTACATTTTCAAGAGGCTGCAATTTTAAATTCAGCCCCCAAAATCTTAGTAATTCCAGAAGTTTTGCCTGGAACAGGAAAGCCCATTCCTTGCTCAGGATAACTGCAGCCATTCCAGGGGGAGCTGCGTGTCCTAGTATGGAAGAAAAGCGCCGGGCATTTAAAATAGAAACGTGGCTTAATTACGAGACACCTCGGAGTAGCAGGCCCTTGGTGACGTCCCCAGCAGGAGCTGCAGCACGGGGCGAGCTCCTCTGAGGGCAGTGGCAAATTCCAGCTCTGCTCCTCGAGCATTTTGCCGGATGGAAAGGGAGCTTGCAAGAGAGGGAAGGAGAAGGACCGCCGGGGCACAAGGTGTGACGTCAGGCTATATGCCCAGGTTGAACACAACGTTAAAACAACACTGACAGCTGTGGATGCTCAGATCCATGGTTCAGACCCATGCTTTGTTCTTTGGCCTCACCACGAAGCGCTGTCACCGGCTGTACTCCGGTTGCAGCTGCACGAACAGGTTTTGTATTATTTTCATATCATCATGTTGCTTTTGCAGGCCTGAAGGTGCAATTATCACACACAGCTCAGAATGCAGAGAAGAGTTAAAGGTTGCTTTTCCCCATCACTCCTTGCACAAGTTCTCCTTAATACAACAGGCAATCATCTGAGATACCTGGGTTTTGCCAACATGAGGTCAAAGGAAGCTGGGAGGGAGAGGGTGTTCCCTGGGTGTCTTTGGCTTTTTGCACTTTATATTTTGTGATTAAAGCACGAGAAACTGAAAATGATTAAAAGAAAGCAGCAAGCACAACAGCTGAGCAGCGCCGCCTGCTCCCTGTTGGGTGCTGCCGAGGGCTGGGGGCAGCCCAGGCTGACAGCCCCGCTCCCCACAGAGAACAGCAGCAGCGACCAGCGGCAGGCCTGCAAGAAGCACGAGCTCTACGTCAGCTTCAGGGACCTGGGGTGGCAGGTAAGGGCTCTGCGTCACCAGTGCCAGCTGGGCTGCAAGTCCCTTGGCAGGCTGCTAGAGATCAAGCCAATGTGCGGACTCCCCCCACCCATCCCCCCGGGAAAAAATTATGTATTGATCGTAACATGCTTAAGAAGCGCTTCTGCAAAGTTAGGGTATAGGAGTACTTTAGAACCACAGAACCATTAAGGTTGAAAAGACCTCCAAGATCATCTGGTCCAACCACCACCCTACCACCAATGTCACCCACTAACCCATGTCCCTAGGCACCTCGTCCAACCTTTCCCTGAACACCCCCAGGGACGGCGATGCCACCCGATGAAGAGCAGCTGCTTTAGAGGTGTATAGGACAGCACTAGAAAGGCCAGCGTGCCAGATTTTTGTTTTGCAAGCTCCTGTAATTGTATGCAGACATATGAACTGATAGATTTATGTGTCATTCTACTTTGTGTTTCACTGAACAATATTTCTGTCTTTCTCCACGATCTAATGTCTTCAATTAATCAAGGACTGGATCATCGCTCCAGAGGGCTATGCTGCGTACTACTGTGAAGGAGAATGTGCTTTCCCCTTGAATTCGTACATGAATGCTACAAATCACGCCATTGTGCAGACACTGGTAGGTGTCACGGAGCTTGTAGTACAGTTATTTCTGCTAGGTGCTACTCAGCAATAAGTTTATACCAAAAAGGACCTCTGAGCTAACACGAGAAGGAAGGTCTGCGTTAGCTCTTTAAGATGCCTGCAGCATCTGGCTAAACATGTCTAGCCAAGTGGCCTGAATTAATAGTTGGCTAGGAATTACCCTCTCTTTGCTGCAAGCATTGACATGCTCTCTCTAGTTTAAAGGGGCCCTGTGATAGGCATCTTGATGGTGGTATAGTCCCACTGCACGGGGAGGGAAGAGCAGGATGTGAGACCCATTATCAGCATCTCCTGGAAAAACTCTGTAAGGACGCACACCGTGTGCTGCCGCCAGAAATGGATTTGGGGGCAGGCTGAGGAAGGGGTCAGTGAATCCCGAAATTCCACAGCCCAGCTGCTCTGTGGGTGTATTTGTTTTATGAAGTTGTGCAAAGACGTCCGGATGGGAGCCCTGAGCCAGCGCTTCCACACGACAGCGCCAGCGCTTTGGGAGACCCTCGGTGGCCCCAGCTGCTTCCCCAAAGCCATGCACCACAGCAGCTGGCAGGGCCAGGGGACACGCCAGCCCCCAGCACCCTGGCTGGGCAGCAGCCCTGGCAGTCCTGCTCGGGCTCCCTCCTGGCACAGCCCCAGTCCCCTGCCCGCATCTGTAGGGCACAAGGAGGCTCACTCCGCTTTTTCATCCACGTCCTGTGCCCCGTGCACGTCTAAGGACAGCACTGCAGAAAGCATTAGGGAAACTAGAAACGTCTACATATCCAAGGGAAGAAAATTCACAGTGCTTTTCTCCTGGAGGATTGGTTTTTAGTCGCTTTCCCCCCCTCTCCTCAGAGGTTCTGCAGCCGGGGACCTGGAGCCCTTGGTGCCGGCTGGGTCTCGGTGCTGCCCATGGGGTTGCTCGCAAAACCTTGCCCGCACGTCCCACAGAGTTTATCGTAACTGGTACGCTTCTGCAGAACTCGGACTGCTCTGACAAATGGGAATTTTCTAATGAAAACCTGCCTCACTGAAAGATTTCCAACTAGATCTGACTTCGGTGTGTGTGTCAGCCTCCATACGTGCAGGGGACATCTCAAGACGTTTGTACACAAAGCCAGGTGTTCAAAATATGTCTGAGTGAGCGGGCTGCCTGGGGAAGAGATACTTGGGGGAGGAGAGGGGAAAATACATCTTAACATGCCTCTACTTTAATTCCCCAGGTTCACTTTATAAACCCAGAGACTGTGCCGAAACCCTGCTGTGCTCCTACCCAACTCAATGCCATCTCAGTGCTCTACTTCGATGACAGCTCCAATGTTATCTTAAAAAAATACAGGAACATGGTGGTACGAGCATGTGGCTGTCATTAGATTTGTAAAAGACAGGAAAAAAAAGAAAGAGAAAAGTGATTTGTAAAGAGTGGGTTTCGTACGGATCGCTGGGGGAGGGGAAAAGGTTAGCACTGCAGCAGCGGGCTTAAAAAATCCCAAACAGTTTTTAGGACTGGGCTTCTGAAAGTTCAGACAATGGAACAGTTTCTGCATCTAAGTGGCATTTGAACACATTTTGTTTTAGTTTATTACAGACAATGAGCTTGTAAACTGAAACAAGCCAGACAAACCATTTAAAACCAAATCTGCCTACAAAATTGGCTCCTACAGTACATACTTCTGCAAACGAGTCTTTCAGAAGATTGCAAACACACCACTGTTGATTATGAATTAAAAATTAATAATCTATCCAAGGTGAGAATGTGCCATGACTATTAAACATCTGTAGTTCCTGTAACACACGGTTTGCAATAAAATAAGTGAGCAAAACGTACCTGGATTGAACAGGTATTTTGTTAGAGAATTCTTACTTCCATCCCTCTGCTTCAATTTCGTAAGCAGAAGCAAAGATTAATTAGAAGCAAGTTCCAGTTTTAAACTGCAGTAGCAAAAGCTATATCTGGATTGATTCAAGTTCAAAGGCCAAATGAGTCTAAGAGAAAATAAAGAATTTTCTAATTGTCAAGCAAAAGAACTGAAGAAAATAATTCCCAAGAGCAAGACTTTGGGGATACACTTTTTTTTTTTTGTCAACACGGGAAAATTTCCTCTAGCAACCAGAAAGAATTTGAATTTGCTATGAACTTGAAACAGGAAAGCAGCACAATGTTAATAAATGTTTTGGGATTAAACCTAGGGTTTAGCTGGGGTATCCTAAGCAGTTACAGAGTTGTGAAAGAGAGATAAAGATCCTGCTCCTGTTTGGAAAATATCCATTGACTTCAATGACAGAACAAGTTCCAACACTTTTACAAAAATGCGGAGGCTGGCGTACAGAAGGTGCTGTAAGCTGGGATGTACACTCAGCACCACGCCAACCCAGCAAGAAACCCGACAGGAAACCTTACTTCCCAAGGCCACTGATTATGATACAAAGACACTGCTCTACTATTGGTTTCACCTCTAACAAAATAAAAATAAAGAATCACTTTCGGTAGCCACATCTACAAGATGAAACCAGGGGGAAGGAAAACATCCCCTCGAGGCTCTTCTTTTTCCTTCTTTTAAGTCAGGGGTTACACAAACATCACACCTATGTAATTACAACTCAATTAAAGTTGTTGCGATAAGACCAGAGAGGAGCAGTAACCAGTCGCAAACTGATCCAAAACTTTATCATACGTCGAGATAACAAAAGCAGGACTGGCATGAACTTCACCAGGGAGATAAAAAAAGAAAATTCTGTCCTATTAAAGGCCAGATCCTCAACATATTCAGCTCTAAATCCCAAACTTCAAAAAGCTGAACCTCTAACAGATGGGTCCAGAACATAATAAATGCCTGGACTTGGGTTTCTCTGCACACCGAGGGGATGGGGTGATGCAGCCTCACTGGGAACTTGGCCCCGGATCACTCTGTAGAGCAAAAAGTTTATTTGCTATGAAATAAATTGGAAACTTGTTTCTGGTTGTTTAATTCTAATCGCATTCAAGTCAATTGGTGTTTTCCCAGCAGTTTTCCTGGCAGCAGGATTAGGCTTATGGGAAAGTGGAAGTCTCTCCATGGCACTGGTAGCTTTTGGACTGCCAAGTGTGCCCTGCTTCCAAACCAGGCAACTCAAACACCTGAAGGACCCGCAGCACACACTCTGCAAGCTCAACTCCAGCAAGCTTCCTCCTACCTGGCGCGAGGTGAGACTTTGGCCAATAGTTACAGCCAACACCAGGACAACAGCTGACGCCAAAAGAGCATCTCTCCCGGCAGCCTGCAGACGAGACCTCTCCGCCAAACTGCCAAGTCAAAACTGCCCCCAGGGCATCTCTTATTTAGAGTGAGGCATTGAAATCACACAGATGGGAAGCGCCTTTTGCCATTGTACACGCATACACAGCAGTGCTTCTGTAAACCTCCTAAAGGAGGTTAAGGTGCTGCCTGCAGTGTGAAGCTAATCAGGCCTCAACTTCCACTATTTAGTAGACAAGGGTTAGTTTTTCTTGCGGGTGTTTCAGTGTTGGTGGTCACTGCATCGGTGTATTGCATTTTTAACTTGGACCACGGTATCTTGCTGTATAGGATTCATATATTAAATATTATGTGGGGAGTGTTTGTTTTGGTTTTGCTTTTTTTTTAAACATAATAGGATTTCTGTTGCTAGGCTCAACATCAGCTTCACTGTTTGTACATTTTTATGTAAATAGTTGTCACAAAAGCGGAAGAAGAATTATTTATTTCCATCTCTGAATTCCTTTTCAGTCACATCCAGGAAAAATGATTCTCAGTTCCTAAGAACATTTGTTTCCTTATTTAAGAAGATATTTATTAACAGTTGGCAAAAATGCATACACATTTCTGGTTCTTTTCATAGAGCAGTTGTCAGAAGCCTTTTGTACAAAGTAGTAAAATAAATCATTGCAATTTTACAAAAGATATCCCAACAACATTGTGTATCTGTGTGGTTATTCTCCCTTTATTCAAAGAACCTTTTTGGCCGGGCAATATTTCACCTGGATCCTCTGCTTTCATGTAAATCAACCCCTGTGTACTGGCAAAATCAGCACGTCGCTTTTGGGTGCAGTGCCTCCAGTCCAAACACAGAGGAAAGAATATGAAAAAAATATGAATATGTTTTGCAGCCTGCACTGCAAAGATCCGTGATTGAATTATAGTGCAGCTGTCAGCAGCTGTTTCAAAGAAGCAGGGGGTAAATTAGTTCTGTTTACTGCTAACATAGTTCAGAGATTTAGTCATCCCAATAAAATTTAGAGGCACAAGAAAGGAAAGAAGAAACTCCAAAGAAACATCAGCCAAGAAGCTGACATTTTCTAATTTAGATTGTTTTAGCATATTTCAGAGATGCTGCTGGCATGAGGTTTCCTACTGTGGATACCACACTGCATTGCTATGGAGGCAGCTGAAAAAAATAATGGTCTAAATCCCTGTATTAACTAAACATTACATCTTCGGGGCATAACAGCAATTTTTGGGTTCTTGTTTACTTTGAACTGCGAGCAGAGTTGTGCCAATTTACATAAATGTATTTGCTGATCCAGTGACTTAAATCATCAGCTTTCTGAAGCTGCACTGCCATCTTTCACACGTGATTACAGATCATCAGTAAATGTTTCATGTGCCGACCCAAAGTCCCGCAAAGCGTCAGTGGAAAGGCCTTATTGACCTAACTGAAGTCTGTCCAGACTTCGTATGTCTAGAGTAGTTTTAGGAGGAGGGCCTTCTGGTATTTCTCAGTATGGACCAAGTTCTCCACATTTAAGCCCACTTTAAGTCAGAGGTGGTTCCAGCAAGGGGAAGAAAAATAAGAAATCATTATGTCTTACAGCACCAGTCTTAACTATAGAGCAGCCAAGAGCAGCTTTACCACCAACTTCAACACATCCAGCCTTACATCGTGAAATACCAGTTGGTTTCCAGCTCTGCCACAAATGCACACAATTTGCTGGATATGCTCCGTAGCAGCTTTCCCGGCCTGGGAGCCAAAACTCTGTTCCCAAGTTCCTTGCAGCCTCCCGTCAGTCCGCAGCGCTACTGTGGCTTTGTCTCTTCATCTACTGTTTTGGAAGAGGAATTCTTGACATGAATACGTACACAGCCATAAACGGGCAGGGCCATAAAACTGGAGTGAGCCAGCTTCAAAACTGCTAGATTTATCTGAGTAATGACATTTTAAAGCACATTTATAACATTTCATAGATCAGTTATTTTAACTTCTTTCAGGCCAAACTTTGAGGATGTTATGTTTGCTTAATTGAGCTGTTTTAATTCTGTTCCAGTGCTGACAATAGGACCCTTGGTCCTTACACAGGAAACTGCCTCTGCTGCTGCCAAGGTTCATATAATAAAAGATAATGATTTAAGAGAGCTTTAGTGTAATCTTAAGATTTCTGATTTTTTATGGAAGTGTCAGCTGTAAAGCCTAAAAACAGAGGGAGAGCAGGGCTAGCAGAAGCAGAGCTCAGTGGTGGTGCCAAGGACCACGGGATTTCCTCTACGGCTTCGTTCAATCCATTCAGCCCTGCCAGCAATGGGAACAGAAACTTCTGGATGAAGTAAAACCAACAAAACTCATCTTTTGAGTTCAGGATTTGCATCCTCTGTAGGTTTCCATCCAAATACCCTGCTTGCTGACTTCCACTGCTGCCACAAACACATTACTCACTGTATTCAGCCTTCCTTTGGAGAGAAATTCTACCCAATTAAAGTAAAAAGAGCCTGTTTGAAGTTTTTATTTATCAGGTAATGATTGACAAGAGCTTGAGGCAAAAACTAGAACCACTTTATACTACAGTCATTCATTACCCCAGTACAAAAGCGACATAGGTTATTACGACCACTTTGAGTCACTCTGTTTTAAATAAAAATATCTATTCCCTTCTGCTTAATGCAGCAGAATTCATACTGCTAAGTCAGCAGTAAAATCAGAAGTTTGTGATAACACGTTTAACGCACTGGTTTGTTTCCCAACATGCACACTGTTGTTTCCACAGGGCCTGTTCACTGACCAGGCAATAGGTGAGGACTGAATTTTAACATTTTGAGACTTATTTTGATACCGTGATGTTTGCCACCTGATGGTTGGATTAATTCCATCAATGAAGAAAGTGCAGTCTTTAGACAGCTGAATTTCGGGCTTACATTTATTAGCTTCTCTTCCAGAGAAAAGTACGGTGGAAACTAGGGGAGAAAAAGGAACTTCAAGTCTCAGTCCCACAAACCCTTAGAAATGTAGCTTCACACTTTAACTTTAGACCATTTTGCCTAGTTAAGCATTTAACCATTTGCAGGATAAAGCTCTATAGAGGGCTGCTTGAGTTAACCTCACCCCCCCAAAATTGGCTTTGCTTGTCTGCAATAAAACCCAATCCCAGGCAGTCAGTGGTAATTTGGGGAATGGAGCATTTGTGTCTGGGGGGTGAGTGGCTGTATTCGCTGCAACATCCACGTAATTAGAAACATGCACTTACCCTTTCTGAACTGGGAGCTGAAGGGACTCCAGAATTAACAGCTCTGGATTGCTGATAATTCTGGCCTAATGGTCTTATTTTAGGCAGCTCTTAAGAGAAAAAGGAAGGGGATGCCTGGACCTCAGATCTGTCATGCTTCAGTGCGTCAGCACCTGTAGCTCACGCCCAGAACTTCAGGCTGATGCTAAATTTCCAAGTGAGCACATTCAGATTTGGGAAGTTACTGTGGTTGCAGGGTACAAAAAGCCCCATTAGAGGCATCAGGAGCCTTTTATCCCTGTTCCTGCCTCTCACCTCCATTGCATGAGCTTTCCACTAAGGCCTGTGGCAGGCAACAGCCTCGGTAGTGGCCAGACACTAGCGGTGACACCAGCAGCGTGACCTTTGCCTTGGCTAATGAAGGCAAACTGCTCGGGGCTGCTGGATTTACTCTGGCATTATTTGTCGCTGCTGTGTCAGGTGCTTCATATGAAATACATGGAAGCAAGGTTCGGTGTCTGGATTCTGTTATGAAGGGTCAGAGCTCAAAGATATCTTTTCTCAAGTCCCAACAATTTAAGCCATTTTGTTCGGCGTTTGTAACAAGCTGTAGACAAGAGCAAAGAGGTCGCTGGCTCTACATCTGTCTCACTTGCGCAGAAGCACTAGTCAGCCTCTCAAAGAAGATAGTTGGGCAATTGCTTAATGAGAACAAATTCCTCATCGCAGCTTCCATCTTTGACTATATTCTATGCATACAAGAAGGCAGCACAAATCAACATACTCCACTACCCCAAAACAGACAAAATGAAGAGTTTTGTTCCCAATTTCTTTACTCATTTTTCAGTGATCTGCTGGCACCCACTGACCAGTACTTGGATCCTGAAGCTAAAAATCTAGCTCTTAAATCCAGTGAATTGCATTGTTTGTTCTTCCTTAACAGGGAACCACCTGGCTGGACTTCAGTTTTAGGACTTAGTTACTCCAAGGTCTTGTTTTATGAAACCTCAGGGCTAAGTCTCTGAGCAGACAGCAAACAGAGGTGGGACAAGGCATTTGTGAGAAGCGCACAGCTGCTCATGTTGTGACTGCACAGCCAGCCAGTAAAATCTCCCAGGGTTCTCCTGCAAACCTGGCCAGTGGTCTTGGGGAGAAGCAGCACAATGCTCATGGAGGTTGAGCCACTGTTGAGTTGGAGGAATTTGAATCAAGCAATCTTCTTCCTAACAGGAAGACAGAGATCCCCCCCTCCCTTTTCCCCCCTCCCCCCCCCTTTTTTTTTTTGAAATTGAAGTAACACACAAGCAATTTTAAGTTCAGCCCATCAGTTGTTTTGGTTTCACATGACTACTGAGAAATCAACTGTAAAAGCTGGTGCAGTAACATACACATACCATGCGCAGAACGTGGACTATAAATACTGGCAGGGAGTCTGGTTTAAGAAGCTGCAGTTAATGTTGTGTCAGAACAGCCCTTGGAACCCCCATTTCCAGAGATTTATATTGCAGGGGGGTGGGGAGGGAATAAATCCAATTTTGCTGGAATATTGCCTACAACTTCTCAGCCATAAAACCTTTATTTATGGCTGCTACACAGCATGAAGGATTCAATTTGTCCTTTGTTATGAATTTCAGTGGATCATATAACTGTTTATTTCCAGATATTTTTAAAAAGTTCGCATTTTTGGGTTGCAGAAAAACAAAGCTCTTCATAGCCCATACCAGTGGGGATGTGCTCAGACCACACTCGGTAAAGACAGTACAGTGTGGTCCCAACGTCCTACAATTTCTACTGGGTCTACAGGTGAGAGAGAAGCAGTAATGGACTTCCCTGAGGTCAGTGTGCTTGGGGATGAAGACTAGGCTCTAGATTGAAGTACTCCTGCCCAAACCTCCTCTACCTTGCCTGGTTGGTGCTTGTTGCTGAGTCACAATCCTGCAACCATTTCCATCCTTAGTTAGGTACAGCAACCAGCTCCCCTCGAAGAGCTGCTGCAATACCTGCAGCATCACAGTGATAGGTGGAAAGCATAACCAATGCAAGGCACGAGCTGTATCAGCTCATCCCAGCTTTGTGATATTTCCTGCTCCTAGTAGCAGCTGAGAGCAAGATGTTCAATAAAAAAAACATTGCAACAAGGGCAAGCTGTGCGTCTTCAGAGACACACGGCACTCGACAGCCTGATTCCCCTGCAGTAGCAATGTGGAGTCACAGTAACAGTCCTATTAATTAGCACTTGCAAAACACCATCTTTAAAGCCGTTTCATTGGTATAGTTAGAAAGGAGGACAACTGAATTTTGCATTAACCTATTTCATGTTTCTCACGTGGCTCAAGAACAAGCCTTGAGAAACCTGTTGCTTGGGCAAGAGGTAAGAGCCTCAAGTTAAAAGAGATGGAGACTTCTTCCTGGGAGATGCAGGAGACTAACAGCAAATTAAACCCATAGGTCAATTCTTCTGTTCTCCAGATGGGAGTGACAGTCTTTGAGGAAGCAGATCTGCTTTTCTGCTGCAGCATCTCTCAGACAGTAAAGAAACGGAAAACATTGCCACCAACACTGCAGGATACTGGAGCTGCTTTTGCTTCAATCCCAGACCATGCGCCAGACATACTCTGGTGTCTTCTCACATTCATCCTCTTTCCCTTTCTGAAAAGGAGTAGAAGACCAGGGAAATATCAACACGGTGGTTCACCTACCTCCTCTTGAAATATCCTCAGTAGATGGAGAGCTGAGCAGGCCAGGAGGATTGCTGCCATCGAGGTCAGTCCCTGGCTGATCTGTCAAGCACAGGACTGATATTCTGTGGCTCCTTACAAGCCGAACATCTGTGCTATGCTTTTAGCGTACTGATAGAGTAAGCCACAAGCTTTCATGAAAAGACATGGGGTGCTGATGTCCCTACAGTAAAAGAACAAATATGAGCACAGTATCTGGCTGCAGCAGCCCTCCTTTATTACAAGGGTAATCCTTTTTCCGGTAAGGCTCTAAGGTTGAAGGTAATATTTTCTATTTCTCATTAACAAAGCAAGCATTAATGAGCTTTACTGTTCCTACTGCTCCTTGATGGCAGCAGAATGTGGTTCCCCCATTGCCAGGGGAAGCAGTAAAACTGACCACAGGCTACCAAGCCTCTGGGGCCCTTAATAAAACAGTGATAGCATCAAGGATAGAGCTGTTACAGAGTGTGCTTCACGATACTGTTCAGAAGAAAAGGAATTTCAGACAGCATGGAGGTCCGCTGGACACTAGCGAGGAAAGAGACATCCAAGACAGTCAAGGGGCTGATTGGGAAACATTTGTTCTACTGGGTGGCTGCAAAGCAGAGGACCAGACTCCGGGGAAGCAGGCACTTTTCAACACTTGCAAATAAGCTTGCTTCAACCCTTCTGATGTTTATTTCTCCAGCACTAATGTTGAGTCGTCTTCCTGAACTGCCAGAGATTTTCCAGCTCTTGGCCTGCTTTGGCAAGACCTCACTGCTGCTGTGTTTTGAATACCTTTGCAGTCATATACATGTTTACTTGTTTTGTTTGTTTTTAATAAGTGTGTACATATAATTAAGAAAAGTAGGGTAGCTTGACTTAGTAGTCAAGCTAAGAATCTTCTCCCAAGAACTGGAGAGTTGAACTCCCTACTAGGTTTGGGAAAGGGCTTCACCACCTATGATAGCTTCAAGCAAAGCCTGGAAAGTCGCAAATAAGAGGGGAAAAAAAAAAGGAATAGGCATACTCTCCTATAGCCAGATAACATTTCTGTGGATCAAACTGGAGATGCAACTGCCCTGAATTACAGGTACATACAAAGGTGGAACATACCCAACATATCTGCTATACCTCCAAAACACCTTCCACAATGCTTCCATGCATACATTATCTACAGGTATCACAGACACAAACAATTTGGCCCTCACTGGTCCTGCTGCCACCTGGGCTTTGGCAAGCCTGTTTGATACTTCCTGCTTCTGGAGCCAGGTGACAGCAGTATTTAATTTGTTTTGGCTTTAGCTTTCAGATCTCCGGGATGTAGCAGAAAACCTACACATACATTATCACAAAAAAAAAGTTGATAGTTCTTTACACACCAATTCTGAATTCAGCTAGATTTCAGTAAGAATTTATTGCATTACCAGAAATATACTACTTCCAATGTACACTAGATACACAAACATCCTGGACATGACGTGCTGAGTACTGAGCAGTTCTTTCCTGCAATCTTCAATGCATTATGTGGTCACAGTATCAGAAAGACTGTATTTGCTGCTCTTACTGCTTAAAACTGAAGAAAGTGATTTGGGAAGACATTGTTGGTATGACAGTAGTTAGCTCAAGGGTTAATTCCCAGCTCAGGATCCCCCAGTTTTGTCAGCCCCTACTCAAAAATATGCAGGCTAATTGCACCAAGGCATGGCAAATCCTTCCACCCCTATTCCTTGCCTTTGAAGGGAGGGTGGGATTGAACAGCTTGCCACACGTCTCAGAAGCACACACCAATTTGAAGAGGGTTCTGGGTCAGGGACTGAGCAGGTTTTCACACTAGAATATTTGTCACAAAACATACAATCAACATCTGCTCCTCCCACCCTCCTCTACATACAAGAATCTTCTGAGGAAAAATAGCAGTCACTCAATCAGCACACAAAAATATTGAGCTACAGCTCTTCCCTCTTCAGTCAAACTGAGGAGAGACCTCTGTACAGTGACGACTGATAAACACTATGCCCTATACTTTAAGTCTTCATTGCTGGTGCCTACCTTAGGTGCCACTTCCCATTTGCTTTGGCCTCTTCTCAAAGCAAGCAGCACACATAATTGCACACCAAGGGAGATGTCTGCCTCTGATCTGTCTGACCAGTTTCTCCCAGCAGTAATTGAGCACTGTCTCCATCAGTAGTCGGCTTAACCAGCAAATGAGAGCAGCTTTAGGGTTCAGCCACTTCCAGAAACAGAAGAAATTTCTCTGTTCAGTAGGATTTTGTCATATTTGGCTGCCAAAACTGTTGTTTGCTGTGAGTTGTAGGCCAAAATGAAGATCAATTTTTTCATTAGGTTGTTGCCTTGTACTCATTGAGGCTCTCTCACCCTTAAGAGAAAGCTGTCCTAATCCCAAGAGCTAACTCGTAGGGAGCAACAGAGCAACCCAGAGCTTGGCCAGGCACTGGCAGCTCACCCCTGCGGGGACCACCCGTCCTGCACACCACAGCACCAAACCATGGGTTTCTCACTGTGCTTTGGGCTCTTTTGTCATTACCCAGTATGTCTAGCTCCAGGGAAAAGCCCAGCATATTCAGAACCACTCAGCAATTTAAGGAGCCTTTGCTAGCACACACCCAGATCCCCAAAGCTGCCTGGCCATACAGCCAGCCCATGCCCACAGCCGACTACCAGGCTCCCCCTCTGCCCCTTCCCTTTCCTTCCCTGTTTATTTGATTGCATTAACATGAAGAGTAACAGAAAGTTTGTGGCAATGGGACTGGATTTTCTCAGTCAAGTCCACTTAAATACATCTAGAATACTATATATCCACCAGGCTATATATAGATATCGCTACATTACAGAGGAAAAGCCCTGTACTTCTGCAAGCCGCAAGGCCACGAGGATAGATTATCTGAATTACTGTCATTACCAAAATTGCTAGCTAAAGAAGAAACTTCCAAAGGGAATGCATTGCTCTAGCAGTTTGACTATAGGAACCACTGTAATTACACAAAGTATTTTAAATTGTGCCAGTACAAACAAGATCTGGAAACGGAAAATACCGTGCTAGTCACTGCATCTGGAAACTAATGGTTGGCATGGAAATGCATGGAACTGGTTACTCACACCGAGCAGTGGGCAACAGTGAAGTCACGTCCACCACCGCTCCCTACTACCTTTGACTACAGGCAAAGGTTATTTCCACAGGCTCACCCACACTTCTGGCAGCCTCCAAAAGAAAGTCCTGCTTCTCGCAGGCTGAGCTGGCATCGCTGTGAGGGGAACCTCAGCTCATAACACCTACGAGTGCCAAGAGAGGGGCAATGTGAAAAGACCACAGGACAACACAAGCCACACCAGCCCTGCTTCAGGCAGTCAGTAGGTGTCCTCCACCCTGCTGGACAGCCCGTACAGAAGGGCCCAACTCACCCTGAGATGTAGCGGATTCCTGGCGAGGACCAATTCTCAGACTCATGGTGACTCACATCCGACAGAGCTCATCCATGTAGAATATTTTTGATTGCCTCTAAAAGCTTCGAGAAGAATCTTTTTTCCTAATGAAAATGTATATATCTGACAGGTTTTCGCAATCCCTGCAAGAAGCCCAAAGCCAACACTGCCACAGATGCTTACCTTGAGCTAATGTTGTCATTCTCACAAGACCAAAGCAACATTTAAATCATATCATGCCCAAAGTGGCATTTTAGTGAGTCTATTTGGAATAACAAGTTTTAAGAACTCTTTACTGAAAACTTTCTCCTGAGAGAAGAGTTTGTAATTGAGATTTTTCCATTAAAGAACAATAATATAGATCTTTACTTTGCAGCAACCTCCAGATTCAGCAATGAGTTCCCCCTGCATCCATCTGCCCATACACACCTGGGGTTTAAGAGGCAAGAACAGCCTTTCTCCCCAGCCTCCCTAGAAAGAAATAGTTGTGAGCGTAAAACAGAGAGGGACAAAACAGAGTTTTGTCTATTTACACCACACCTAGCACGCTACAGCCCCGACACACGAGCAGACGCTTTCTTCCCCAGCCCTGCTGGTCTGGCTGCAGGTGTGCATGCCAACGGGACTATTGTGCCTTTGTGGCTGAGCTCCTCGTTGGAGACATGTCCTCAGGACGTTGCGCAAACACAATCAGCCTGCAGAGTGTCTATCCTTATCTATCACAGAGCAGCTGTTGTGGACTTCTGTCTACAAGATCAAAGGAAAGCTTATTCCCATAAAAGAGCATTACTCAGAAAGCTGGAATCAGCTCGCTCCGGGATCAAGCTCAGCACATCCCGCCCAGGGTTGGGGCGCAGAGCAGCACTATAGCTCCAGCCAGAACTGCAGGCTGAGCTCTGCTGTCCCAAGAACAAGAGCAAATAAGCTCTCAAAGGCAGAACATCAGCTGCCAGCTTCTACTCTTGGCTTACATGTTGTCTGTTGCAAGCGGTGCTCTTAGCCTCCTGCAAGGATAAAGCAAAACTCACTCTGCCTTAAAGGACACGCTCGGGCTCCAATGGCCAAACTTGGAAGTCCAGGACTCTGTTGTCTGTTGAGTGGGAAAAGCTTGCAGGAGTATTCCCTGCTCTGCTGTGATCCCCTGTAATTTTCTGCATAGTGCTCAACCAGCAGGCAGAGCAGAAATGGCAGCAGCAGAACAAAGTACCAAACACAGATTTTTGCCAGCCACAACAAGCGAGGCAAATACCTAGCTTGCATGTGTACACAGACAGCCCTGATGCCCAGACGCAACCGAGAAGGTGAAACCATAATAAGCCAGGCAGCTGAATAATAATTTAAGTGATAAATAATATTAGGCAAAGAACACTGCACAAAAACTCCTCTCACAGGTTTAAGCTACACTCCAGTGTGTGATCAGCCCCAACGCCCTGACCCCTTATAAATGTATCTCACAGGAAAGGCTGTTTGCATGCTACATCCTGCACAAGATGGCAACAGGGACATGTCTTCCCCAAGAATTCCTGCAGGCTGGACTCCTTCAGGCCCTGATTTTTGGCCCTTCACCCCCTCTACTGCATTTCTCAGTCATTCCTGATTACCACACCACATTATTTAAGGCTACAAGAGATAAAGCTTACCTTTCCAGTACCAGATTTCAGCTTTTTCATTTCTGTCCCGCAAACACTGCCCAAGAGAAGCATGCTGCAGCACCAGAGGTTGCACCAGCACTTCATCCTTCCAGCAAAAGGCACGCTCACATCTTCCCAAAGTCACCAAAGGCCATTTTTCACCTCCTCAAGAGGAGCCTTACCCCCTCCAGACAGGCCTCCACCACTGAGCTCTCAGCTCAACTCAACTTCTCAACAAAAAGCTTGAAATGCTGCAACTCCTCTTTGAGATCTTCTGATTTTCACCTCATTTGGCGTTAATTTACCCATCAGGTTTTCTCAATCAGAAGGCATCGTTTTCTTTCCCCCAGGTGGTACAGCTTTGGAACAGAGGGGCCTGCACCTGCGCTTGCCAAGGCCCAGCCCCGAAGAGCTCACCAATGAAGCAATCATCTGTGTGCTGAGTACACGCTGGTGTTCACCTTCACCTAACCGTACTGTGCTTTTACACAACAGCCACAAGAAGCCACCCACGTGCCTGGCCCCACTGTGGGGACTGGGAGGCACCCACCTCCATCCTGCCTTCCTCTCCCAGGCCACCAGCAGGAGAGGCAGGAGGCCAGGCATGCCTCCATGGGGGCCTGGGCTGCTTGCAGGTGGGCAGAAACTGCAAAAACTGCAGAAACAGGGGGAAGAAGCAGTTGCTGGATCTGCAGGAGTGCCTAGGTCTAGGTTTGGATCAGCTCGTGCTTGGACAAGCAACAAAATCAACGACCTGACCAGCAGCGCTCACCTGAGAGCACCCCTTTCTGCAAGGCAGAGGCCTACCTGGCTCCTTCCTGGGTTTGTTTCTGACATGCATCTCAGCAGTGCTTTAGAGTCATTTGTAAGGTAACTTGGGATGATTCCAGTGAAATCACCGGTCGCTGGAGAGCCCAGTGTAAAAAAGGTGGATTTTTCGCATCTCATGACCAGTTTGTAATACGGACGGCTCCCAGGATGGCCCTCTCTCAAGCCTGCCTGGAAAGCCGGAGGGGCCCACATCTGGAGAGGGGTGGGAGCCCTGCCCACGCGTGCAGAAGGATGTGCGTGGTCTCACATGCCCAAGGCCTCACACAAGGATGTTTGGTAGAGTCACAGAAACCTTTTCCCCCTCGCACATTATTTGAAAAGGCAATTGGAGGCTGCGCTATCTTTCCCCCAGTCCCATATCAGCCTCCCAAGCACTTCCGCATCTTCCTCTAAAACCAGAGCTTGTATGATTAGCATTACTTTAATGTGGTCTTTGTTATTTTTGCATCTGGGTTCCACATTTAGGAATTCAGCACTTTGCGATGCAGCCGGGATAGAGTGACAGCGGTCTGAACTGCTTAACTGGTTGTTTACCAGTTCCCGTTTTCTGCATACGGATTTCCCTCCAGTTTAGGTTGATATGCAGAGCTTCCCACACTCCAGCAAGGCTGTGTTTTAACAGTTCATGAGCGTAAGGATTATATTAAAGCACACGATGTCACAACGCAGCCTTTGGCGTATCTTAAGTGATTAACACAATGGGATATCTAAAAGTCTGCTGCAGAAAAGGTTCCTATCTTGAGCTTTGACATTTGCCACATTCACTTCTGTAAACTGAACAAGACAGAACTCAGAATGATGTGGAAGGAGCTGGATCTGGGGTCTTGATCTCTACTTCTCATCATCCACTGCATAACATTGGGCAGGAGGCATCACCACCAGTGCCTCAATTTTCCTGTCTGTAAAATGAGGGCAGTGACACATTTTTATTTTGCGGATGTGGCGGGACTTTTCGAGGAACCTATACAACAAAATGGGCTGTAAAGCATGCAAAGCCCTGGCACTGCTTACTGGAGGGCACACTTAATGTCGAGGGACCTGGCGAGGGGTAAGCCCCCCAGTGAACAGCCAAGCACCAAGGGGCCGTAGGACCTGTCCCGTGCAGCTGCCCCGCAGCAGGGACCAGACTGCCTGGGGTGGGTCACCTCCAGAGCAATAACAAATGGGAAAACACGTAGCAGGTCAGAAACTGGTAAGGATTTGGCCATCACCCACCTATGCTCACACAGGCAATTAAATTGCTTTCTCCCTGCTACTCGGTTGAATGGGAAATGTCTCCTCTCCAGATATTTGGGATGTGTCAGGTCTCAGCCTGGCGGACAGGCAGATCTGCCAGCTGCGGATTTTACAGTCCCATCAGGGAGAAGAAGGGAGTGAGCTGATGCCATGGCTATGGAGAAATAATTACGAGTTTTTGTTGAGTAAGATACAGGAAACAAAAAAGCGGAAATTTCTGAGTGTCTTAATTGACACAAATTTCATGTTTTCCATTTTATCAATAATTGTCTTCTCCTCTACTGAAAAACACCTCTTCAATTAAAAAAAAAAAAACTATGAAAAGGGTGTTGTATAAGTGAAGTACAGATGTCAGGCATGGGGAAGAATGATTTTAGGTTTAACTTTTGTCAAAATTTGAAGGAAAGATGTGTAAAGTATTTTTAGAACATATGCATTTTTATCAGAACTTTATGTTAAAATGTAGTTGCCATTTTTCAGCCTGTCGTCCACAACTGATAAATTTTAAATTTCAGAGAAATTTCACAGAAATTCTTTCCAGAAACCAAATTTAAGTGTAGGTCTAACACAACAAGTACAAGGTGAGGGAAAGGGGCTGCTTGCAGGAGGGAGCACGGCGGGATGGCAGGAGCAGCATCTGCCGATAGCAAGGGCTAAAACAGCAGTTATCTTAAACTCGTGTCAGGGGAAAAACAAAGCTCTTGTTCGGCTGACTTCGGGGATGGAAGAAGATTTTGGCTCATTCCTTAACTGTTTAAGGGATTCATTCATTCATAGAAAACAGCAGGTCTGCATGGGTCAGCGAGTTAGGAAACAGGGGTATCCCTGCTGGCTGCAGGCGGCGAGGCGGGCGGCAGGCACAGCTCTAACTGATTTAGCTGCAGCGCACCGAAAGGGCCGAGTATCCAGCAAAATTAAGAACAAAGAGGTCTAAAGAGGCTGTCGAGTGGAGCCGGGGAGATCTGAGGATCCAGTGGGACTTTCCTGTCACTCCTTTTTGCGTCTGCATGACAGTGATCTGGGACAGACCTAAATCATCCTCCTGGTTTCCTACTGCCTTGTACTTGTTCCTGAGTTCACATTTCTCAAAGAAAGTTGATGCTGCTTTGAAAGCTTGCCTTGTTTTCTCTAATTCAATCCGGAAAACATTCATATTAATACCAACAGATACCGCCCACACGCAAATCAGAAAAATTAAAGGGCATTGCAAAAGTGACTGTTTCCAGTGGTCAGATTAGCTGCAGACGGAAGCAATTCGAGATGCATTAAAACTAACAGGCTGTAATTGTCCAGAGGCATTGTCTCACAGTGCAACACTTCTCTTTGGCTCTTCAGAGATATTTCTTGGAATTTTTTCAAACGCTCTTCTGCTTGAAAGATACGCTGCGTTTCAGATCTTTCCTTTCCGTGTCACAAGAGAATGAGCTAAAAGTTCATCAACAGCCTATGGCAACATCTCAGTGGAGAAAGTTGAAGTCATTTCTTAATGCCATTTCTTATTAGCTATCATTATTGTGTAAATGTTGCGAGTACCAGAGAGCAGGAGGTCTGCTGTTAATCATTACAAACCTTGGTTTCTCTCTGCCTAGCAGTTAAACCTTCAGAATCATTTTGTTTCTTTAAAATATACAGAAAATGGGCTTCTCCCAGAGTCTTGGGTGTCCTGGTGAATAGTTGCAGGAACTTAGTTCTCAACCAGCTTTCTTTAGTTAGTTAGTTAGCTGGTTAGATCTTCTATTTAAAGATAAGTTCCATCCCACCCTTCTGCAATCTGGTTATGATTACTGGTTACTGCCACCCGCAGACTGATAAACTTATAACAGCTGCATTGCAGGAAATCACCTCCAATTCAACCCTGATGTTGTATGGATGTCTTTAGTTAGCTTAAATAGGCTTTTAACATTCATTTTTTTGTGTGCAAAACACCTATCATTAATTTTGACTCGAGAGATCAAACAGTTAACAATGTGTTGATCCTAGCTTACTTTCAAGTGATGTATTGTATCATTTCTGAGAGTTATGAGGGGTTGATATTTTCTTTTACTAATGCATCAAAGTCGATAAGTGAATGGGGCAAACCCGCGTCCTGGGAAAGGAAGCTATTAACAGCTCCGCTCGGAAGGTTCTGAGGGCCACATTGCGTCATAGCCCTCGAGTTTATTGAATGTTAACTCTTTTTTTTTTCCTTAACCAAAGGAAATGAGTTTCTATAATCCTCTGCTTTGAGCTGCATCCTCAGTGGGGTAATGAAAAATGACCTACGCCATTTGATAGCACACTACTTTGCACACAATAGATCTTCACAAGAGCAAGCACAACGCAACCCCAGCTTTTGCTTTTTCTTCTTGCTGAAACGCACAATGAATTTATTTATTGCTGATCTAAAAGGCACTAGAACAGAACGGGCACAGCAGGAGAATTGCCCGAGTTTAACTTGGCATAGTAAGAAAGCAGTCCCAGAGAAAATGACCAATGTGCAGACCTGGGAGAGCAGAACATTTTTATAAGGAGGATCTTGAAACGGTGGGTTCATGTACACACAGAGAGCGAGGCAAATTGGTTCCAAGAACAAGGCATCTGCTTCCTTGAAAACTTTTTTTTTTTTTGGCAGAATTTGTATGCAAGTTGGGCATGTTGAGTGATTTATGGGGCCATTAAACATACACTAAATCAATCTCTATTAGGAAAAAAAAAAGTGCCATGTACTTAAAAAAGGCCCTCGAGCTAGATTTCTGAACCCAAGGTCTGATGTTGCAAGGCAAATGGTCATTGGTAATTTGGGAGATGTAACATGAACTCAGTCAGTCAATTCGGATATGATAGTTTTTAATGTTCCATGAATCTAGCAAAATGTGTATCCAATTAACTACTACTAAAGGACCTTATTTATAAAATAATACTTTTGCGGTCAGGTTGCGTTTTTCCGTTCATTTCTGTACACAGTTCAGATTGCAGATTGTGTGTGTATGATTAATAAAGACAAACATCAGTTTTGTGCTGGCCACTACTGGCACCTTGGGGGGAGAGAGGGAGGGGAGAGCAGGACTGTGAAAAATCAGTTTTGTCCCTATTATCATGGTTTTAGACTGAGAACTGAGATAGGAAAAGGGTCTCCTGCTGTAACTAGGCAGTGAGAATTAAAGGAAGAGGTTGTCCTTTAACAAGGGAACTCTCTACAGGGAAGATATAAGTGCTGGAAACACTGAATTGTCCAAAACCTCAGCTGTTTACTTAGTGCTGTTTTGAAGCTAAAAAAATTAGTAGGTGGTACAAATGCATCCTTCAGTCCATAGGAAAAACATCCTCCTTTGAAAACATATCCGAGTTATTTAAAGGGCATGTGCAAAATGTATGCATCCCAAATAGTTCCCTTTCCAATGTAATTTCATTTTAAGCATGTGCAGTGGGCAGAAATTCACAAATTCAGGCAAAAGGAGGTTTTATGAACTCCTCTATGAATTGCCTGTGTAAACTAGCATTTTGTGAATAGAGCATTAAGGTATTTTCTTTTGACACGGTTAGGGTTGGAAAATCTCTAGCAAAGCCCTACAGCTTTTCAGAGAAAATTCTCTACGTATATGTACACCTCTGCGTGTGTGTATGCGGAGCAACATGTAACATTTCTGACACTACAAGATGAGATGGTGGAAACTGAGGAATGCTTTGCAAATCCAATGGCATTTCTTGCCCAAGCTCAGTTTTCCGGTTCCAGCTGTTCTCTAGTATTGTACTCAGTTACATTATTTTCTGATTTCAAACCAAAAATATTCTAAGTGTGAACTGTCTGAGTTTCAAAATGGGAAAACAACTTGAAAAAAAAGCAGCAAAACAATGTGCTTGGTAAAAACAGAGGCACTGGGAGGTAAGTTTTGAATCCCATACATGGCTATAGATTCAAGAGTAGTGACAGCCGAAGACAATATAACAAGGAAGTCTAAAAGAGGTGATTATTTTGGCAACACAATTTAATTACAAGAGAAACAGGTCAATACGGAACTTCTCCTTAGTATATGCAAGGAGATGATACAGCTTGTTTTCCAGTATTTTGGCAATCAAGTGCATGCTCATGAGAATCACATTTCTAAAAATTACATCCTGGGAGAAGTAAATTTTCTCCAATAGGTGCTCTCTAAAGACTGATACAACTGCGACAGCATCAAGATTTGATATTAAAAAAAAAAAAAAAAAAAAAAGGGATACCCAGGAGATGCATTAGTGAATTACAGGGATGTGCAAGGTGCTCCTAAAACTGTAGCTGACATATTTGCAGAAGCAGAATGATGGAAACGGAAACAGGGCAAACCACAGGAGAAAACTTGAGGCTGAGAGACGTCTTGAGGAAATCTAGAGAAAACACCAAATTTGTAGGCACTTCTCAGAGCTGAGTGAGAAGCCAGATTCAATTGGATCTCTTCAGAAAGCTTAAATTGTTCCAGGATGCCCACCCTCACCTCTCACCGCTTCATCCCAACGCTGGCCTGCCCCCCTCCTGCCCTCTGGCCAGCCTCGGGGGGACCGGAGGGGCCCTGGTTGGAGCAGGGACAGTTGTGCGAACGGGGTGCCAGGACGTGCCTTGCCTTCCCGGGCACTCACACATGGATAGGGCAAGGACGGTGCTGTGCACCCTTGGCTCACCACCAGCAGGACCGACTGTGTGAGCTAATGGTCATTAGAGCGAGCAGAGCCCCCAGGAGCCTTTGCTATTTAAAGAGAATTGAAAATAATTGAAAAGAAGACACTTGTCTGGAAACTGTTGCTTGTCAACTTTGCTTCCTACATGAAGGAGGCTCCAGGGAACGCAGCACGTACATATGCCTCTGTCTTCCCAAGAGCTCCTAACTTTTCAGCCTCCTGGTTAGCATTTACCATGTCCAACAGCGGGGATTTTCAAGAGCTAAACAAGAGAGTTGGTCAGGCACCTCAGGGGTGCTCCCGGCTTGCTGGCCAGGGCAATGCCCTTAGGGCGAGGCAGGCACCGCTGCAGGCATTGCTCACAGCTCACGTGTGCTGGGCGACAACAGCCCAGGGGAGATGCGGTGCCCTTAGCTCAGGGATTTGCAGCCTCTACACTACATCTAGCGCTGCAGGGGCTCTTTGCACCCAAGCTTTCCTGCCGCTGCAGTCCAGGCAGGAACTGTCCCAGGATTTTCACTAAACCACAGTTTCTTTCCTCTCCTGCCTGCACAGCTGGTAAAATATCCAGAACCTGCCCTGCACATCCTCCTTGGCATTTCTTTCTCTTTTCCATTTGCATTTTTGTTTTTAAAAATATTTTTTTCATAGCAGATGGATAACCAAAACAAACAGAGAAGCAACTGCCTTCCTTCTCCTTCCTTGAACCCTCCAGGCAGCTTAGAGGTAGAATGTGCTTTCTAATTTCATTGACAGCACTGCTGATATATAGGGTAATTTTATCTTAACAACCTGTAACAAAGGATAAGACAGTAGTCATCTTACATTCCAGACAGTAGGAGATGTTTACTCATTCTCCCTGCAGACTCTCTCATCATTCATCTAGACTTTATTAGGATGCCAGGAAATGGGAAACCTATAATTTAAGAAATGTATCACACAGGGAAACTTCTTTTGTTTGGTAAATAAAAGGTAGCTGGGGATGTGAGATTAATTTGCTTTTTAAAAAAGTATTCTCACCAGTTTTCCTGTTCCTTCCCAAAATTCTGCCTTGAATTAAACTTTTTACAGGGTGTGATACTGAGGAAAAACATCACTGGACACCTCAAGAAAGACCGGGATGTGTCCTCCTGACCCCAGCACTGGGCACACGCCTCTGCTCTGGGATCCTGCGCTTGGCAGACTGCAGGCTGTGCTCGCAGCAGTGCTTCTGAGCAGGAACTTGTGTCTTTTGGCAGGGATTTTTTTTGTCTTTATCTTCAGAGGTATTGCATCGTCCAGGATAGCAATATGCTCCGAGCAACCGCCTTTCTCGGGGCCGAGAAGAGGAAAAGGCAGAAGAAAGCACATTTTTTGTGGCAAACGTTCTTATGGGGTTTTGCTTCTTTAGCAAATTTCACATGAGCATTTATTCCTGTTTACGTAGCTTGACATGAATGCCTGGCTTTGATTTGAGGACAAACTGCCCCATAAACTCGTGAATGTCTGAATTTAACCTTCACCTTTCCCCCCTAACCTTCACTCTTGCTTTTCCCTTCATAATTGGTGACATTCTCACAGCCAAATTTAATAAAATACATGCTACTGAGAGTGAACTTGATTATGAGCACAGACTGAGGCGGGGAGGGATGATGTCAATGCAGGGGGGAAAATCCCTTCTAAAATCAGGTGCTAAGAGGAAAATTCTGCTGGTTAAGAGCATACTTCTCAGTGGTCAGAAAACCATTAGAAAATGGACAAATCTGGTCCTGGCTCCTCCCTCACATGAGGTAAACACCCAAGTTCATCAAAACCAAGTGCTTTAAGTGCTGTTGTTTATGGATCACAGTTCCTATCAAGCCATCAATCCACGCTGATGGCAGTGTTGTTTCAAGAGATGATCAGCAGCTCCCTAGGCACAGCATGCTCATCCTGAAAGGAAGCAGTCACCAATTTTGGATATCCATCAAAGGAACATTTTTGCTTTAAGTTGAGCTTCAGAGTCCCTACCCTCCAGTTGTCAGCCAGGAGCACGGCTTTCTCTGGCATACTTCTGACAGCTGCCACTGCAGTTGTGTGGGCTGCATAGACTTCACTTGTGCTTAGATTTGGCCATGTGGTTTTGAAGCTTCTCACCCTACAGCAATCTCCCAAAGAGTGTGGTCTTTGTCATCTTCCAAGTAGCCATTAAAATGAGAGTTGAAGTCAAGGTCACATTGTACCACAAGCCTTTGAAGAGCTTCTTTGCGTGCTATGTAAAGCAAACCCAAAAGCCCACTGATACACTTACTGGGTCAAATTCATCTCTGCTGCGAACTCCACCTAATCCAGTAGTCATCGGAAGGCTGAATGTGGTCAGCTCTGTGATTATTAAAGGACAGATAAAGACCTCTCACATTTGGATAGATCTGATCATATCTGTTGAATTGCTAGGCACAGAAGAGACACTGTTTTTTCCCTTTGCACTTATACATAAGGTTCACGCGGATATGGACTGCATCACTGGCTGCTTGCTGGAGGCGTTAGGGGATGGAGGTAATTTACCCTGTGTATTTGGCCCCAAAAGGAAATTTAGTTTTTAAATGCAGACATCATGGAGTAGGAAGAGGAGGAGGTAACCGAGAGGATAAGAAGCATGATTTTAATGAAAGGAAAAAGAAAAATTTGCTAGCTCAAACTAATGCAATTTCCAAACTCAGATGGATGCCACCATGCTGACACAGCCTCAGACTTCATGAAGTTTTTCCCCATCCTATTTGTGGTGAGCTCTGGTACCCTATTAAATACACCCAAAGCCTGCAAAAGAATCATTGGAGGCATCTGGTCTAGAGGAAGATTTCCTCATAATAACAGTCATTAGATTTGTGGAGAAATCACATCTCAAGTTGCCTTCCTGCCTCTGAACATTAAAAACATAAATTTTGGAGCTAAAATTCACTGCCTCTATGGGCCTTATTGCATAAAGGGATGGACAAATCTAGCACAAGAATTCCAGCAGAGACGCCCTTGGTGAGCGTGTTAGGTTAATAATCCCCAGGATCCCAATTTTCTCAAGGTCTGTGAATTCACACTTGGTGGCTTAGACACGTCTCTGTAACTGGTGGCTGATTTATTACCATTCATGTGATGAACTGGAGCACTGACATCCCCTCCTTAAATAGTACTAGTGGTCACTGTGTTGTAAAAGAGATAGCTCTTAATCTAAATTGAACATGGTTTTGTACACTTACGCTGACAGTTGGACCAAGACACAAGAGACCACAGAAGGGGGAAGCTGCATTTATACCTCTCTCCCCCTCCCAGAGCTACCACAGGGCAGGACCAGAGCAATAAATGCACTGGTTTATTCCTGTGCAATGCAAAATTCCTTGCACTGAGTCACTGCAGAGCATCAAATGACCTAGGAAAAGGAAAATAGCTCCCCATCCTCAGCAGGGTTAAGAATGGGCTATCCTTTACATTCCTCAGATTAAGCAGGGGGACCTCAAACACCAGCCCAGACTGGAGACGAGGCAGGAGTATCTTCTGCCCGCTCCCTCACAATGAATGTAAAAAGCCTACAAAGGTGCGATGCCCCCAAGGACACAAGAGCACAGGTTTTATCCCTCTGGGCCTTATCAGGGTGATGCTCTCTTGCATTTCCTCCACTATTTGGCTGCTCTCCAGCCTGTGAAGTCTAACAACAGGAGCGTTTTCATCCCCTCACTGAAAACAGCAGCAAAGGAAAATAAACTTTTGGTATCTGACTGGAAAGATCTCTTTAAAAGTACCTGATGCCACCTAAACCTGAGACTCACAGCAGGTTCTTCTATGAAATCTAACCAGGTTTGGGCCTCAGCGTTGACCAGATACGTCTCACTCAGCATTTGATAGCTACGGAAATGTCATGGGCCTGAATATTTTAGGATTTACTGCTGCAGAAACTCTCCAGTGTCACCTTTCTCCCCTTTTATTGCTCAGCCATAATCTTAAATTCAGCTGAAAACAAAGAGCTGTCTGTAGACAGCTAATCCCAAAGACAGAGCTTTGTGTGAAACTTGGAGGGAAGAAAAGAAATAAAAAAAGAAATCACTGAGAGGGATTGGCTGGAAACACAAATATTTTTGGCTAATTTTTCCTAGTATTCTTCAGCCCTGGCTAAGGGCTGAATTAAATAGCTCCTCCTTTGCCCTGGCCCACTCCCACACCACATATTCATCAAAGCAGATAATTCAACAAACAAAAGAAATTGAAAACACAAGCCGCGGTGGAAAGTCCTGTGCTTTACCCACTGCAGGTGCAGGAGGCTGCAGTCAGGGCTGGGCAGGAGGCTTTCACTTCGCGCACGCAAGGATTATCCACCAGCTCGGCGCTGAAATCCAGGTCTGATAATGCTGAAGTAATGCTAATAATTACGCAGCAAAGCCAGCCTGTAACCCAAATCCTACTTGCACTCAGAGAGTGCCTGCGGTGCCCGGTGAGGTGCTGGGTTTGTACCTGCCTGGGTGTGCTGTGCAGTCCCAGGTGTCCCCTGCGCACTGGGGACCTGCTCCTGCAGGGCCATGCCTTGGAGCCGGGGCGATGTAAGTCCCAGCTGCTCGGCAGCTTGCAGAATTACCAGCTGGGTTGATTTATACAGGCTCTGACCCAAGTCTTTCTCAGACTGGTGCACCCTAAGGTAGGGGACTTTCCACCAGGGGCAGTTGAACAGCTCCGATTGTTGGAGCATCCTGAAAAGCACTTACTGCGTTCCAGCTGTGCCTTTGCTAAACCGAGAAGTGCTACCCTCTGGTAGCATTGCATTCCCACAGGTACGGGGAGACAGAGTGTTACTTTTTAAGGTTGAAATTAATTCCTGAACCACTTCTGCTTTTCATGTAGTAACAAAAGCAAAGCACTGGAGATACTGAGGTTATCCCTAAACAGAGACTACACTGCACACATGAAATCAGAGACCTTCATTTCAGTTTGGGAAACACATCAAACGAGGAATTTCTCCACAGAACAGCGCACAGTGTATTCCTCCTGGCTGTACAGCACTGCCTCCCAGCACTGCTGCCCACCTACTCCAGGAAATTAAAATGAGAAAGACCCAGAAAACAAGTCAAAACAGATGGAAGTTAGATAAATACATAAACAACACTTGTATCTCCTGTTATATTGCTACAGTGTGCATGCATACACAAAAATGGGTCTTATTTTCCGCTCAGGTTTTAATCAGTTAGCAATTACCCATATTGTGGATGCTGAGTGGAAAGCAGAGTTGCCCTCAGGCAGCCCATTTTACCTCAAAGGGTATATACGAGCTCTATACATGCACATGCTGCAGAGAGAGACTTTCCAAAGCAGGAATCCCCCATTTGCCAAGCACAAGGCTCAGCCTCCTGGACCCCAGAGAAACATATAGACCTGGTCTGGGATGACTCCAGTCCCCTTTTGATGCTTAGAACTCAATTTTCCAATCACTGTCCAGGACAGCTTGTGAAACCAAAGAAGAGACGACCAAGGCTTTATTGGGAGCCTTTCTGCTCACTGCAAACTGCAGGACGTTGTTTTACAGGCCGTGCCTCTTTGATATATGACACATGCTGCTGTGTGGGTGCTTACCTGTTAAACTGTTTTGATTTGTCCTTTTTCTTTCTTGTCTGCATATGGTTTGTGTCTATGTATACTTTGCTAATCTCTTGTGGCAGATTTTAAATAGACAAACTGTTTTGGACCATGCTGGTTTTGGTATACAGTTCCTTATTGGTACCTTGTAATGAAAAGAATCCAAGTGACATCTGAAAAGATATATTCCCTGCCCTATAGGTATAATTGACTCTTTCAGAACTAAAAATATTAATACACAACATACAGATCTCTGCAGATGATGTACTTGAACAAAGCACTTCCAATTGTCCTAGTGATGAGAGAGTAAATGATGAGTGCGCTATTACAACATTTATCTGAAAATATCAAAGCAATATGCAAACCCAAGATTAAAAACTGAGGCAGAATCTGCAAGCTGTGTAGCATTAAGTCAATAACGTTAAATGAACATTCACAATCACAGCAGAACATCTCAACAGCCTTCAAAGGATAAAGATTGGCAGCCCTGTGCTGAAGACAAGGAGTTGAGATGCAGAGGCAGGACCTTGGAAACCACCACCTTACCCAGCAGGCAGCTGAGCTGTGCTCGTTCATAGCCCCTGAGAATGTACAGCAATCAAAACAGTTGGGCAATGTTATGTGAGAGAGGAAACAGGAAAAGATGCTAAACATTGCTTTTGTGATTCGTCCATCACCCTGCCTTTCCTCAGCGGACTTTTCCCAGGGATGGGAAGCGCTGCCTGCTGCCCTGTGGCTGGGAGAGGCACAGCAGCAGCACGTGTGGCTTGAGCAGAGAAATATCACTGCTCTTTGAGGGTGGCTTTAGCCTCTCCAAAGGGATCACCCTTACCTCCATACAAGAACCAACATGCAGAGTTTTAGGCACCTCATACCCATCCCTGCCCAGGCAGGACTGCAAGGACCAGAGATGATCTCTAGCACCACTGCGCAGCTTTTCAGGACTGCGAGCAGCTCAGAGCACAGACTATCTCTGATGGAGACCAGATAACAGCTAATTAAACTTTAATGAAGCTCTGCCCTCAGCTTTGGAGACTGCAGCTGCTGCGGGTTAATGCAGGAGCAGGGAAGGAGGCTGTCAAACACTCCTGCTGGGGCACGGAGGTGCTGGGGGCAGCTGGGGAAACGTCGCCCAGCCCTGGTATTTTTTTCTGCAGCTTTATTCACCCAAGCAGGATGGTGCAAAGCCTGGTGCTGCACACTGGGGAACAGCTCACATTGGCCCCTGCTGTGGCTGGGAGCAGGGAGCCCCAGCTGCGGGGTGTCCCTGTGTTCCCATGTGTGCGGTGGCAGCCTGGCACAGCCCCACACACGTGGGGCAGCTTACCCCAGCACCACTGGAACAGAGCTGCTAAGCCCTGGCCTCAGGAAATCCTGATTTCCAGGAATAAGTGTCTCTTTCGTCTTAAAGGCTGGGCCTTCCCAACAGTTTAAACCGAGAGGACCACATAATCCTGTTTTTCTGTATGTTTGTAACCCAGGGACAATGTGTAATCCCACTGCAATCACTTCAGAATTCTTGGAGGAGCACCAAGTGATGCTGTTATTGTTGTCGCCAGCAGAATGAGAACTGGTGAGCAGCGTCCCAAGGGGACGAATAAGAAGGGAAGGATCAAACCCCCTCACACAGCTCCCACTGGTGTTCCTCCTTACGTCACCTTTTATATTGGAAAGTCGGGCAGGAATAAGTGTTTTGATCTCATGTTGTTGTGAGATCTCCCCCATGGTGCAAATCTTTAGCTCCTTTGAACTTTTCAAAACTTCAATTGCTTTTTCTGGTTGCCAGAGCTAGACCTAGCATTGGAGGCAGCATTGCTGGGCTATCAGAATGAACGTTTCACTACTTGGGGGTGAGAAATCCTTTACCAAATGCCTTAAATTGAATTGGGTCCAACAGTTCTTGCCTTATGGAGACATCCTGAAGTGGAATAATTTCACCCTGCTCACAATGTTAGGGCTGCCTGTACTTGCTGCCATCAGAAGCGTGGCTGCTACAGACACGCTCCCTGAAGGCACCCCGAATTCAGTGACACTTGCTGTGTGCGGGTGGCAGTCTCCCTGCTCCCTGCCTCTCCCTGTGCCACCCCACACAGGTCCCTCTGGCCAGAATCTGTCACTTTGTCACCGAGATCTCCAGGCACCTGCAGGAGGGCAGCAGGGAATTAGCGCCTCTGCC